>NC_052393.1:23382451-23741314 GCF_009389715.1 Phoenix dactylifera
TTAAGCTTTCTTCCACGAACAGATGAACTCCCAAAATTATATTGCAGTGGAGGCAGCATCCCAGCATGAAGAATAGTTGGTGAATGTTGTTGGTGACTCTGTCCATTACTTAGCCCTGCACCTCCTTGTGCAGATATATTGCCTTGCCCAGATGATGCTTGACTAATGCCAACTGGCCCCGCCAGCAAAGGAGCCACAGGACCAGCTAAGACATTTAGTGGCCTGAATGGCCATGGCATGTTGGTAGGAGCTCCAAATAGAGGAACAAACTGCTGCTGCTGAGATGGCATCATATTCATATTACTATTAGAAACCTGATTTTGATGCTGCTGATGATGAACATGGTTTCCCAACTGCTGGCTAGGTGAGGCATTCATCTGAAATCCTCGGATAGCAGCATCCAGCTGCTGCTGTGGTGGCATTCCAGAAGCCTGAACAGCATTTGGCTGCTGTTGCAGTGGAAGTGGCTTTCCATAGGGCCAGAAAGCATTTGGCTGCTGCTGAGGTGGCAAACTATGAGCCCAAATAGAATTTGGTTGCTGCTGTAAAAACTGGTGAGATACATTAGGAGGACAACCACCTGAATTCATTGCTTGTGGAACTGCTGGTACCATTGGAGGAGCACTTCCACATGCACTCCCAGCTCCCAAATAATATGTACCCCTTCCATAAGCAGAATTGTTTGCACCTAAAGATGCCAGAGGGCCTGAAACTCCAGGTGGCACCTGGTTCATGGCCACTGGACCACGAGGGAGTAGAGGTCTCAAGCCTTTCCGAGGCTCAGTGCCCTTAGATTTGGTCTTTTTCCTTCTGGATGCATTCTGACAATTCCCCTCTCTCTTATCATCAGCTCCTCTCTTTTCTTGGTGCAGATATCTCTTATATTCAGCTTCCTTCTCATCATCTGAGAATTCCACCTGCTCAGTGATCTCCTCATCATTCTCACCTGATGCATCATAACCTTTCTTATACAGATCCTTCACACTCAGAATGTTATTGGCAAATTCCATGACGAACGAGACAGCAGTTCCTTCGCTGATTCCAACTGGGACATCTTTGTCAGAATTATATCTGACAACATAGTAAGGGCATTTTACAGGTCCAAATATTTCATCCACGAGCCCTAATGGAGACCTAGTATCTGTTTTCCATATAATAGAACCCTCATTAAGAGGGTTGTGATTCACTGAACCCTCAACAATAACTTTGGTGCCCAAAATCTGAAAAACAACGGAAAACAAAAACTTTAAATCAGAATGGGTGTCAAGAATTCAGTGGAGTGCCAAGACTAAGTAGAATTAACTTTCACTGACTTGAAAGTCAATCAACATCAAGAACAAAGAAAATAATAATAACAAAAGCATAAGCTAAGTTATACAGAAACCAAAAAGTGCAAAAGAGTGATGAATATTTGGAACAGAAAAAGAAACAAGATGCTTAAAACCAATGACTCCAGGTACCCATTCTGCCATGCCATGCCAACAGGGTGCCAGCAATATGCATACCTATGACACAATACCCTGTGTATTGCAAAGTATCAATACAGCTTGATACCACTCTTGATATGTTGCTTTTTTCTCTAACGTCCAATATGTGGTGGCACAGCATGGCGTATCAGGCACACCCATTGGCACCTGCACTTGATACTTGAACTAAGCCAAAATTTCCATTAAATTCTTAGACAAGTGAAGATTGGTCACAGTTTTCAGCAAGGAAACTGCTCTGACATATTTGATCTACTTATCCAATAAGTGCAGGGCCTAAAAGATATTTGCACTTCATAAATTCTTAGATCAGTGAAGATATGGTTCTGAAAAAAAGTTTTTCCAGATTGAAAGTAAGACAAGGCATTACAATTTTCGCATTATCTTACAGATGAAATTGTCCCCAATGGCGACAATTGATGGTGCGGTTCCAAGGTTACTTCAACTGGAGGAACTGGAGGTAGCACCTGCAAAGGTGGAATTTCATAACTTATTAAACTCAAAACAAACGTAAATTACAATTGCATAATTGTACCAAAATAAACTCAGTAGGCGATGAGCCAGTACCAAAATTCAAACATGGAAGTGAAATTAGCAAAGCAGATAACATCTCGACATCACAACTCACCTCGGGCTCGTGTTTTGACCTGATTGCTCTCTTCGCAGCCTCTTCTTCACCATCACTACCAGCAACAAGTTCTTCCTCTTGATCTTCTTTATCTTCACTATGCAGACTATCACCATCCTCATCCTCCTCCTCGCTGCTTGAAGAAGAGGATTCTTCACTTGAAGAATCATCACCCCCCGACTCCTCCGATTTTGTCTCACTACTATCCGCACCATCCTCACTGCTATCAGCACCATCGTCTTCTCCCTCCAATCTCGAGTCAGTAGCCAAAGAAACCCCACTGCTTCCTTCCCCCTTCGATGTTTGGGCACTTCCATCGACAGGGGGTTCCACAGGAACGCCATTGACGGCCATGGGGACTCCACTACGATCCTCTTTCGAATCCGCAGGATCAGAAGGACCTATCAAGCTAACCTTTTCCATCTTCCGATCGATGGGAGAGCCCAACTCGAGACTTTTCGACCCCGACCCATCTGGATTCACGGCGCTGGCGCCGAATCCTTCTCTGGCCAGCTCCAAATCGGCACTTTTTCGATCGGAGCCATCTTGGTTGGACCCATTGGCTTCATCCCCCAGCATTGGAGCGCGATCGGGCTCGACGGCGAGGGATTCAGGGGAAGGGTCGGGTTCTCCGGCGCCGGCGCCAGCATCATCGCCGATCGAGCTAGGGTTTCTACTCGGTTCGGGATTGGAAAAGGAGTCCATTTGAGAGAGAGAGAGAGTGAGGGGGGAGGGTTTGGTGTTTTAGCTGTGGAGACCACACGTGAAGGAATCCACGTGGAGCCACTGGGGCCTTGCGTGGCGGCATCCTGCGAAGCCACGTACGTGTGGCAGGATATTGCGGGAACGCACGCACCTAGGTGGGTTGGGCCAGGCTGAAGCTCAATTTGGTCCCACATGTGGTCCAGAGTCAGCTTTGGCTGTCCTCAACTCAAACAGACGTATCCCCAGCTTAACCCAATAGGCATCCAGTTAGGCTGAACCGTGGTGGTCCAAAGTTAAATTTTGATCCTATTTTTTCTTAGGACTCCTTTGGTTTGTGGGACAATAAGGGAAGCTTAATTCATTAGTTTTGCTTGCGAGGTCTCAAACTAACAGAGGCACAGATGCAAAGGCCGCAGGAAAACGTCCAATAGGGATCCGCTCTACCATAAAGTTTTCACTTCACTTTCTCACCATCAGAATCAACGGTTTTAGTTCCGTAAATGCTTTCGTATGAAGCTTGAGTCAAGTCTAGTCTCATGCAGTGAAGATCGTCAAGCAATCATTGCTCGTCTCTCCGAAACCTATTGATAAGGAACGCGTTGAAGTGTATTGAATACAAAAGTGTGGTCAACGAAAAAAAATAAAGAAAGACTTCTTATTTAGTTGGAGTTTTTAAAAAAGAGAGATGTGAAAATAGTATTTCTATGGAAATAAGATTTCCATGATTCATAAAAAAAAAAAATCGATAAGTGATATGGAAAAGCTACTATCCCACCGGTTGGAAATTGGAATCTTTTTTTTCCAAAACTACCATTAGGCTATCAAATCCTGAATAAGGTATTTCTCTTTATTAAGGGTATAATAGATATTCCATATACTTTTCCAAAAAAGTAGATGCTTAACCAAGCATAAACCACTCTAAATTGCATCATTTTTTTCATTGTCAACCAAACATGCTAAAATCATTTTTTTAGACATTATTTTTCAAAAAATAACTTTTCAGAAAAAATATTTCGGTGATGAAAAAAAAATTTGTGAACCAAACAAGTCCTAAATTTTTGTAACAAATCAATGCTAAGAAGTTTGCCTTTTTGTTTGCATAAATATGCAATGTTTATGTTTACAAGTTAAATTTTATTTTTTCATCATTATATATACATATATTTTTGGCAAGTGCATGTTTTATGTTTTCAAGAGAACCATGTAAAGGGATCATTCGCAATAACTTTCATGATATTCTTAGAATATTTTTTATATACAACGCCACTATTGTGGTTTGAAACATCAATCTCTCCTTTCTGATGCTTGCTTGCATGGTATCACTCTTGGCCATTTGGGTCGGGGGTAGGAATTAGATTGCTGTCGAAGTCGGTCCTCGATGGTTGGGGTGGGTATCAGGTTGAAGGGTGAGATTAGCCCTTCTAATTGGGAGCCAAATCTTCTATAAGGAGGGATGTGCTAACTAAACGATTAAATGTTTGTTGTTAGATTTTTTTTCCTTTTAGATTACATTAATTGAAATATCAATCATAATAATATCAAAATATAATTATTATTTGATAAAAGCTTCCTATTATATATAATAGATGAAAGGTTTCTATATTGTAAAATGAACCATATTCGGACATTTTTCATTTGCAAATTATTATACAAAATTATCTTTTTAAAATATATAATGCGAATGCCATCATCAAGGTTTGAAATATCAAACTCTTATATCCCGTGTGAAGAGATACGCCAACTAATGGAGCCATGCTAGATGGTTAAATTCTTTTGATTATTGTGAATATATGAATTATGATAGATATAAAAATAATTTAAGAACAAATTTCTTATTCAATAAAAGCTTCCTATTACAATAGATGGAAGGTTCATTCATTGTGGAATGAATACTGCTTGACTATTTCATTAGCAAATAAGTAATTCTAGCGAAAAATTATGAAAGTAACAAGTTATCCTGTTTAATTATCAATTTTTCTTTAAAATTCTTCTATCATGCTTTATAGCAAGAATTTAGATTCCCCATCACCTTCAAACTAGTGCTTGAATCTTGGATTATATGGCATAAGATCCTTATGCTCATTTTTGAATATTTTACACACAATTCAGGTTTTTTCAACTATACTCTAGTTAAATATTTCTTTAGAATTTTATTGATTACATGTATTGTAAGTACTATGATAGACATGTGATTCATATGAGTAAAAGTATGGATGGCTGTGATCAAGTAAGAGAAAGTATCGAAGGTTGTGATCCCTACTTAATTGATGCATCTTATCTTCAACTATTGCTCATCCTTTAATTTCACTTCCTTGATTAAAAGCTAAACTCACATATATTTCTTTTATCGTACACATACACACACACATGGATGCATGTATGTATGTAGATATGAATGTACATACACACATACATAAATAGATATGGCAATTCTTCAGCATCACAAAGTCTTGACAATTACAAGCATATAGTTAAATAATTTGTATTATAATAAGAAATGAAGATATAATGTATAGTATCATGTCCAATGAACACGAGAGAAGCCATGAATCGTTAAGATCTATTAGATTAAGAATCTCTCATCGCAATTTGTACAGTCCATTTTTTTCTTTTAAGATATTAATGAATTACAATATATGTTTTTATTAGAAGTGGGTATTAATAAAATAGATGGATTGCTAGCAATATTTGCAACTATATTTGTCTCAAAGGCCAATATGAAGGATAAATCTATTTGTATTTGCAATTTAACAAATCAAACAAATAAGATGCATTTAATTGAGCAAAAAAAGAAGATGTGGGGATTTTATTTTAAAAAATAAAATCAGTTGTCATATATGGAGTGTCAAGATGAAAGTGCTTTAAAATTTAAAAAGTTAGAACTATAATATGAGTCCTACCACATAAAGGCAAGTAATAGCATTTTTGGTATTGCTTCTGATCTAGAAAAAGAAAAATAGAAGATAGAAGCTAGATTTTGTAGCTTCTTCTAAATGTGTTATTTTAGCTTTTTCTTCTTGTATAAGCAATTTTTTAGATAATAATACAAAACTCTTATTTTTAAGTATTTTTGCTTTTAGTTTACAAAAGTACTTATTTTAGGCAACATCCACACATTAAAAAAGTTCATGTAGGATTCAAGATGGTGAAAATTAACTTGACTTAAAAACACAACTTGAATAAATCTTGTTCGGCCTAGGTTTAGGTTAGTTTTTATTTTTTTTTTCTTTTGCAAGCTGGATTAGATAGAGGAAGTGAAAGTAGGTTTTTTTTTTTTATTTGGAAAAGCTAGGGAGCATTTTTTGTCCTTGATTTTAAGTAAATTAAATATGGGTCAAAATTCTGACCCAAACTTGGGTCATATAAACTAGAATTCTATCTGGATCAAGATAATTTAGATCAAGTTAATTCATGACCTCGACTAAGTATTTCAAGAGAAATTAGTCTATTTTTCTAAAACTAAATGTTCAATTTATTTTACAAATGAGTTATGAAAAGTTATTTGATCATATTGATCGGGTTAGATCGATCAAAGATTAAGCCTTAAAAATTAGATTAGATTATCGGACAAATAGGTTAGATCGGGTTACAAAGTTCAACTTGTTTATATAGTTCAACAAGACTTGATCTAATATTAGTAACTTGGTCCAACTTGAATTGAACCTTGCCTAACTACGGTAAAAAAAAAAGTAATGATAATGGTAATAATAAAGATTTGTATTATGTATTCTACTATATAACGTCAACTCCATCTAATATGATCATGAATGAGATGAATCTGACCATCCATGTTTCACATTTTGCTTTTTCCCATCCCAGGCATTTTGTCACTCTGCTCCTCCCTATCTCACATTGTACTCATACATTTTCCCTCACTATCAAGCACAAGATCAAGATCGAAATCCTTCTTGTGCCGTTTATTATTTATTTGCATATATTTTATTTTATCAAAAATAGAATAATATGCGCATCGCATGCGCCACATTTCAATGCATCAAAATGAATAGCCTACATGTAAACTGAAGCCTAGTCTCTTCTCTCCGGCTAATTTATAATTTGCCTCATAAACCGGCTCGGTTGGGCCACGAGCAATAAAACCGACGGACCATGCATGTGCTCGCATCTTAAAGCAGCCACAGGTCCACACTTCAACACAGGAATGGGAGCAGGGGAGGGAGGTGAAGGGACCGGCTGGTGATGAAACCCGACGAGGAGTGTTGAATGTGGTAACTGTGCAACGGAGTGAATCCATGAAGGAGAATTTTGTGGGGGCGAGTTTGCTTTCCGCCGGTCTGCCCCATAGACCCGGGCTCATTTTGTTTAAACAAAAAGATAAAGAAAAATTAATATAAAAAAGATTAACAAATGAATAAAAAGTAAACAAAAAATATATCCTCTTTTAATCTTCTCTAAAATATATTGTCTTATCTTACAAAAACCAGTTTCAGTTTCAGAAAAGAAGTTTGAGAGTTTTTTTTTCTCTGTCATAAAATTCTTTTGTTGCCACCAACCTCTTCTTCTGAAAAAAAAAAGTTCTTCCTCTTTTGTATGTGGGAAGTGTAGAAATTGGGAATCACAAGCGAGACTCCCTCTTTCTGCATCTCATCATTCTGTTCTCCATTTTTATATTGCTAACAGGAGTATTAGGACTCTCTAAAGGACACACACACAGACACACACAGAGAGAGAGAGAGAGATGGCAACCATGGAGCTGGGATCCAAAGCAGATTCTTTCCAACTTGAAGGCCAAACATGGTATGCTACATAATTTCATGTACCTAAATTTTCCTCATAGAATTTGACGTCTTTCATGATCACTAATGGTTTTTTCTTTCTGCCTCTGCTTGTTTGTAATTCAATGCTAAAACAGAAATCTATTTTTTTGGCCACTAGATGTGCTTTTATATGGATTTATGTATGCATGCTTTTCTTCTTTTTTTTGCCTAATAATATGTCCTGCTATTTATTTTTATTCTTTGCTGGTGATCTCACAATGTATATCCATGTGGGCAATGAAAATGAAAATTTGATGTTTCTTTTTGAGCAAAATTTGATGTTTTATATCCTCGCCTTAAGGGTTTATGGCCATGTTGCCAACATGAATTATGTGCTTCCATACGTGTCTTATTGTTGACCTCTATGTGGGCATCTGAATTATAATGCACTGACTTTTCCCCCTCAAGAATAAAAAGAAAGAATGTACCAATATTTTGGCATACCCTTAAAGTGTGTATTTATTTATTTGAAATTAGCTAGCGAAATGAGGCAAGGATTAATCTTAGTTATTATATTTACATACGACCAGTCAGATTGATGTGTCTATGGCTCCATGAATGCTGAAAGTGAGTTAGTCATTGATCTGCTTCGTTTAGGAGTTCTCTTGGTGCACTCGAAACTGATTATTTGCGACAATTGTTATAAGAAACAATATTTTTGGTGAGATTAATTACTAGTTCTACTGATATATTTTGCAAGATTAGAGTGTGCCAATTAGTATAGTCCGTAAAGCTATTGGGAGTTGTTACCGATGACCTAGGTTCGAGTCCTAGTGCACCTTGCCTTCGCCATTGCGGGGTATGAGAAGGGCCAGTTATATACAACCTTATCTCTATGTGCGAAGAGGCTAGCTCCCATTCTAGTTCTAAAAAAAATATTTTAAAAATTAAAAGATACTTAGAGAGAATGATGCATACCACTTCTATTGTGTAATTAGGGAGCAATTTTTTCAGATATCATGTTCATGCGAAAGCCAAGACCGATAAAAGCTGCTTTACTAGGACATTGCGGACTGAAAATTTCAGTCAGGTCATTACATTTTGGTGACGAAGAGTCAACTTATCATTCAACTCAGAACAACTGTATTGACAGCATAAGTTTAACATGATCTATAAAAAAAACAATTCTTAGCACACCACCTTGCTCTAAGAACCATCAAATATATCTTGTGGGGTTGGAAGGATTGAATGGCCTTGTGCAGTTACATCAGTAGTTTTAACTTCTGAAATTTAATTCTCCTGCATCTCTGTGCTATAGAGTCTATGGTAGAAGAGAAAGGTCCAATCTGATACACTGTAACTTATCAATACTGTGCTCAGTGAGGATCCTTGCGGGCATGTGTTTAGTCCAACATCGGTTATTTGCTGGATCGATCTTAGGTACCTATACAGGATCAAGAAATCCGAATAATATCTTCTGGCTAGCCTTTTTCGATGAGGTCTTGGATTGTTACAAATGGTATCAGAGTGGACTCAACCCACGACCTATGTGGACTAGGGGACATTGCAACATGGGTATATTTAAGTTGACCACAAGTTGATCCTGATGTCTGTGATTGAATTTTAATAGATTTGGATCCTTAGCCTCGCGAGGATGCCAGGGTTTAAACAGGAAGAGTATGTGAGGATCCGTGCGGACATTTGTTTAGTTTCACATTGATTATTCGCTGGACAGATCTTGGCTACTTATATAGGATCAAGAAAACCAAATAATATCTTTCAGCTAGTCTTTTGAGGTGAGGTCCTAGGCTGTAGGTTGGCTCATCCTCAACCTATTTATTGTCTATACCATGTATTGCAATTGCCAACTGCATAGTTGCAAAATTGGTCATTCTTTCGAACCCTCATTTCTTCTTAATTATACAAATCATAGGATAATCTTAAAGAATGCTGGAGAGAAAATTTCTATTTAATGAACTCTCCACTGGATAATATTGCTAGCATAATTTGCTTGATAATTGGTAGATCCAATCTCACCTCCAGTCCAAGAAGCATAGCATCCAAGCCATCTTGATTTCATGAGTAACAGCACCATCAATCTGGTCTAATCATGTACAGTGTTCCATAGATAGGGTCATCTTCACACAGTTGGCCTGCTAGGATGCAGTTCCCTCTTTTTGAGACGAAAGCTATGGTGCTGTTGTACTGAAAGATATTCCTTATCACATTTTTCAGGCATGTTGCTTCTTGTATTTGCCACCAAATTAAAGATCCTTTACATTAAAATGATCGTCCAACTTCCTTGATTAAGCTATCAAGCAATCATAAAGAGAGTTTGTATTCTGCTCAAGTTAAAAAGAGAGGAAAAAAAGAGGAGCAAAGAATAGATTTTGCAACTATTAGAACTGAGTCTCCTTGTGCCAACCTCAGGAGCTTTTGGAAACAAAAGAATGAAACAAGGTGGACCAATCTGAAGATCGTAAGTCAGTAAATCAATGTTTTTGACAGAAGTAGAAACTATAGTTTTTCCATGACAGGCTTTTACGAACATGGTGTCCTCTTCATCTTTTTTTGATTGTATGCATCCTCTTGATCTGGGATTTTAAGTTTGTTACTTTTGTGAGATTCAACTCTGATCACCTACATATCTGTTTTGGATTCATAGAAGTAATCATTGATGGGTTCATATGCTTGAATGCGGTTTCATGTTTTCAAAAATTTCCACAACCTACAAAGTTGGGTTGGGGGCCTTAGGCAAATGTTAAGTCCTTCCCAACAAAGTATGGAATCTTTGTAATCCATTTAGACAAGTACCTTTTGTTAATTTATATTTTATTTAACAGATTCCGGTGATATTAGATGCAAGTTTTTTATGGAAATTGAAATTGTCCGTGCATGGATTCACTTTTATATATATGCCTCTTGCACCTCCCAGATAATAATTCATATCTGTAGATGTACTTATTTTCCTTTGTTCTCAAATTAATACATGATCTTCTAATGGTCTCCAATTATGTTAATTATAAGCTCCTATGGTGCTAGACTGACTGACTACTGGAAATGAAGATTGTCATGAGACTATCATGATGGTATTCACAGCCAACGAGCATCTGACTCTTTGTTTCATAAAAATTTTCTCAATTTCTCGAAAAAAATAAAAAAGCTTTTTATACTTCGTAGAAAAATTCGAATGTGAGGTTCAATTGACATGTTCAAACACCTTCTTTCAGGATTTGTAAGAGTGAACTTGCAAGTGATGTTATCATAGAGATAAGAGAAGTCTCCTTTCACCTCCACAAGGTATGTTTATCCTTCTGCTTTATATTTTTGATTGCTGTATATCTCCTTCCTTCCATTGTATATATATGAGCATGATTCTGTAGATAATACATATGGCTGGAAACAACAAGATTTAAGGTGAAAAAATCACAAGCCTGTGCAAGTAAAACCAGAAAATTTGCATATTTACACTTAAAAACAACATTTGTTTGGCCGCCTATATTGAGAATGTCATAGAATCATTACTGCACGGCTGTGCTAAAAAAAAAAATTCCAATAAGCAAATGATATAGACTTTTCATTATGTAAGAAAAGAAAGAAAAAGAAAGAATATTTTACTAGTGTGACTAGGTTTTGATTACCTGAATAAGTAGGATTCATATTGCAGTAGTAGTCATGGTTAGTTGGTTACCATTTAATCCAGTCTTCTACTGATAGATCAGCAAATTAGATTCAATGACCACAAAACATTTAGTTTGACTGCATAAACACTAGCAACAATATATAATTAGATCTTCTTCAAACAAATAGTTACATCGATCACCTTTTTCTATACAAGTACTTGGAACTTCCGATGATGTTTGAGGCCATTGGTCAAAATTTTATAAGACACGCTACTGAGTAAATCATCTTGCTAAGATTTCCTTTCAAAAAGTTTTAAAAATGATGACTGGTTTCTAAAACAAAGCATATGAAATACCATTATGGCCAAAAGTGATCAGATTAAGTATACATATGAAAGTTGCACAATGAAGCTGCTAAAATTTTGGTTCATCTTCTGCATCACCTTCTTTATCTTTTGTTTCTCCCCCTTTATCTTTTGTATGTTTTGCTTAATAGGATGGGGGCTTTTTAACTTGATTTGTTACTCTTATTTTGTTTAAACCTGCATTCGTATTGTGTCATCTAATGTAAAGCCTTCTTCCTTGTAGAATATAGTAAGCATCTTTCTATAAGCCTTATGGCATAATAGGTTCATAACATGGCCTATCAACCAATTCAACATCTTCTAGAAGAACATATTTGTGTACATCAAGATATCATTGCAACTACATGAGATTCTTACATGATTAAGCTGCTTATAAGATCCTTCTGGGTTTTTGAGGGTAAATTATTCATAATCCAATCTGTTCGCTCAAGTTGAGAACCTTGGTATTGGAGGGTTCTTTAAAATTTAAAAATATCTGAGCTGGAGGTACTTATTGTCTATAGAACTCAAACTGTTACTCTAAAGATCAATGCTTTTGACTTAATAATGGTTTGTGAATACTTGCTATACATTTCATGTAAGTACAAAAAATAAGGTTATTTGTTATCTTTACTCAAAACAAGAGTAATTGTTATCTGCAATTTCATGCCTGTTTTGCTTATCTATCCTACAGGACTTGTGATTGAGCTTGCGATGAAACGATTAATTCAATAATTTTCTCTCTATAAATGCAAAACTCAAACAGCATGAAGCTCACAAGCTTAATAATACCTTTCATCAATTCCTGCAGTTCCCATTAATTAATAGGAGCGGCCTGCTGCAAAAGATGATTAGCGAATTCCATAGTGAGGATGGAAAAGATTGTGTTCTTCAGCTACATGACATTCCTGGTGGTGCTAAAGCTTTCGATCTGGCTGCAAAATTCTGTTACGATGTAAAGCTCGAGTTGAATGCTCTCAACATCGTCACTCTGCGATGTGCTGCTGAGCATCTCTGCATGACTGAAGAATATGGAGAAGGAAATCTGATTGTACAAACTGAAAACTTCCTTGATGAAGTCTTTGTTAACTGGAGCGATTCGATGAAAGCTCTTCAGACATGTGAGGATGTTCTTCCCCATGCAGAAGAGCTTCAGATTGTCGCGAGATGCATCGATTCACTCGCAACGAAGGCTTGTGCTGATCCAACTCTGTTTGGTTGGCCCATGTCTGGCCAACCTACATTGAAGAGTCTGGGAAGCACTGTTCTGTGGAATGGAATCAGTACAGGGGCAAAGCCAAGATCCCCAGGAACAGATTGGTGGTATAGGGATGTTTCTCACATCAAGTGGCCTTTATATAAGAGGCTGATATTGGCAATGGAATCAAAGGGAATGAAGCCAGAAAACATCTCTGGATCTCTCATGCATTATGCAAAGAGGTACCTGCCAGGACTGAGTAGGCACTCAAATTTCCATGATAGCATCAATCATGCCACCTCCACCGGATCTGGTTCGGCACTGTCGGAAAGCGGCCAGAAGGCTCTCCTTGAAGAGATAGTTGAAGTGCTCCCAATAGAAAAGGGAGCCACCTCAAGCAAGTTTCTGCTTAGCCTGCTCCGAACAGCCATGATCTTGCATGCTAGCCCATCTTGCAGGGAGAATTTGGAGAGAAGAGTAGGAGCCCAGTTCGATGATGCTGCTCTAGAAGATCTTCTGATACCAAACTTGGGCTACTCTGTTGAGACTCTCTATGACATAGATTGTGTACAGCGAATTCTTGATCACTTTGTGTCGATGAATCGATCGGTGTTTGATGCTTCTCCTTGTATTGTAGACGAGGGGCAGCTGATAGCCTCTTCTGTGACATTGACACCCATCAGCATGGCGGCGAAGCTCGTGGATGGGTACCTTGCAGAAGTTGCACCCGATGTCAATCTGAAGTTCTCTAAGTTCCAGTCGCTGGCTGCTATGGTCCCTGATTATGCTAGAGTTTCATATGATGGGCTCTACCGTGCTGTCGATATCTATCTAAAGGTAACATGACGACCTGATTTTCTGAACATGCAATAGTGTTCTAAATTGTTTTTGCATAAAACTGCATTTAAACATAGCAGAAACACAATTATAAGTGACTATCATCTCCTAGAATATACAAATCACCATTTGGCATCCTTCATGCAAATGAGACTTTGTGCTAAACCAGATTATGGCATCTTGTGCATTTTAATTATGCCAAAATGAATTAAGATTGTTTGTAGGAGTAGATCTTCGCATACCATCAATTTAGATCTTTACGTGACATTTCTTCTTCTTCTTTTTTTTTGGCAATATGCAAAGTTGGCATACTTAAGGTTGTTTAGAGAGAATGATTGCTCCTGATAGATGATTGAGGTCTGTTTGTTGGACCTTATCATCATCATTCCTTGTCAAGTTTCAAACCCACCTCCCCTGCCGTCTTTTTCCTGTGTGTGAGTGCATGCAGTTAGTGGAATCTTTTTCCTCGGTGTACGAGTTTATGGACATCAAGTAGATTTACTTTATCTTACCATGTCACAACCTAGGATCTCACCTAAAAAGGCTAGCCAGCTCTAACGTCTTAATCAGGTTAAGAATTCAAATCCATTCAAATCTAATCACAAGTACTACGATCGACCCGTGGTCAGCCCCAATAGATTCATGTTGCAGTATCCCCTAGTCTACATAAATTATAGGGATCCGCTCTGATACTATTTATCACAACTCAGGACCTCACTCAAAAAGACTAGCCGGAAGATATTTTTTGAATTTTTTGGTCCTGTATAAGTACCCAAGATCTCTTCGACGAATAACTGATGTGAGACTAAATATATGCTTGCACGGGTATCGGGTAATGTAGTTCATATATTTACCTGTGCTTCATCAAGTTATACCTGCTATTCTAAAATCGAACACGATCATCTCAAGCGCACAAGCACATGCATGCAGAGTGTAATTCTTCTAATTTATCTGCGATCGTTATATTGTTTATGATCGTCCATTTCAGTAATGCTGTTTTTTTTCTTCTAGCCAGTAGTTCTTCTGAACAAGTTAATGATCATCACCTATAATCTCCATTTCAGTCCCACCCATGGCTCACTGACTCCGAGCGAGAGCAGCTTTGTCGACTCATGAACTGCCAGAAGCTCTCTCTGGAGGCCTGCATGCATGCTGCCCATAATGAGAGGTTGCCCATCCGAGTAATCGTCCAAGTTCTTTTCTTTGAGCAGCTCCGTCTGAGAAATACAATTGCCGGTTGGTTCTTTGCCCCTGACAGCATGGGCGATTCTCATGCTTCTCATGCACTCCAAAAGAGCACTGATGGATTCATCGAAACAGAGATCATTCAGGAAAACGAGCAGCAGTCTATGAGCACTGATGAGATGAGAATGAGGGTCTCTGAACTTGAAAAGGAGTGTTCAACCATGAGGCAAGAGATGGAGAAGCTTGGGAGGTCAAAGAGTGCATGGAACTTCTTCTCTAGGAAGCTTGGATTTGGGACGAAGTGGCAACATCATTCTGATGTAAAACAATTTCCTATTCATCGTTATTGCTGAAAACAATATTTATCTTGTTCTTGTTTTCTTACTTATTGATATAAATAACGGTCTTTTTCTTCTTTCCTCCAAGGGGATTGGTAGGAGTATTTAGTAGTCAACAAGATGATCATAGTTTTCATAATTATGCAGATTGTAATTCCACAAATGGCATTTCAAGTTTTATTGATTAAAAAGAGAAACTTGAGCCTGTCTCCGCACTCTTTAACCAAATTATTAAAAATTTCACATGTTGGGCTCACCGATTAAAGGAAAAGAAAAGTTTGGCCCATATGTGAGGGGGAGTGTAAGAAAATATAAAATACATAAATAGATCTATCTCATCCTATAAGCTTAACCTTTTGGGACAAGTGATGATTTTAATATGGTATCAGGACAAGTGATGATTTTATGCAAATATGGGAGGCGGGGTGCATTTTGGTGAGATTTTCTCCCGTTTTCCAAGGAAACCATGCTGCAGGCCTATTTGGTATTGTTGTTAATTTTTTTTTCCTCCTCTACAAATTAGTAAAATAACACATGAAGATTGGTGTTGAGCTTAGCAATTGCACAAAACTTCTCTAATTTTGTGGTTTTATTTTCACCTTTAGCAAAAGTTTTGCAAATAAATTATAAAAAACAAAAAGGTTACATTATATATATTGTTCAGTCTAGTTCATTTTTCATCTTGAGATTTTGAAAACAAAACATAAAACAAAAGCGATATCAAATGGGCCATTAGTTTCCTGTTTCGACAGAAGGAAACTTGGCTAATGATAGATTGCCGATCAAAGAAAGAAAATCTTTAAATGGATTTCAAACTAGCAAAATTTCCCAATATGATTCCACCACATAAATGTTACATAAAATTGCATGACATATATTGGACGGAAGGTTTGATCTGGAAAGGAAGAAAGCAATGGTTATTCACAACCACTCAGATTCGAACATAGGACAGCTATTGGTTAAAGCAGTATTGCTATTTTAAGATTTTAAGATTTCTCAACTAGCAAGGAAAACAGGAAGTCTTCAATTATTCAATATAAGTTCATGATAATAGAAAGATTGAAAAATTTAAATATCATTTTAGCAAACAGCTTATTCACTCACGTAAAATAGCTTCTAGCATACACATTAACTAATTAAGCAAACATAGGGAAGTATCAACAAATCTTACATGAATTAGAGTTGATGAAGCTTGAGATGGGAGGCAAAAGAGGTCGGCAGTGAATGTCAAATGGCGAAGAGGATCAAAAAGATGAAGGTTGTAGAGCTTTGGTCTTTCTACCATCGAGGTTTTAGTGTCATCATGTTCTAATCTTATATAAACTACATATGTTTACTTCATGATAGTACCATGGCTTGCAATTATGAATAGAGCTGATAATAGGCCTGGTGGCTTGCCCAACCTGCCCACTCTAGCCTGAAATTTACTGGTTGGGCTTGCAATTATGAAAAATAAACCCATCACCCGAGCTTGGGCAAAAAAGTAGGCCCGATCTAGAAATCAGCCCGGATCTATATCTATAGATATAGATAATTAGATATATAGCGCGAGATTGGCTTTTCAAGATTGGGTCAGGCTTAGGCAAAAATGTAAGCCTGATATTTGGGCTGGGCCTGGCGGATCTGAGCATAGGCATCAGAATTACATTCTACTATAGGGCCTGGCCGAGCCCAGTGTTTGATTAACTCATAAATAAGGACCATCAAGTTGTGTTATATCATCATGGATCAATGTCTACAGGCATGTTAAATTTTATTGGGCAGAGAAGTTGACAAACGTACGGTTGCTTGATTCCAACTCTTGCATTAGTGTTAGGTGAGAGGCAGACTTTAAAGTAAGGCGGTTATGTGAAAAAAAAGGCATGCTATATATTTATTCAAATTCTTACTAATGAATAATATTAATGATATTGTGCTTGAGCCACCCTTGGTTGAATCTTGTCACCAATTTCCGATACCAAGATTTAGGGAATCAAATAGCTAAAACATGATTCAGGCTTGTCCAAACTAGACTATAATGCTAACAATGTTTAGCTTTTTTTTATATCGCAACAAATTGTTGTAAAATAAAAGGTAAAGAGATTGGAGACAAGAAAATAAATAAGACACAGAAATTATAGAAAATTAGTTCTTCATGAACTAATAGTATTTTCCATTTCTTTCTAATGCCTTTCTTTCTCTTTTTACTTGTGTACATTTCATCCTCCTCAAGGTACCCTTTTATAGGCCTAGGGTTATAATGAGGAGATATAATAGTCATAATCACAAGACAATTAAAGGACAAGAGAAGGTGAAAAGGTGGATGAATGTAGCATCCCCAAGGGATAAGGGGCACATCTAGGAGTTACAAAAGATGGAAAACCCAAGAGGTGGGGAAACTCAAGAGGTGAAGGTTAAGTGGTCATCCACCCAAATACGGTGGATTCATAACACTCCCCCTTGGATGACCACACACAAAGAATATGCCTCGTTAAAACCTTGCCAAGGAAAAACCCAGTGGGAAAAAAACCAATGGCGAAGGAAAAAGAGTACAGTATTCTTGTGTACCACCAAGTGCTTTAGGATTGCCTCATTAAAACCTTGCAAAGGTAAACCCAATGGGACAAAACCTTAGCGAAGGAAAAAGAGTATAATCGGCACAAAATCTTCAAGGTCCTTGACTCCCCCTGAAAAATGCATGATCAAAGGTCTTTAAGTTGTCGCATTCCAATGTTATACACAATCTTCTTAAATGTTGCGGTTGGTAATGCCTTGGTGAATAAATCTGCCAAATTTTTACTTGACCGTATCTGTTTGACGTCAATATCACCTTTCTCCTGGAGTTCATGAGTATAAAAGAACTTAGGTGAAATATGCTTCGTTCTGTCACCTTTAATATAGCCTCCTCTAATCTGGGTGATGCAAGCAGTATTATCTTCATATAAGATTGTTGGGCTATCATTGATTGTGGATAGACCACACCTTTTTCGAATATGGTGAATTAGTGATCTCAACCAAACACATTCCCGACTTGCCTCATGGATAGCAATAATCTCTGAGTGATTCGAAGAAGTAGCAGATAATGTTTGCTTCACAGATTTCCATGATATAGCAGTACCTCCACAAGTAAACAAATATTCTGTTTGAGATCGACCCCTGTGTGGATCAGATAGATAGCCAGCATCTGCATATCCAATCAACTGTGAGTTTGATCCATTAGGATAAAACAATCCCATATCAGTTGTTCCACGGAGGTAACGAAGAATATGCTTGACCCCATTCCAATGTCTTCGGGTTGGAGTAGAACTGAATCTTGCTAATAAGTTAACTGCAAAGGCTATATCAGGTCAAGTGCAATTTGCAAGATACATTAGTGCACCAATAGCACTCAAATATGGTACTTCGGGATCCAGAATTTCTTCATCCTCCTCAGGAGGACGAAATGGGTCTTTCTTCACGTCAAGTGATCGAACAACCATTGGGGTACTCAAAGGATGAGCTTTATCCATATAAAAGTGCTTCAGAACTTTTTCTGTATATGTTGACTGATGAACAAAGATTCCATTTGGAAAATGCTCGAGTTGCAGACCGAGACAAAATTTTGTTTTTCCAAGATCTTTCATTTCAAACTCATTTTTCAAATAAGTAGCGGTTCTTGTGAGCTCTTCAGGAGTTCCAACAAGATTAAGATCATCAACATAAACTGCAACAATAGCAAATCCGGATTCTGACTTCTTAATGAAAACACATGGGCATATAGGGTTATTCTCAAATCCCTCCTTCAATAAATATTCGTTGAGGCGATTATACCACATGCGCCCGGATTGCTTCAACCCATATAAAGATCTTTGAAGCTTGATAGAATACATGCTTCGGGATGTACTTGAATTACATGCTTCAGGCATTTTATATCCTTCAGGGATTTTCATATATATATCATGATCCAATGATCCATATAAATATGCAGTGACCACATCCATCAGTCGCATATCTAATTTTTCTGTAACTACCAAGCTAATCAAAAATCTGAATGTAATTGCATCCATAACGGGGGAATAAGTTTCTTCATAATCAACCCCAGGTTTCTGCAGGAAACCTTGTGCAACAAGTCGTGCTTTATATCGCACAATTTCATTATTTTCATTACGCTTCCGTACAAATACCCACTTATATCCAACGGGCATTATACCTTCAGGTGTTTGGACTACATGTCCAAAAACTTTTCTTTTTGCTAATGAGCTTAATTCAGCCTCAATAGCTTCTTTCCATTTTGGCCAATTATTTCTACGTCGGCATTCTTCGATGGTTTTTGGCTCACTTTCCTCATTACTTTGGTAATGCCAACATTACTTCTGGTAATGTCAAGAGCCACTTTAAATGAAAATATGTTGTCGACAACAGTTTTATTTCTATCCCATATTTCTCCTGTACTTATATAATGTATTGAGATCTCATTATTTTCAAGTATATGTTCCTCTTCAGGGGATAACTCTTCAGGAGGTTCCTTTTCAGGAAGTTGTATTCCTAGAGATTGTAGAATGGGAGTAATGGTCTCTTCAGAAGCACCAAATTTTATGGTCTGTTTTGTGGGTATGGCCTCTTCAGGAGCTCCAGTTTCTTTTCTTTGTACTTTTCTCTTTCGAGGATTCTTATCTTTCGATCCAATAGGTCTTCCACGCTTCAGGCGTGCGTCAGACTCATTCGCTGCTTTATTAG
Source organism: Phoenix dactylifera (assembly GCF_009389715.1). NCBI lineage: Eukaryota > Viridiplantae > Streptophyta > Magnoliopsida > Arecales > Arecaceae > Phoenix > Phoenix dactylifera. The sequence goes on from NC_052393.1 coordinate 23,402,204, forward strand.
CAAGTTGTCCTTCAGGGACCTCAATCCTTGCTGGAGCATTAACAGCAGGAATATGAGATTTTACTACACTTCTGGTGTCAGTAAATACATCCGGTAATTGATTTGCAACATTTTGCAAGTGTATAATCCTCTGAACTTCCAGTTCACATTGATTTGTACGAGGATCAAATTGAGATAAGGGCAAATTATTCCAAGTGATTTCACGTCGTGCTTCAGGCATCGACTTTTCTCCCCCTAATGATGGGAAGACTGTTTCATCAAAATGACAATCCTCAAAACGTGCCTTGAACAAATCCCCTGTAAGGGGCTCAACGTATCTAATAATAGATGGAGAATCAAAACCAACATATATACCAAGTCTACGTTGAGGACCCATCTTAGTGCGTTGTGGGGGTGCAATTGGAACATATACAGCACAACCAAAAGTGCGAAGATGAGCAATATTTGGTGGTTGACCAAATGCAAGTTGCGAGGGAGAATATTTATGATAAGCAGACGGTCTAACTCGAACTAATGATGCTGCATGCAATATAGCATGTCCCCAAGCAGAAACAGGTAATTTTGATTTCATAAGCAAAGGTCTAGCAATCAACTGAAGTCTTTTGATGAATGATTCAGCTAAACCATTTTGAGTATGTGTATGAGCAACAGGATGTTCAATATCAATTCCAATTGACATGTAATAGCTATTGAAAGCTTGAGATGTAAATTCACCTGCATTATCCAATCGGATTGTCTTAATTGGATAATCAGGGAATTGTGCTCTCAATCTGATTATTTGAGCAAGAAGTCTAGCAAATGCAACATTTCTAGTAGAAAGAAGACAAACATGTGACCATCTAGTTGATGCATCAATCAAAATCATGAAATATCTAAATGGTCCACATGATGGATGTATAGGCCCACAAATATCTCCATGAATTCTTTGTAAAAATGAAGGAGATTCAACAACAAGTTTTGAGGGGGATGGCCTAACAATCAATTTACCTTGAGAACAAGCAGAGCATAGATAATCACTTGGTAAAAGAATCTTCTGGTTCTTTAATGGATGCCCAAGTGAATTCTCAATAATCCTCCTCATCATTATAGAACCTGGATGTCCAAGGCGATTATGCCAAATCATAAAGATCTTTGGATCAGTGCACTTTTGGTGCATTACAACATTTGATTCAATCATTTTCATCGGTGTATAATACAACCCAGATGAGAAAGCAGGCAACTTTTCCAAAACAAGCTTCTGGCCCGAATTCATTTGAGTAATAAGAAGAAGTTCTTTGTTGCCTTCGTCGGTGGTTTCAATATGATAACCATTACGACGTATATCTTTAAAACTCAATAAATTTCTTCTAGACTTTGAAGAAAATAGAGCATCGTTAATACAAAATGTTGTGCCTTTTGGCAACATAATATATGCTCTTCCAGAACCTTCAATTAAATTTGATGAACCCGATATGGTATTGACATTGGCATTGCTTAATTTCAAGCATTGAAAATACTTTTCATTTGTAAGAATTGTGTGAGTTGTAGCACTGTCTACCAGACAAACATCATCACCATTCAATTCATCAGTAAGATCCATGTCTCTACAAATATGCAAAACATATATAAAATTTTATTACTTAAAACATAACATAAAGTCTTACAACATGATAAAGAAAAATGCACTAATTAAAGGAAACACTTCCATCACCAATCAAATGATCAATTCTACCACTAGGATCTTCAAAGAAATCAGAAACATCAAGATGAGTAATATCAACCCCATCAGAGGTTTTGAAATGTGTTGATGGTTCAGCAAAATTTGTTTCAATTCCCTTTTCTTTTTCTTTCAAAGAGGCTTGGTAGAGGTCTGCCAAATGCTTAGGCGTACGACAGGTACGCGACCAATGTCCATTCATACCACATCTATAACACACATCTTCAAATTTCTTTTTACTCTGAGAGCCTTCTCTTTTATCTGAGTTATTCCACTTTTGGTGGTTCCACTTCTGGTGGTACGGTGCATCCCGCTTGTTATTTCCCCTTTTGGTGGTTTCACTTCTGGTGCCACCATGATAATTTTTTCTACCACGTCCTCTCCCATATCTACGATTCTTTTGGAATGATTTATCGTTCGCTTCAGGGAATGATGTGCCATTCGCTTTAGGGAATGGTATGGAACTAGTGGGACGAGATTGGTGATTTTTCAACAAAAGCTCATTATTTTGCTCAGCCACTAGAAGACAAGATATAAGTTCAGAATACTTTGTAAACTTCCTCTCTCGATATTGCTGCTGCAGGAGCACATTCGAGGCATGAAAAGTAGTAAATGTCTTCTCTAACATATCCTCATCGGTGACTTTCTCACCACATAATTTCAAAAGTGAGCTGATTTTAAAGAGTGCAGAATTATATTCACTAACACTCTTAAAATCTTGCAACCTCAGGTGCATCCAATCATATCGAGCTTTTGGGAGGATTACGCACTTCTGGTGCTCATATCTCTCCTTTAAATTATTCCACAGAATGAGGGGATCTTTTACCGTTAGATACTCAGTTTTCAATTCCTCATGAAGATGGTGCCGAAGAAAAATCATTGCTTTAGCACGGTCCTGCAGGGACGCTTGATTTTCTTCCTTTATAGTATTTCCAAGGTTCATTGCATCAAGATGGATCTCAACATCAAGGATCCAAGACAAGTAATTCTTGCCAGAAATATCAAGAGCAACGAATTCAAGTTTGGTAAGATTCGACATTCTCTACAAACAAGAATCATAGGATTATGAATTTGTATCATACAAATTGCAAGTGAACAATTTGACCATTCTATGTCAATCATAAAAAAACATAAATTAGATATTGAGAACACTAATTTGAAAAAGAAACTTACAGATTGGAGAATGGCACATAAAATATTTTTCTTGTAGAAAGAACACCATGTACTTCCACAATTGGTAGAGCCTTCGTGCTGATAACGTGTTGTAAAATAAAAGGTAAAGAGATTGGAGACAAGAAAATAAATAAGACACAGAAATTATAGAAAATTAGTTCTTCATGAACTAATAGTATTTTCCATTTCTTTCTAATGCCTTTCTTTCTCTTTTTACTTGTATACATTTCATCCTCCTCAAGGTACCCTTTTATAGGCCTAGGGTTATAATGAGGAGATATAATAGTCATAATCACAAGACAATTAAAGGACAAGAGAAGGTGAAAAGGTGGATGAATGTAGACATCCCCAAGGGATAAGGGGCACATCTAGGAGTTACAAAAGATGAAAAACCCAAGAGGTGGGGAAACTCAAGAGGTGAAGGTTAAGTGGTCATCCACCCAAATACGGTGGATTCATAACACAAATTATATTTTTGAAATAGAAACCAATATTTATGACTCGATTATGAAAGATTTAAAATATAAAAATAGGCTTTTAATATGGATGGGTCCCACCCTGCATTTGACACCTATATTTATTATGCCATACATTATAAAGAAGGCTGCATTCAGTTACAGCACGTGCATCTACACGTGTCTAGATGCTTTACAAGGGCCCGTCCAGTATCAAGCAACCCCGTGCCATGCACACGGGCAAGGGGCACGTGCCATCACCCAGCCATTCCATCAGCCGTTCCGCGCTAGTGTACAGTGTACTATCCACTCGACCTGCCTCCATGTTTGCGACGCCTTGGTGCGACGCCAAAAACGGAAGAAGACCAAATAAATAGACGTATTTTGAAACAAACAACTAACAAAAAGCGACTTCGAGAATGGAAAAATTTTTTTTTTTTTTTTTTGTGCTAGATCGGATGATTCATACAATACGTGTACGGGTGCACTCAATAAAATCAGAAAACAAAATATCACGGAGCTCTTGAGGCAGCTCCCCATCCCCCGCCCACAGGGTGCTATTGGCATGGTTAGTCACGTACGTAGCCACCCAATCCGCAGCCCCGTTGGCTTCTCTAAACACATTCTTTGCCTGGACAACTCCTCCGTCCCTCATCATCATCCAGATATCGCGAATCAAGGGATGGTCAGCAGCAACGACCCTCAGACCTTCCTGGATCCAGCTGATGACCGTAGCCGAGTCACCCTCCAAGATGACTGAACTAGCTGAGAGCACACGCTGAGCATGTCGAAGATCCGCCCGGCAGCTCTCAACTCCATATCAGGAATCGTGCAGTCAAATAACTGACAGCCTCCTGCTGCCATGATCCTAGAGTTCGGATCCCTAATGACGAAACCCGCTCCACCCTTTGTGCCACCATCCGAATGGAAGAAATTATTGCGCACAGCAAAAAACCACTGGATTCAACGATCAGGATCTAACAGTGTAACGATCCTGATCCAGATCAATCAAAACTAGGAAGAAGCTCTTGGTCGTTGATCAAATGGCTCAGAAGGATCAAGGAACGGGACCAGCTACATGCCGGCGAGAGAGAGGAAGTCGTGCACCAATCTGACCACAATGGCCGCCTTCACCTGCCCTCCCCTTGGGATGAGACAGCTCAAAATCATTCTCTCTCCCCCCCTCCCACCATTCTCTCTCCAATGCCTCTCGCTGTGAAGTAGAGCTGATCATGAGCCGAGCCTCGGGCTTAAAACTCTATGCATTTGTAATTGAACTTTGAGCTAGACTAATTTAAAATTTGACCTTTTTCTTTCCCAAACTTGGCCTGTGATCAGCTCTATTGCAGGGAAGATGCCGGTTAAACCTTTTAAAAATCTAGATTACAAAAATACCCTATATTTTTCATAAAACTATGACATTGCCACTGTTGCAACTACTAAAGTAGTGCAAAATATATGATCAAATGGTTCTCATGGTTCGTTTGGTTTATGCAAAAAGGAGGAGAAAGAATATGGTCAATAGAAAAATTGACAAATGTCTCATAATTGGTTGGAGTTTTCAAAAAAACAAAAATGAAAAAGTAGCTTTTTCATGAGAATAAGATTATCATATTTTATGAAAAAGAAAAAATCATATGAATTATGAGAAAGTCCAATTCTTACGAGCCAAAAATTGAGATACTTTATTTTCCAAATATACCCTTAGGCTTTTAGATAAAATGAGATAAAATCATTCCTTTTATTAAGGCTGTAGCATATATTTTATATAACTTCATAGGAAAATAAATGCTCAACCAAATATAAGCTACTCTAGAATGTGAGACTTTCCTATGACAATCAAATATGTAAAAACCATTTTTTCAGGTATCATACACCCAGGCATCAGCTTCCCAAAACAAATATTCTATTAAAAAAAAACTCTTTTTGAGAACCAAAGAAGTTCCTAGATGAAGCCAGGGATATGATAATTTAGAGGATTTGATCCCCATGCTTTTCTTAGTGCCCTACTCTAGATGAAGGCAGGGATCTCTCCTCCAACCCACTATCTCCAGCCAAATAATTACAGTGTGAAAGAAAAGGTTTGCGGGAGTAAATTTACATAGAGAATGAATTTGGGCAGCATCTACTTTGTTGATGAGGTTAAAGTTAAGCTAACTAATTAATAAATTAAGGTCAAGAAGATTATGTTGTCTCCACATACGGGTGCAAACGGAATTGAATAACATCAAAATTGTGAGGTGGGAGTGAAAGATTGAATTCCTTGTTTGCATTAGCTTGCTCCCATGATGCCATTTGTGTCTACATCAAAGTGGAGAAGTGTCATAAGTGCACTGGATAGGCTGCCTTGCCTTCAATTTCTAGTTTGAGCAGCGTTTATGTAATTAAAATCTGATACGAGAGAGCATGATTCCAGGTTCACTGTACAATGACTTAGCTTCTAGCCTAAATTGAAGTCTTTAACAATTTTAGTACTAGCATACAATCAAAGGTCGCATTAAATAATGTTTCAAGAGAACATTCAAGATAACAAACAAAACTTTTCCACCATCATGCATATGCACTCAAAAAAAAAAAAAAAAAATCAAGCACGCTAGCGCTCTCACTCTCTTGCATGCGCACACATGCATGCATGCACACACGCACGCACACGTGTACACTCGCCCGACAAATTGGTTGGCCTTTGTCTTTCATGAGCACCACACATTCGATACTGATAAAGCATATTACTTGTAATTTTCAAACAAGAAGTTCCATACATACATAGATCATCCTTTTTATACTGCATTACCACTCTTCAAAAGTCAAATGTGTTGTAGATCTAGATTTTTATGCATATCTTGAGAAGTCATGATTCTAGCTGTAAATAATAGCATGCACCAACTTCAACCATGCAGAAGTCAATTGTTCAATATGGTTAATTAAAAGAAAAACTGGAAAATTTACTAGTTAAAATTTAATTTTAGGTGATTTTGCTCTACTAAAAAACATAAGAAAGTTTTCCAACCTTATCAACATTATCAACCCCTGCAGATCCACCTAGCACAGAAAAAGCAAGAATATTAGATTGGAGTAAAGGGTAAATGATTTCAGGGACTGCTGCATCAATGTTATTTTTTTTACCACATCTAGACACGATTAGAAACATTACGCATGATCCAGCTTAATATGCAACATTTTCACATCCTATTTTGATGAGTTCAAGACATACTCCATGCATATGAATGAAAGATATGTGGTTGTGATTAAGTGAGAAGAAGAATTTATAATTGCGATTCTCATTCGGAAAATATAATATTTCATCTTTTAGTTAGTGCACTTCTCCTTTTTTTTTTCCCCTCCCTCAAATAATAATTAAATTGATAAAAATCAATAAATTAAAAAGTATGGGCAGAATATGTTACCAAAAGACAGCATATTCTCAACATGAACAGAGAATCAATAATATAATAGCAAAAATATGGCAAAGTAATGGATGCTCATGAGCATAAACAAGACACTGATCTCCTTTCTATTTGGTGTATGCCTCCCATTCTACTTGGTCTATCAGACATGCGCCACCAAGTGATTTTGTAATAACACTTCTAACTTGCACATCCATATAAATTAGAGATTGGCCTAATCTTCTGGGAGGTTGTCAAGTACTAATTATTGGTTAGATCAGGCCTGCAGTTAGGGCTAATAGACCACTTCAACCACAAAGTAACATGCACAGTTAGAAATATTATATAGATTGTAATATGATGGTAATTTAATTTATTGGTTTGAATAGATAGGTGTACAATAATATAGTGAGTAAGTTGTATTGGATTAAAAGTCCTCAAAGCAGTTATAAATTTATATGGTTACAATTATAGATAGATAACCATCTATTTGAATTTAAATCAAACACCCCTTCAGAAATATTACAGTTAGAAAAGACAGTTATTTACAACCATTCAAAGTCTATAAATAGGAGTACAGACTTAAGAATAAAAATATAATTTTGTTATCTTTTACGGCTCTCAGTTTTAATATATGGTTTGGTGAGAGATCTATAGAAAATCTTCAGAATTGCTATCTGCAGATTTGTTCTATCCTCGAGGTGTTTTGCCAATAACTCAATAGCAAACTCTTTGAGTGGGGGCAAATATCACCTTAAAGAAAGTGTCTTAGATGTGCCTCAAAGTCATTTTGTTTTCTTTCTTCATTGTTTCTGCTATTATAATTTAACATGCACAAGTTGCATGTTTTCTCATTTTTCATGCAGCTTCATAGTTGAATTAGTCTATCAGCTGGCGGTGCATTTGGTCCAACCAATAATTACTCGTGCAAATGGGGGAAGAATCTAGACAAGATTTCAGCAATAAGCCAGCGACCGACCCCATTTAAAGTCAAAGCAAAGAAAAAAAAGACAGCAACACGTGATTCTTGCGAAAGAAAACGATCTTTTTTAAGTCTCATTGCACGAAAAAGCAAAGCAATTCTCCTCCATAAAACGAGCTCTCATTCCACCGTCTAAACCCAGAGTCCCAAACAGAGAAAGGGATGGACGAGAGGAGATGTACGATGAAGATGGCCTTGCAGAGGACCGGAAACGTCCGATCCCGATGAAGATCTATTTTTCTCACCTTGTTCTTATTAATTAATTGAACTGGGCCGCTTGGTCCGATCAATCTGTTTGTATTAATTGTCAATTAAAAAAAAGTAAAAATAGTTTTTTTTTCTTATAATAATTTTCATCCTCTCTTTCGCCTTTCTCCCTTCATTGTTTTGGAATATATGGAAACTATCAAAGTGTGAATCTAGGCCGGTCGGGTTTGGCACTAGGTGAACCCGACCGGACCGCAGTGCTCTAATTGGTGGTGGCAATCGGGTCGAGCTGAATAAATCATAGGTTGGATCAGATACAAAATAGATCAAAAATTTGTCAGCCCGAATCTGACCTGCATGTTAAATGAGTCAAGAATTCAAATCCAAATCTGATCATTTTATTAAACAAATAATTGAGCATGCTTTACAACCGGTGGTTGATGGAACCAATGAACAAATGGACTACCCTTGGACAGGCCTGGGCCCATTAGTATGAAAACAAAGCCCAACAAACCGAGATTAGCAGGCAGCAAGAAAAAGGATCAGGGAAGGGTCTAATGGCTTCCCCTTGCTGTTCAAAGAAAAGAGGAGGTTATAAAGTCTAGAATTGGTAGGATACAAAGGGAACTAGGCTCAAGCAAAGTTCCTGTCCTACTTATTTTCACAAGCAAAAGGTGTTCAACCTTGACTGTTTTGAAAAAAAATAAAAACGCATAAGAATGTTCCAGCTCAAGTTCTTCCTGCCCAAATGGAGCTCTAATGTTTGTTTGCAGCTCTAAGATTGGCCCCATTGGTAGGCTACAAGTTTAATTGCTCTAGTTCTCCTTCCAAGTATATCCCTGTGCTTTTGGCTAGCAGTGGCATTTCCATTCAGGTCTCCTTACAAGATAATGAGAAAGGGGGAGAAAAAAACAAAAAAAATGCTCTGGGGCTCCCATTATGTGAAAGCTTATTGGCCAATCCCATTAACTGCATCAATCCTTTTATGCCACATGGAAAGAAACCCCCATAGCATCACTTATGAGAAAACTAAAGCATTTTTTCAGATAGATACATAGAATCAGCAGTATGGAGTAAATATATTGAGGGCCCTAACAACTCACAAGCCTAAGATTCAACAAAATAACTTTTAAAAATATCAAGTTGGAATTCTTGCTTATTTTGCAACTACTATTCTGATTTTAGCTATCAACTAGAATAAAACAGTTCTAAGAAAGATCTATATTTAACCTGTGAATGACCAAGCTTTGGTGCCTTTCTTTTTAGTGAACAAGCTTTGGTCAGCAACAATATGTCCTCATTAAAATCAAAATGCATGCAGATGATAGAGTAATTGTCACGTCTCAAATCCGGGACATAACATGGCTATGCTACCGAGGGATACAACCCACGATAATATGAAGCCAAATATTTCATTTAACAAAATATAATAATTAGGAATACAAATTCATCATCTTATTCAAAGTCAATATCAGTTCAGAGCATCTACATAATTAACCAACCCATAATCACAATATTTATGAAGCTACAAATCCATGACCAACTAAAAATCTAAAGCTCCGCTACATAATCGCCAACCTTGTGAGTGCGTATTCCAAGCCTGGACCATCCTGATCCTACTCATATGAAAAGTGAAAAATATAGATATGTGAACGACACAACTTAGTAAGTAAAACTTACACTACCTTATCAACTCAAGCATAAGTTTTTCAATGTCCTTGCATTATTCAAAGAATATAACAGCTATTGCAAAAGTAAAGCATTTCATAGTACAATATATTAAAATAAGTTATAAAACCAAACATGCATGCATAAATCTTTAATCCTTCATAAACATGGTTATAAGATCAAATATATCCTTAAACCATTCTTTTGCTATTTAGCCATATCATACTTTGCAAAATTACTCTCAAATATTTATGCTACAATCACTTTATACCTCTGACAGGGCCATGTTTCGTAATTAACAAAAATTCTTGTTTTATATGCAATTCTAGGGATCATACATAGCTATCTGAGAGTATTCCAAATACTTATATCTTTTTTCTTAAAACATGCACATAAATAGATTAAAAGTATTAAATGGCATGATCAGATTCATATTTCATAATAAAGCTATTTTCTTTAGAACATTCATGAAACTATTCATGATAAAGCATAATTTTTATAACATATATGCTGATCCATAATTTTAAGAAAAATATGATATTTTCATAGAAAAATCTTATGTAGAAAAAATATGATAATTTAAAAAATAATAAGGTGTATAAAATTTACTTATCTCTTTTGTCTTAGATTGTCAGATTTCGCGAGGCGACTCTGTCAGATCTATTTGAAATATTAACAGCAAAATTAATTTCTATTTGATGACTTTAATGAAATAAAAAATATATATGAGAAGATTTGACCAAGCATAATGTGGTTTCGGGTGGATCAGGTCTAGATGATTTGCTCAATAAAATGGACTTAATCAAGGACAAGATTAGTCAACAGGTTCATCAATGGGGGTTTTGAAAATATTCAACAAAGCTAAGGTGATCGGTCTGATAGGCAGCCCGGGCACTAGGGCGATTTAAGGTCTCTTTGCAGGGTCAACCCGGGATCCATAGAATAGGTTGTTGGGACCCTCTTATTAGGGTTCATCGGTTTTTCAGAGAGAGCAGGAGAAAGATGAGAGAGAGAAGAGTAGAAATGAGAGAAGGAAGAGAAGGATGGGTTCTCTCTCTCCTCCTTTTTTTTTCTTTCTTTCTTTCTTGGTAAACAGGGGAGGAAGGAAGTGGACAGTGGATGTCCATGGTGTTTGAGCGAGGCGGTAGCCAGTGGTGGCGGCGGCAGCGGAGAGCAGCCAGCGGGAATGGCCGTGCTCGGCCCAAAATGAAGAGGAGGAGAGAAAAGGGGCAGCGCCCCTAGCTGCCTTGGTGGCAGCCCTCTTGGCCCAAGGGAGCAACGACGAGGGTGGGGGAACTGGCCGATGGGGGCTGGTGATGATGACCCTCGGTCGGCAGTGGCAATTTTCAGTGAATCCCAACTAGAAGAGAGGAGGTGGCTCATGGAATAGGACACTCGGAAAAGGGGTGATTCGGATAGTGGCGCTTGGTCGAGGTGGCATGCCAACCACCGGAGAAGGAGGAAGAAGAAGGAAGAAGCTGGAGAGTTGAGTGGTGAGTGATCAATCAAAGAGGAAGAGAGTTTAAATAGATGTTGCGGGAGAGGGGGTTAAGCTCGGGCGAACGGCGACACCGGTCCGCCATTCGCTGGTTATAACTACCCTTAACAACCGCCGACCGTTGGCACTAGCCCCGGGGAGTTCGCGCCGGCCACAGCTCTCCCGGCTGCGCCTGAACGGCGACCATTCAGGCTGATCGAGTTGGGGATTGTGATCCCCTATTTCGTTTTTTTTTTTTTTTAATTTGAATCAAAGCCGGCTGGACCTGCCGAGTTTGGTCTAGTGCAGGCCCAGTTGGCCTGATTCTTACAGTAATAGTAACTTGAGATGCATCTTAAGAACAAAAAGAGAAATAGGTTTCTTTCCTAAATCAAGTTCTCAATGGCTTCTCTAGCAATGCCCATGTCTAGAGATGAGAAACAAAAGGCTCCAGAACAGACTCCAGCATCACTATAATATGAGTAGTGGTGTCACTGCCAACAACATGGCCCTCCATTGGCCCAGAAAGAGCAGGACTGCCGCTTGAGGATTTCATATCATTATCCAGAATTATCGACATTGCGGCAGTTCTAGGATCAGAGAATTTAGATCCTGGAACTCATCTAATTTACTCCTGTTAACAAGGAAGACATTGAAACAACATTAAATGAAAAAGCAACAGAATTGAGAAAACTTCTTGCACTCTTGCACTTGGGCAGTCCATCCTTCTAAATTATCTCGTAGAATAAATAATTCCCACCTCACCAATTGATCCAATTCTTGTACATATATGCTCTATTATCAATGTGCAGCTTATCAGATAAGCCTCACCTGTACCATGCCCAATGAAAGCCCCTTTTTTCCCCTTTTAGATCTTTTTGTTTCGTACCTTCCTTATGCCAACAGTTCTACCTTCCAATAGAATTGAAGTTAGTTAAACTAAAACCAACTTGGCCGTGATACATACGTACAGAACACGAGTTGTTATAACAGCTCAGAAGCTAATATAGCAGATTAGGAGTTGATATAACAACTCAAAAGATGATATGACAGACTGATGTGTCAAGTTGATATGACAATATAGAATTTGATATGGCAGAACAAAAGCTGGCATAGCAGCTTAGAAACTGATATGGCAGATCATGAAGCTAACACATCAAACTGGTATTTTTGGCAATACTAACGTAGCTAACTGATGTAGTAGACTAAGGCCTCGTTTGGGGGAGTTGTCGGCAGTAGAGCTTTTAGAAGTAGAGCTTTGGAAAGTAAAACTTTTGGAAGTAGAGCTTTTATAAAAAATTGTTTACTGTTTGGTAACTATATTTCTAAAGTATTGTGGAACTTCAATATGTGTTTGGTAACAAACTAAGATAGTACTTTTGGTATGACAAAATGACCATAAATTACATTACATAGTACTTTTGGAAGTAGAACTCTCTCTGTAACAAAAAGAGATCCACTGTGGAACACGAGATCAATCGGGTGGGAGGACCGCGAGTTGTGGTCCATGCTCAAAGGAGGACCGTGATGTCGCGGTCCTCTATGGCCCATCTCTATCCCCCATAAGCCTCTATGATTTGTGGACCGCTCGCGGTCCATGCTCAGAGGAGGACCGCGATGTCGCGATCATCTATCTCCCTCTCTGTCCCTCTCATCTCTTTAATGAGGAGAAAGAGGGAAAGAAAATGAAAGGAGAAATTAATGGAAGCGAGGATGACTCCACAGATTGTTTGGAAGAAATGAAGAAAAAAGCTACAAATTTTATTATGGGTATTTTAGTCCAAAATAGAAAAATATTATAACTCAAAACAACTTTTCGACAATTTCTAAAAGTGCTTTTTCGGAGAAGCTCCAAATGGAGCTTCTTCCAAAAAGTTATTTTAGCTTTCTGAAAAAACTAAAATAACTTTCCAAAAATTTTACCAAACACTCCTATTTTATCTAAAAGTGCTTTTGGAGGGCCAGAAAGTACTTTTTGGCCCTCTAAAAGCTCTCCTAACTAGGGCTTAATGCGTCCACTAACATGACCGGCCAATATAGCAAATTGGTGTATCAATCGACGTGTTTGACTGACATAACAGACTGACGTGTCTGCCAATATGGTTGATTGACTTGCCTAATGATGTGGCAGCGAGAAGACACAGAAGATGACAGTTGCAGTTAGAACAAAGCTCAGAAAGAAGGCAACCTTAAGTCGACGATCCTCGTAGATGAAGGCCCCATGGAAGAGGAGCAAGAGACCTCGAACTTGATGGTAAAGGAGCCGGAGGCAGCAATGGTTAGGAGAGACCAAAGATCTGAAGCTGAGAAAAAAAGTGGTAGAGAGAAGCTCTGGATCTATTAGAGAACAAATAATCTTCAAATATTTATCTCCCAAAATTAGAGGAAATGCAGTTCTACTAATGTGATCGATGTTGATTTACTAAAAAATAGAGTATCTACGAGAAAATCGAGGATCTGCGGATCCACAAAAAATAGAAAAATTTTGGATGTTGATCATCTGGAAACAAAGATCGATAAATCGGTAATGGAGGTTTTTAAAACTTCTAGACATGACAACGACAGCTACAACAAAGGCGGAAGAGAAGGTAACGGCAGATTAGGTGATCGGTAGTTTTGATATCATATTAGGTTATTTGTAGAAGGAGAGAAAAGCAAGAAAAAAAGAGAGAAAGAAACATGATTTATTTTCTTGTTTTATCATATTCGGTACATCTCAAGAGTATATATACTTGTGTACATACTCCATATAAAAAAAATAGTATAGGTTGATATAAGATTATACTAATAAAAAAAATATTACTCGCTGATATTGTGAGATACGGGGCTGAAGTCGGCAGCCCCAGCCGACTTCAGCCCCGATCCTGATATGGGAGGAACCGGAGAGGATCGCCATCCTCTCCGGCTCCTCCGGGGGACCAAAAGGGGCAAGGACGCCGCGGGTATTCCGCGGCGCCCCCTAGCCAATCCGCGGCCAATTCACGGCTGCGGATCTCGCCCGACCGCCGCGATTTTCGCGGCGGAGGGCCGTTATGGTGGGGACGATAAAAACCCCACCCTTTCTTCCCTAGGGCACCACCGAACCCCCATCCTCTCCTCCTTCTCCTCCCTCTTCTTTCTCTGCTCTTGCCTCCCAAGTGGCTGGCGGGCCGCCGGATCCACCACCATCACCACCCGTGCCCTCCCCTGTTTTGGGACCCACTTCCCTTTCGAAAAGCGTCGCCGTCGCCACCGCTTGATCGCCGGATTGAGCAGCCTCGACCAAGATCTCACTGCCTCTGCCACCGCCGGTAAGCCCTCCTCTTTTGCCCTTGATTCCATGCCAAATAGAAAGCTTCCCTTCCTTTGTTTTGGCCTCATGAACTGAGACCATCTCGGTTGAATCTTGACCCCGGCCACCGCAACGGCCGCCAGCCGCCACTGCGGCCGGCTGGCCGTCGACCGAGGGGTGGCCTCTGGCCACCCCGCCGCCCCCTTCCTCTTCCGCTCTCCCTCTCGGTCTTCCCATGCCGTGGGGGGATTGGGGGAGGAAGATGGCCCTACGGGCCGAACAGGGCCCAACATGGCCCGGTTCACTGTGGGCCCGGTTCACTGTGGGCCCAACATAGGCCCGGTTAAAAAAAAAAAATCCGAAACTGAAACCCAGTTCAGATCTGAGCCCGGAACCCGAATCCGAACCCAAACCCGAAACCCGAAACCCGAACCCATTTGGCCACTAAATGAAATTTTGCAGATAAGCCCTTGACAGTATATTATTTCACAAAAAGGATCTTCTGTATTTTGTATTTGATCCCTATAGAAAAGACTTATTACGTAAAAGTCCCCAACAATATTTATTTAGTCCCCTCACTCAAGTTTTATTATAGAACAGTACCCTATAATTAAGTATTAGTCCCTGCAATAAATTTTATTGTATACAGGTACAATTAGAAGCCAACATTGGGGGCCCTATTTAGCCGAGTCTATACGGGCCCATTGGGCCGTGTACGATATGGGCCCTATCGGGCCATGCCCATTATGGGCCAACTCTGGACCCTATTGGGCCGTGACCAATAGTATTATTTTTGGATTTTGCTTAGCTCTGAAATTAACAAGGAATTAATTAAATTTAAACAGGTGAACCTGATCCGTCTATCTAAAGTAGGAATCAAGCGAGAAGAGGTAAGTAACTTAATACTTCAAGTGTGATTTCTAAATTATTTGATAAACTGATTATGTTTTGACATATATTTTGTATTCAGTAAAATGGGTCAGGCATGTTAAATTTTATTTGAAAATTTTGTTATATGCTCTGAATCCCGCAAAATATAACTGGATAATTTATGAAATCTATTTTTCTGTATATATGCATTCTCAGCATGGCTATGATATGTTATGTCCTGTTCTGGCCCCGCCAATGGGGATTATATGTTGGCCCTGTCGACTTGTAATCTGTGAGGAACCGGTTTCGACACCGTACCACCGGTGATTAGAATAGTGGTATTTGGACACCGTACCACCGGTGCTTAATAATAGTGGTGTTTGGCACCTTGTGTAACCCATGCCACTGGGTTACGTGGTCGTAGCCCATTATGTTGAGATTCTGATATTATGTTTTCCGAAAAATGATAATAAGTTTTGAAAACAACAAATGATGTTACTTATGATTTATTCCAGATATTATCCTGCATTTGATCTGATATGTTCTGACTCCACTTTGGGGTATTTTGTTGCTTACTGGGCTAGTATAGCTCATTATTTTATTTTCTTTAATTTTCAGATCCAGAAGCTTGATCGCACGGGATTGGGGAGTGCGTTAGATTTCCAATGAATTTTCAGTTTTTGGCATTTTAATTAATTTAGTTTGGACATTTGAATTTTATTGGCAAATGTTATTTTAAACTCTGTAAGACTGCTTTTGAACAATTTAAATAATTATGTCAGTTTTGAATATTTGTATCTGCTTTGATATGATCCGATGCCTAGCACGCCTGTGCGGCCCGCCGTGCGGGCGTGCGGCGTCTGCCGCGCCTCGGGCTCGGGGCGTGACAGATATAAGTTGTTATGTGATCCCTAAATCATTCTAACAAAGCAGGCTAACAAAAAAAAATAATAGTGAACAAAAAATTCATTTGATAATATATTTATAAAATCTGTAAGCAATGGTTGTAATTGAAATTTTCTCTAGCGGCACCTTTATAATGAGTTTAAGGGTATGACTCTATTCTAACATACCATCTTTGAATTTTTGTTTTGAAGTTTAGATATTTTAGTTTTAAAACTCACTGATGCGACAGAAGCTGGTGTATAAAGATCCACGACCCTGGATCATGTGAGAGAAGCTATGCTCGAAGTGGGAAGGATTGAGAATTTTTTTGATTTTTCTTTGATTTTTAGATTTTTCAGTTTTAAAACTCGATTCAAGAGAAGATGGCATATTAAGGTCCCTCGACATGCTGGAATCTGGATGCGCGACAAGCTACGCCGGAAGTTCAAAGGATGGAGAAGGGGGCAGGCCTATGAGTTTTTTTTTATTTTTATTTTAATCCATAAACCTTTTTTTACCCTTGAACGTAAAAAAAGATAATGGAGTGAGTAATAATAAATTACTTTCTTTTTTCCTTAATGAAATTTATGGCTGTCATTAGGGCGAGAGAGAGAGAGAGAGAGAGAGAGAGAGGAGAGAGAGATAGCATGAGCAACTTTTTTATGCACAGCAAAAGGAAAACTCTTTTTCTTATCATGATTTCAGCTGTTTTGGATCATGCTGAATATATTTTATTGGTCCCTGTAGACAGCCCAAGTTGATCTCAGAAATGGTGGTAATTCTGCTCTGCCGAATGCCCACGAGATCGATAACTTCTACAAGCGGCCAAGCGAGACATTTCTCTCTATCAATTATAAGATATGTCTGACGAGTTACAAGAATTGGATTGATTCCTTTCACCATCTAAATAATTAGATTGACGTACAATATCCATCGATCCTTCCTCATACTCCACACACGCGTCGGTGCATCATAAGGCTTTTTGTTCCTTTCACTCGATATCCAGAACTCAATAATTGTTCCTGTATGTAGCCAGGATTCTGAGTCAGGTTCTGAATTAGTCTGATCGGATTTTAGTTTTGTTTCATTATTGTCACGCAGTACCATGTACTTTTATCTTTTGCATATTTCCCTTTAGAAAAAAAAAAAGAAGTTCTCTAAAACTCTGGCCTACTCTTGCTGTTATTGCATCTTCACTCAAAATGTAACCTAAAGATGAGAAAAATTTATTAGTATATAAACACCACCATGTCTACTTATAAGGTCCCTGAGGTATTCTTATAACAAAATTATACCATCTGTATACATCCCATGGCTTGGAACATCAATTTTAGACCTGCGAACAGCTCGGCCTTGGCTCGTTAGGATGCTCCTTCTAACTATAGTTCAACTATGAAGGGAGCCAAGCACAAATAAAAGTTCAACTCAGTTGCTGACAAGCTCATTGATCAAGTTTTATTTAGAATGAGTTTGAACACATATTATCAAACTTGGCTCAAGCTGAAATGACCTTTTTGTATGAAGAGCTAACCTTGAGCACCATGCTACTTGATCTGGCTCATGCACTTTGGCACTGCTAATGGCTATGGGAGGAAAGAAAACGGGATGAGAAGAGTACTAGACTGCTCAATATTGGCTTACTATATATAAAAGTTGCTCAATCTTACGTTGAGCTTGAGCCGGGTCAAGTGTAGCTAAAATTGTTCAAACTCAGCTTGTATGTGTTGGGGTGCACGGCACATTGGATCTAGCTCATGTAGGATCCATACAGTCAAAAAAATAATAAATAAAAGAAGGAAAAGAAGGGAAGGAATCCCGGTTGGGAAGGAAGTCATTTTTGACCATGTAAGAGCCGCCCTACTCTTTTAGGATTCTTATTTCTTTTCCGTTTGTATGGGAGTTATATTCTTTTGGGATTCTTCTTCCTCTTCTCTTTATAGTTCTAGGGTGTGGGAGGAATTTAGAATCATCCTTATCTGATTTCACCATTGTTGTTTGCCCTGAGAAGTGGATAGATGATTTCGAGACATCTAGTGAGGTAACTTTTGCATTTATCTCTAATCAATATATATCTCAAGTTCTTGGGTATAGTACTTCAGAGAATCCAATTGTAATTACTATTTTATTTATAGTGAATTCTATTTGGAGTTGCCTTATGGTTTTTTCCCTCCACATAGTGAGGATTTTTTACATAAATTTTGGTTTTTGCTCTCTTTTACCCAATTTTATTTTGTTTATATTTAGGAATTTGGGCCCTTCAATATGATATCTAAGTTGAGATTCCTACCATGTCATTATATTTGCAAGAATATAATGTCCAAGCCTGGCTTGTTTGAGCTCAACTCATTTTTGTAATTTAGTCAAGATTAGACAAACTCGTTACCAAGCTGGTCTGGACTTGCTCATGAATAATTCATGTCACTTTGCAGCAGCGCCATCACCTTTTTCCTTCTTCTTTTTCTTAAAATTAATAAAGCTCGATTCCAAAACAGTTCCCCATCTTTAATTTGCTGAAGCACCCAACATGCATGAAAACCCTTGAGGAAGAAAGAAGCTCAAACTAAGTAGAAGTGTGGGATTGCACCAAAAGTCCTTTTCTTTATAATCAAAACCACCATCCGACTTCCAACTTGGAAGGGAAGATCCCAAAGACCTCCAACACACTTGGTACTCCTTCCAAAGCTCGCATGCTGGCGAGGCACTCTCACGTCGTCATTCTCTCACACTATCGTCATCCTTATCTTTTCCAGGGCTTCTCACTCAAGCTCGCTGGTACCTTTAAAGGTGAACCAAAAGCATGGACATATGTTTCTCTCTCGCGTGCGACCTATGTGCCAAGTATCGTCACGTCTGACGCCAATCTTTTGACATGGGTTCCACGGATTGCCATGGGTGATGTTGGACTTGCTCCAATAAATTACCTTTCCTCCTCATTTCACAACTTTAGTGATGCATACACCCAACTTTTTTTTGAAGACACCAGAATATATGTTTAACAAGTTAGTTCATAATGGGTTGATAGTGTTCCTCTAAACATCCCATTGATTAGATTTAAATTGACAATATCCATATCCTTGCTACCTCTCATCATATGCCGTCTGGCATTGGTGAAACAAAATGGCTATTGTCTCTTTCCAGTTTCCATCCATGTCTAACCATGGCATCAATAATATTTTTGTATGTACATAGCCGGGATTCCAGTCGGGTTGTGAATGAATTTGTCCATATTTCGGTTTTGTTTTGTAGCTTTTATTAAATAGTATGATATTTCTATGAAAAAAATCAAATGGTATGGTATATAGTGCCTCCATTGTCATTTAAAAGGAAAAAATTCTTCGAAACCCTAGCCTGACAAGGAAAAAAAACAGGTTATTATGAAAGGGAGTAGGAAGAATGCTATTCATTCCCATGAAAAGAAGATAAGAAAAGGAGAAAGAAAAGCTGCTCTATACACTATAGGAATAATTAGAATTGCCGATGCTAGATAGAAGTGCGGTAATTTGGCTACCATGCTAAAATTTGCCGACGCTTCTAAGTAGTGTCGGCAAATTACGACGCTTTTAGGTAAGCATCGTTAGGAGCCAGTTTTCGACAACACTTATAAGTATCGTCAAAAATCAAGATTAATACGATGCTTATAAGCATTGTTGGGATCCATCTATACCCAAACCATCGATCTCTTTCAGCCCCTTTTAGCCCTAAATCCCTAAATCCTTCGAAAGACCTTGCTTCACCTCCACCTCGCCGCACCGATCGTCTTCTCCTCCTCTCCATCTCTGCCGGCCTCCTTCTCCCCCTCCCCCTCTTCCTTCTCCTCTTTCTTTCTACCTGTATATACCCATCGTGAATCCATGTTATTCTTCACTGCAGATCCGACTGACCGCCCTCCTCCGGCCGACCCCATTACGGATCTCAGCCGGCCTACCACCATGCTGGTGATTTTCAAACTCCAAATTATTCCCCTATTGAGCTATTGCTCGATGCCCTAATATTATACTTACATACTTGCTATAATTTGTGAGTTGTGTGCTTAATATTCTGTTTGTCGTCCGACATGTATTTAAATTGTAGCTCTTTGTAATGCTATTGATGATTCAGTTTGATAGCCCTACATGGAACTGCAATTAGTAACAATGCTTATACAGATTTTTTGTTGATGAATTAGGAAGGCCAAATAGAAATTTTAGATTAATAAAAATAACATTAGACAAACACATCCAGTAGAGCTAAGAGATAAAAATAAATTTTAAATAGAATTAAATTTGAATCTTTGTGAGGATTATCTTTCCTCCACTTTCTCACTTAGTGTGTAATTTGATTTATCTTTTTTAGGTAAGTTGCAGTTCAATCAGTATTCTAATAGAATAAAAAAAAGTTGGATAAATAAGTCGAGATCCAGCAAAGAATATTGGATGAGGTTCAAAATTTTATTAAATTTATTTTTTAGAAATCTAATATGAATGGAAAGATTTTATGTCCATGTCTAAAATGTGTAAATTGTTTGTCTCTTGCTCTAAAAATAATTGAAGAACATTTAGTGTGTAATGGTTTTCTAAAGGATTATAATGAATGAATATTTCATGGAGAGTCCATATTGTCATCTCCATGTAATTTCCAACCCTCCTATTTAGAACACACTTCTAGTTTTGGATCCAGTAATATAGAAAAAAATTATAGGAGAAGATGATATAGGAGGCTTACTCAGAGATGCTCTTAGAAATAATATTGAAAATTTAAAAGATTTTAATGGAGAACAAGAAGCAACTGCAATAGGTGATGAGCATACATTTACTGATTTTATGTATGTTGAGGAACCTATACATTCATCTAATGACGACATAGCTTGGTATCATAACTTGGTGAAAGATTGTGATTAAGAACTATATCCGAGTTGTAAGAATTTTACGAATTTTTTTTCTTGTGCATTTATTTCATTTGAAATATTTGAATAAGTGGCCTAGCAAGTTTTTCACTATACTGTTTCAATTATTAAGGCCCTGTTTGGGGGAGCTTTTGGAGGGCCAGAAAGCACTTTCTGGCCCTCCAAAAGTACTTTTAGATGAAAAACTGTGTTTGGTAAATTTTTCAAAAAGCTGTTTCAGCTTTTGCGGGAAGCTAAAAACAGCTTTTGGAAGGAAGCTCCAATTTGAAGCTTTCGGGAGGAAGCTGTTTCAGCTTTTTCGGAAAGCTGTATTTTTGACAAAAATGCCCATATTAAAATAACATAATTACATAGTTTGTCTCTTTATAAACCTAAAAATCTGCTGGAGCCAAGAACCCTAGCCGTCAGACTCCCTTCCATAAGAAAAGGTATTTTTCTTTTCAATTTTTGTATGCATCTCTTGAACCACATTTTAGAAGAAAAAAATTTTAATCCTTTTCCATACCTTCCAAAATCAATCTATTATTTTTTTTTATCATCAACCTCGCGGCCCACGCTGAGGTCCTCCTCGAGCATGGACCACGAAGAAGAGCCCCTGGACCGCGGAAAATTATTTTATGGAAAATTATAGGAAATTATTTTATACTAATAATTATAATATTTTATACCTTTATTTTTGTGTTATACTATAAATATAATATCATATTATATTATATCATAATATATTAATATGTTATGTTAAATAATTTAATATTATGTTATATTATGGAAAATTAATTTATATTAATAATTATAATATTTTATACCTTTATTTTTGTATTATACTATAAATATAATATCATATTATATTATATCATAATACATTAATATGTTATGTTAAATAATTTAATATTATGTTATATTATGAAAAATTAATTTATACTAATAATTATCATATTTTATAACTTTATTATTGTATTATACTATAAATATTATATTATATTACATTACATTATAATACATTAATATGTTATTTTAAATAATTTAATATTATGTTATATTATGGAAAATTAATTTATAATAATAATTATAATATTTTATACCTTTATTATTGTATTATACTATAAAAATTGTAATATATTACATTGCATTATAATACATTAATATGTTATTTTAAATAATTTAATATTATGTTATATTATGAGAAATTAATTTATACTAATAATTATAATATTTTATACTTTTATTATTGTATTATACTATAAATATAATATATATTACATTATATCATAATACATTATATGTTATGTTAAATAATTTAATATTATGTTATATTACCAAATATTAATTTACTCTAATAATTATATTACTATTATGCTATATCAACATTATATTATTTTATATTACAATAATATTATACTATATCGTATATTTATGTATTAATTTATGTTATGTTTTATTATGTTCTGTTGTATAATACTATGCAATGTCCTTTATGGTAATTTTGTCATACAAAAGTACTTTCTCAGTTTGTTTACCAAACACAAAACAAAGTACCACAGCACTTTACGAATGTAGTTACCAAACAGCAAACAGCTTTTTATAACAGCTCTACTTCAGACAGCTCTACTTCCAACAGCTCTACTTCTAACAGCTCTACTGCCAACAGCTCCCCCAAACAGGGCCTAAGGGATGCATTTTCAAAAGTTGTTACTTTGACATCTTTTTATGAAGCTAAAAAACTAGTAATAAAATTGGATTTTGGATACGAGAAGATACAAAGTTGTCTGGATGATTGTATTTTATACTATGGTGAAAATGTTAACTAAGAGTTGTACCGAATATTTATATCTTTACGATGAAAAAAATATAAAAAAGATGAGCATGATTTATTGAATGAAATGGATGTTGCATGGACTAAAAAAGAAAGGGCTAATGTTTTGAGCTATTTTCTCTCATACCTAGATTGAAAAGGACGTATGCGTCATCGAAGACAGCTTCCTCGATGAGATGACATGATGAAGGTTGTACAAAAGATGGAATGTTGAGACAACGGATAGTTTAACATAGAAAGCATTTAATGATAGGCATTATAAATTGACTTCTGACGTTCGCAGTGTTAGGCTGGGTTTAGTTACTGATGGATTCAATCCATTTCGAACGACGAATTCTATATACAGTATTTAGCCGGTTGTTTTGATTCTATATAATTTGCCACTATGGTTGTATATAGAATAGTCTTCACTAATTTTGTCAATAGTTATTCTAGATGATAAAGGTCTAGGTAATGATATTGATGTTTTTTTGCAGCATTTAATAGAGGAATTGAAACAGTTATGGGAGCATTTGATGCTTTCGTTGGCCAAATATTCAAATTGCATGCAGCTCTTATCTCGACTATCAATGATTTTTCTACATATGCTAATTTATCTGGTTGGAGTACTAAGGGGCGTAGCGCATGTCCTTCTTGTGGAGATTCAACCCATTCATATTAGTTAAAACTTAGAGAAAAGTTTGTTATATAGGCCATCATCGATGATTAGAAACAAACTGTCTATTTTGATTTCAGAATGATCTATTTGATGGTACTATAAAGTTGCGATCTGCCCCTATTCCACGAACTAGAATTGAAGTTCTTAGACAAATAATACTTTAAATTGAGTACAAACGGTTCCATTTCTCTGAATAATAATTCAATTGTTGGATAGAATATTGGTTCCATTTTTTCTTGATCATACTTTAAATTTTCCATTGTTATTATTACATTACACAAATTTAGTAACTTTTATCTACGCATACAAGCTTAACTTGTTGCATTGATAAATTGTGGAACATATTGCATGTTATGGAATATTTTGTCTCCTAGGTACTACCTAAATAGCAGGAATCACTTCTACTATATAACTTTTAAGAAAAGCTAGGGGCATGTTTCATATTATATTTTTTTTTCTATTTTAATTTTTAGAAATTCAAAGAAAAAAATCGATTGGACCAAAATATATGTGATGAATGTTTTTCTTTTAATTGTTTGAAAAATCTTTAGAGCTTTTGAAAGTAAAGATTTATTATTTCAAAAAAGAGAAAATAAAAGCAAATATGGCTGGAGCTCCATACAAATGGTATCTCCAATACTAATCTCTGTGGTATTTCACTTATGCTTACAGAAGCAAAAATACAAAAATAATATTCACTGTAGAGGAATATTTTCTAAATTAATATTCACTGTAGAGGAATATTTTCATGACCAAACCAAATTAGAGCTTTTCTTTTGTGCAGAACATGAGTAAATGCTAATTAATACAAGAAAGAAAGATTCTAAAATAGAGTTGGTAATCAGGTCGGATTAGATTAGATACTGGTTGGGTCAGATTGGATATAGAAAAAATCAAAAAATTTGTCGATGCGAATTGACCTTTTTATTAAGTGAGTCAAAAATCCAAACCTAAACCTATCTATTTTTTAAACATGTAATGTGACATGATTTACAATTGGTTGAATCAAGCTAAACAGGTTAATCAAGTTAAGCATTGCTACCCCTATCCCAAAATATCTGCCAACTTGAGTTTGAGACCTTTATTTACTGTTCCTGATGGATCTTAAACAGACATTGTCCTTGAATCGCAAACTTAACATGCAAAACACTATTCCTTGACCTCTCAGTCTCTCACATATATTGCATATCTAACTCCAATCCTTAGATATCGCCTGCAAAAAAACCAATGGTAATGTGGTACTTGCTACTCTATGTGTCTCCATTCTTCGTGCCTTACAACTCGAACTCGAGAGATGCTCTTGATATTCATAAATATAGAGGCTTAATTTTTTTGGAGTAAATTACGCTAACCCTCCTCAAGGTTCGAGGTAACCGTAGATTTCCGCTCAACGTTTCAGAAATACAGATTTCACTATTTATCTTTAGAGGTTAAATAGTGGAACGTGTACTTTGTTGGATGGGACTCTCTAATTATCCTAAACCTCAAAAAGAGTCAGTGTAATCTACTCTCTTTTTTTTAATGCTCTCTTTGCGAGAGAAGTCTAAGATTCCAAAGCGAGATAGACATACGACAAGTCACAATAAATGATACATGTACATAAAATAAAGCAAAACTGACGAAGTATCGCATTTACGTGTCCTATCGCCATTGCGCTAAATTGATTCTCTCATGTTGATTGCATGGGTCCAACCCGGCGTACATACCATCAGTTATTTTTATTCATGTCCAGTATCTGTATCATAAATAATGTCTTCTTGTATGTAACCAGAATTATAGGTCAGGTTCTAAGTTAGCTAGGATCTCAATTAATCTTATCACATTTTAGTTCTTCTTTTTTATCATCAAATGATTTGATATACTACCATCATTTTCATTAACTTAAAGAATCTTGAAAAAGTGGAGCCTCATAAGATAAACTCTTGCTATTATTGCTTCTTCAAACAAGTGTTATGAACACCAGAAGACCCAAAAAAAAATTAATAATACTTGATCGCCCAGAGGTCTACGGGAATCTTACAAAGTATTCTTAAAACAAAAATATACTAATAAGAGTTGCTCCATTTGACTTGTGATAGGATATCATGGCTTGAAACGTAACCTTATGGCATTATCAAAATAAAATAAAGTTGCAAACAAGCAAAGCAGTCTGTGTACAGCTCAACCTTGACTCCATTAGAGACTCTTCCAAGCTGGTTCAGGAGTTAGCTAGTAGAGAAGCAAAGTTAAAACTCTTTGATTCTAATAAAAGATAAAAAAAATCCTTCAAAACTCAGGTTGAAAACAAGCCAACTTTGTTGAGTGTGATAGCGTGAACTTCCGAGCTTTACATTCCTTATCAAGCTTGGTTTAAGCTGAACAATCCTTTTTCATATAACGAACGAAGCTCAAGTAGCTTATAATTTAGTTCAACTTGATTTGAGCTGAACTATCATCCCTTCTACATAACAAATCAAGCTTAAAACAGAGGATGCCATGCTTAAACCGAGCTAACCCTTTTATCATATAACAAGCATAGCTCGAGGAACCTCAAATAGCTTAAACATTCATTATGAAGCTTGGCTTGGAGCTGAACATTCTCTTTCGTATAACAAGTTGGGCTTAAATAGCTTATGACTAGGTTCTCTTACCTCGAGCTAAACTATTCCTTCCATACAAGCATAGCTCGAGCTGTCTTCGACGCGGTTCGATTCGGTCCATTTTGACTGCTAACAAAAAATCACTTTCATACCTCCACCCATTCCTCAATTTTTAATTTATAAATAAATCTTGATTTCATCTTCTTAATCTAGTAGTCTCCCATGTTTGGCTAAACATTAAACAAGAAAATCCAACTCGTGAAGAAAAAGTGAGTGTGGGACTCCACCAAATAGTCTTTTTTTTTTCACTCCTTTTTTTTTTTTCTTTTTCAAAAGCTTATTTATAATGAAGCCATACTCGCCAACCACCCAACCATCCATCCGCATACTTTCGAGGGAACATCCATCCCAAAACCTCTCCGCACTAAATAACACTCCCTTTCCTTTCCTTCAAAAAGCCCGCATAAAAATGGCCTGGCTCTCTCACGCTATTTATCTTCCCCCGGCCGGAGGAAATTTCCAGGTTCACATCTTTCCCACCCGCGACCGTGCCCGCTACGGCGGCGGATTCCTTCTCCGCTCTTCCTCATCCACCCGATTCGCCGCCGCTTCTGCCGCCTGCGGCCGGATTCTCAGCCTCTCGGAGGAGGACGGGTCTCCCATTCCTTCCGTTGGATTCCACCGCAGCGCCCGAATGGAGGTGGAGACGTACTCGAAGGAGCTCGACGTGGCGGTGAGGGTGGTGCAGATGGCGTGCTCGCTCTGCCAGAGGGTGCAGAACGAGCTGGTGGGGTGGAAGCGGGATGAGATCAAGTCCAAGGACGACGATTCCCCGGTTACCATCGCAGGTTTGCTCTTCTGGTCTCTTTCTTCTCCTGTTCTTAGGGTTGGATGTGCTTGTTTCTGATTTTGTTCCTATTTATGATGGTTGCGCCTCTTTGAATTAAGGTTTCTTGCATGAAAGGAGTGATTTTGCTGATGGTTCGTTCTTAAGAGGCTATTACAGGAAGAAAGCTTTGATCTTTTTTTCCCCTACTTGTGCTTGTTTAGGATGTATTGATTGAATGCTGTTTACTAGTTTCTTTGTTGGAGTTTTGGAATGGTACTTCTTCTTGTTGTTGTTGTTGTTGTTGTTTCATTTGGGGTTGTTATCGTTATTGTCTGTTAGATCTTTTATAATGCTTGGGGTCATTTTATTTTCTAGGTCATATCATCGGCATAGACTTTGCTATCTAGAGTAGTGTTTGCAGTTGATATTGAGCAATCAAGGCGACTGGTCAGCTCCAAATAAGTCAGCATTACTGTAATGCACAGAGTTTTGGGCTGATATGTTGGCTTCATTGTGTTTTACCCCTTTATCATAATCTGCATGGCGATTCTCATTGCTGAATTGTGGAATGTTGGAAAATAAGGCGCCTTTATTTCTATCCTGCCTAAGGGAGCCTGATAATCTGATAGTGTATCAAAAACCAAAAATCTTCTTCTGTTAATCTTTGCTCAAATTAAGAGGAATATTGAAATTCTATCCTTTCAGTTTTAGAACATCATGTTGATAGGCTGACTATTCCACTCTCATGCCACAAAGGGTCACTTGACTCTTGAGTTTTTCCGTCATTTAAATCCATGAGACTGGGGACATTCTTGGCCTTTTGCTTTGTTTTCTGGGTTATAAGCTTGTCAGTTAGCATATTTTGATCTGTAAGCCACTACACTTCTCTAGTTATGGAAATTGGAAAATATATCCTGCTTTTGATCTTGTTTGTACTGTTAGTAATGGATATTATCCTATTTCTGGCTTATGATTATGTTAGACTTTACTATCTCAATGCTGCGTTAGTTACAGTTATTGAATTTGGTCTTATGCATTGATATGTCAGTTTCATCAACAGGAATGTAATATGTACCTTATTATGAAATTGTCTCATTCATGCATCTTTGCCTTTCTGTCTTAACGAAGATTTTCTAGTCTATCTTTTATCTCTCGGATCTTTTCCAGTCTTGATTTATACTTAAAGAGTTGGTTTTTGAAGTCCTGGTAAAATATTTTAAGAAGATGCCCTTCATCTCAGCTATGATGCCATAATCATCTTGCATATGTAGATCTGTTATTTGGAGGAAATAAGAGGCCGATGAAGACATATTATAGGATTGGGGATTGGTGGATGAAAAGGAAATGCTTTTCTAGGATGTTGACTATAGCTATGTATCTTTGTGAGACTTGAAGAAAATCTTGTGTAAGAAAATAAGAACTCTCCCAGCATCTTAGAAGTTAGGGTCGGGCAATATGGAGGGTCCAAGCACCTAGTATGCCTGTAACATGCGAATTTGCATAAGTGCAGTGTTGTGATAGCAAGGATAGGGATTGAAATAAGTACATAGTGGATCAAAAGATCTGACTAACTACAAATAAAACTGTACATGAAGGAGTTGTTTCTGATGCATCCTCCCCTATGAATATGGTTTAAAAATATTTATGATGTAGCCTGTAGGGACAATATAAAAATTAGTCCTTGGACTTGCTAAGGTGCTTTTTAGCACCTTGGGATATTATTTGTTTGGGTCCTGGATACCACTTATGTTTACGTTCATTTTATATTAGTGCCTATGGAAGTACTAAGTAGATCAATTTCTTGACATGGGTACTGTTATGACTTTTATGTGGACCCTATTAAATTCAGATATGCCTTGTGCATTTCCTTTCTGAATGTTAAATCCCAGTTGTTCTACCTAATTTTTCTCATGTTTGATGCCCCTACTTGCTGCAAAGCTTAAATAATTTGGCTTCTTTATGCTAGTTGCTGAGGTACTGTACAGCGCTTTGGGAGTATGAGCCAACAAGCCATGTGCTTTTCTCTTCTTAACTAAAAAATACAACAAAAATAAGTAAAACCAATAAAAATATAAGAGAAAATACAACTAGAAAAATTTTTGGCTAATATTTAGAAATATAAGAAGATGATATGGAGGAGCAGACTGCGGGGAGGGAAGACAATGGGGGAGGCTGAGGATAGGCATAGAGGAGAGGAAAGAAAGGTGGAGCAGACTCTTCTGCCCCTTGAATAGTGTGACATTTCTTCCCATTTCCAGTATCTGTTGACTCACACCACTCGTCTACTGTTGTTGTCATTTATCTCAGTCTCAAACGAAAGTTAGGTCAGAATTCATCAGCTTGCAACACAAAATAGGGTGGGTTCTATATCCCACCCCTAATCTGCATGTTACCTGACCTGCATACGAAATGCGTTGCTTATCCTGCATTTTTCTGGGTTGTGTACATGGGAACCTAGGCTTATATGTTTTCTTGGCCCCTAGAAGGGCATCAGGGGGCTTCTGCATGCATGCATTCATATATGGTTGTATTCATGACTGCATTTACTGCCTTCTAGAAAATTGCTTGCAGCAGTACATGTAAAATTCATGGGAACATATTTTTTTGTGATGCGCAATTTGCACCTATACCCAAAATAGTATCAAAACATCTTGGTATTTCCTTTTGTTCTAATTTTTAGCATGTTTTATTCTATTGGTTATCCTTGACAAGCACGAGTTTGTGGGTTTATGTTTTCTGGAATAGTTATTAGTAGGAGTCATAATTCCAACTTCCAACATGTGAAATAACATGAATATATTAGGAGGATGATGACTAACCTTCATATGTAGAACCTACAACTGTACAAACTACCAACAAGCACTATAAAGTGATAGAACATTAATCTTACCTCAAGCAAAAGACTATCGAACTAGTAGTTGATGATTGCTTTTAATTTTATTTTAAGAAAATTAGTTGATCTTTTAGAAGTTTGGTAACCTTTACAATCTATGTCGTAACGTTATTAAGTTGAAGGTAGATTTTCCTACCTATAGCAAATGAAGTTGTATGTTCAAAAGGATACACCAATCCAAGAGCATAATGCTATCACATTTCAAGTTTACTCGGAAGTTTGTTCTTTTCTTTTCTCTGTTCATCAGGTTAAGCAAAAATGCTTAGAAATATTGATGGTTGATGGCAAATCTATTATAGTTTTTTTGGTGACAATTTATATCTATTTTGTTTCATGCATAACGATAAATTCAAAATCAGGGTCAGCGGAACCAGTATTGGACATCGTACCCGTTGTCCGGCGGGACAAGTCTGTATGGGCCTGCGCCGTGCCGTGCTGGGCTCGTACCAACACATTAGAAGAGGTGGGGGAGAGAAAAAACGAGAGAGAAAAAGAGAGAGAAGGGGGAGGCCGGCGGAGAGCCAGCGGAGGGCCAAAGAGCTGCCGTGCGGAGGAGGCGGAGGCCGAAGAGCCACCGCGCGGAGGAGGTGGAGGCAGAGAGCCACCAGAAAGCCACGGAAGAGGGGCTCGCTCCAATCCTCTATTTTGATCGAAATAGGGGCTGGAGCAGCCTCTTTTATTTTTGAAAGGGGACGCTCTATCCCCTGTTTTGAACGAAATAGGGAATCATAGCGAGCCCCTCTTCTGCGGCTCCCTCCTCCGCGTGACGGCTCCCTCTTTTGCGCGGCAGCTCTCTGGTCTCTGCCGGCTGGCCTCGACCTTCCTCTTCCTCTCTTTCCCTCCTCCGCTCTCTCTTTCTTTTTCTCGTTTTTCTTTGTCTTCTCCCCCTCCAACGTCGGTCCTGTTTTCGTCGTCGGAACTGTCTCGGTCCGCAGTATGGCTCGGGATGCCTCGAACTGGATGGTTTGGGACGGTTCTGCCAACCTTGTTCAAAATACTCTAAATCAAGATGTTTAGTCTTGGTTGAGTAGCTTACTTTTATGGGTTGGGTTAGTATGGTATACCCACGTATTATTGATATATGGTATGTTCCTAGGGTTGAGACATTAGCTGTACCATGTGTCAATACAGCACTGTAACAAGCTCTTGTACCTCATTGGTACTTTACTGGGTCTATACAGTGTGTTTGGTAAGAGGTGGTATAGGTTGGTACAGAAAGCCTTTCATTATATACAACCTTTCTCTAGGAATTATGATACTTTAAATTGCATGCAATGTCCATATTTGATAATATCTAATATATATCAGATATCAATACTTGTTGTCTATCCTTCTTTATAGTATGTGTTAGATACATACTTCAAGTGGACTTTTGATATTTCTCAAATGCATTAGAGATACTTGCTATCTAGCTTTGTTTTTTCTGACTGAAGGTTAACCATCGAATGATCAATGGTTAATTCTAGAGTTTGTGTTAATGATATTGTTGTATGGAATGTAGATTGTGGTCTATGTTTCTTATATCAGCATATTTGTCTTATGTTGCATTTGTCTTCTGTATGCATGTCCAATGCTTTAAAGCAAGGTTCATAGTACCAGTGCATTTCATCATGTTGGTACCGAATTGATGATTGGTATATGAGGTGTTCTAAATCTTGGTTTGCTGTACTAATCACCATATAGGCCATATTGACATTGTAACAACATGGTATTAGTATGGAGTCTGGTACGAAGATTGCGAGCCTTGCTTTAAAAGATCTTTGTAGAAGCTCTTGAATAATGCTATATAGCACGTAGATGATTAATGATTGATGAAAGATACATGTGCATGAAATTATGGTGTATACTCGAAAAGAATGCTTAAGTTTTGAGGATTACCTTAGTGCCATACCGTATATAGAAAGACTGGAAGGGCAGATTATAGAGGTAAGTGAGGTTCAAACATGGGTCCTCCCTTGAGACGAGTAATGTAATGAGAATGTTAAGGATAGAAATAAATTCTTCCTATACTATCTCCAATTGAGGTCTACTATACTTTTCTTTCTTTCTTTCTTTCTTTCTTTATTTATTTATTTTGGGAGCACATGTGTATTATTGAATTGATGTAACCATCTCCCCTCTTTGTAAAGCCAATCAAAAGCATTTCATCATTCAAGGCAACCCTTAAGCCTTGTAGTTGGTTTGGGAATAATTATATTTAGGTTAGGTGGGATAACTTGAGGTTAACATGGGGGAGTAAACTAGAATAAATCTATTATATTATTATTTTGTCAGAATAATTTTATCGGGCTATGTGAAAAGTGAGCAAAAGTTCTTCTAGAATCCCCCTTTTGCCCTTTGAATATTCTGCTTTATTCTTGAACTCATTTGGCAGAATATGATAGAATAACTAGTGACATTCTATAAGGAACCATATGGGCATGTGTCCAGTCTCACATCGGTTGTGCATTGGGAAGATCTTGGATGCATACAGGGCCAAGTTGGCCAAATAATATCTTCTTGGCTAGCATTTTTTTGGTGTTATCTTTGGTTGTTACATATTCTACACCATCCCTCAACCAAACAAGGTTATTTTATTCAGATAAATGCAATTAAACAAGGAGCCGTTTTCTTGTAGGTTGCATTGAATACAGACTTTGTCCCTCTGTTAAAGCTCAGCAAGCTGTACTATAATGAGAATGAATATATCCTTTTTTCTTCCACTTTTTGGCAGAAATGTAAACAACAATATCATTTGCTAAATTTGCATATCTGTCTAATTCTTCCCAGCTCATAGTTTCTGTTCTATTGCCAAGAATGGCTATGTTTCAGTTTTTGCTCTCCCTAAACCATCAGCATAAACAGGTCTGGACGTGGTCTTCCAATTTTTGAGATGATGTGTCATAGCACATTTCTCCTATTTAGCTTGCAACCTGACCACCATTTGAAATGAACAAGAATATTTGACTTTGTGGGAGCAAGCTCAGATCCTCCATTTTTACCTAGATACTAGGCTCAGGTCCACAGTGTCAAGGTTCTCAAAGGTTCAGTTCTTTGATCTTTGAAAAGCTTGACATGAGAATAAATCAATTAGCTTGATTTGAGAATGGTTCCATACCATTTTATGCGTACTTCACAATTCGGGTCGATGTAAGGAGGCTCCATTTTTGGTGTGCCAAAGATTCCGTTGTGTCATTGCATGTCTAAGTGCCAAAAGTTTTCATGCTTTACAATTTCATAATTCTTGGTAGTCTACATAACACAGCTGCCCACCAATAAACATTACGTGACTATTAATGAAAAACCTAGAGACCAATAAGCAAATTAATGAAATGTCATGATGATTTTAAGGGAGGCAAAGTCATCTTTTTATTTTATCCTCTACTCTTCTTTCTCTCTCTTTATAGAAGACAGGTTCGTCACAGCTTTTGCTATTGGAGAATGATATTTTTTGTTGGTCATTTCGGATGCAATTAATGAGAATAGCCCTTTGATAGCGATGGATTATTAATGTCAGATTACTAAGTGTGGAAAACTTTTCTCGAACCACCAATTGCTTGCTCAATTGGTATCACACATTGCCACTTAGTTAAGGTGCAGTGGGGGTTTAATTCTGGCTGGATCCACCACCCCAGGGTGGGGTAAATATAGTGTAGAACAGGTGGGGATTAGCCTCTCCTAATCTCAAAAGAAAAAAAAAAAAAGTCTTGAACAGTTATTGCTAATTTATCAACAAAGCCATGTTCTTTTAATTAGCAGCTACTTTAGTCAATTTTATGAGCGAAAAAAGAAATAATTGATTACGCATCTATTAGCAAGGTATATCTAGTCATAATATATCAAACTCTCATAAAACAACCTTCCAAATAAACACGAATTACTGGGATCCAGTAGACCACTGGCTAAAATTTAATACACTCAAGCAGTTTCAAATTTAATACGCCCAAGCAGCTTCTCGTCTTGAAGTTGAATGAACTAGGTATCTTTCCCTTAAATGGTTAAGAGGCATGTGGCACTTCTTTGATCAACTGGAATCTCTGCATTGCCTAGAAGCTAGTAGCATTCGAAACATCTCTATTGCAAAAGAACTTGAAACCATCTCCCAGATCTCAAGATTTCATTTTAAAATGTGAAAGAACTGACAACCTAGTTTCTTAGGCTACCATTAAGCTGATGTAAATTTTTTTTTTTTTGTGTGGATGAAACCCAATCTTAGCTCAAGTAGTTCAAGTAATTTGATCAGGACAAAAGATCCAAATACAATACTCTACACAGTACATACACAGAGAGAAAGAGAGAGAAAATGAGTAATGACTATGAAGTTGAGAAAAAATCTTGAAACTCCTAACATAAAAGACAAGGACAGTCAGCTTAAAAACCATATCCATGAAACTTCTCTCGAGTAAAAAATTCTTCCAAGGAGCTTTCTGAGGAATTGGAAATACAAAGGGCTGGATATCGGAACTTCTTTATAAACTAGTCTAGAAGCTCCAGTTGAGAAGCCTACCGTTGACATCGAAAAAGGGATGTATACAGCTGCACAGGTAACTAGAATGAAGACAAAGTCTTGTTGAGTCAGAAGCAGTTGATCAACAAACGAACTCTTCTATCATTTGACTAATATATATCAGTAGAATGAGACTCAATATTCTGCATATGGTCCAAAATCATTTGATAGTGAAACGATCTTGTTGTATCCAAATTTGGGGACTGGTTTAGATTTAGTCTTGCATATTAGTTTCTTTATATGATGGTTTCCAATTTGTAAAACATAATCAATTCGTGCTATATATTTATCATTAATTGTTGAAGTTCCATTGACTTGTAGATTGGGGCGTTCAAGCAACTGTCAGTTGGGTCCTTTCGCAGTGCTTTGGCATTGAAAACGTATCAATTGTTGCAGAAGAAGATGTTCAAACCTTGTCCAAAAAGGATAACACAGCCTTGCTAGAATCTGTTGTCGGTACCGTGAATGTGTGCCTGGCTGAAGCTCCCACATTTGGCCTGAAAGGCCCTGAAAGGGCACTTGGAACTAAGGAAGTTCTGGAAGCTATAAGCAGATGTAACTCTAATGGAGGCCCCAAGGGAAGGTTTTGGGTCCTTGATCCTGTGGATGGGACACTGGGCTTTGTGCGTGGAGATCAGTATGCTGTTGCTCTTGCTTTGATGGAGGATGGAGAAGTTATCCTTGGTGTTCTTGGTTGCCCTAATTATCCAATGAATAAAGCATGGCTCAACTATCACCAACATTATTACAGGCTCATGTCAAAGTTGTCCCCTCCCACATCTGGATGCTGGCATAAAGGTTGTGTAATGTATGCTCAAAAAGGTAGTGGTGAAGCTTGGATGCAACCACTGATTCATGACTATGGTAAATTTGATTGGCAAAACTGTGCACGAAAAATTCAAGTATCCTCTGTCAGTGATCCTGCTTTTGCAACATTCTGTGAACCTGTTGAGAAGACCAACTCAAGCCACTCCTTCACTGCTGGATTGGCACACAGTGTTGGCGTCAGGTAAATTTGCTGCCCTTGTCTTCTTTGTTCTTAGGCCAACTTTATACTGTGCATGTCGTAGTCATTTAGATCTTGGTGCATTTGAGAGTTGGCTACTAATTTGTTTGCCTTAGCCATTATCTTGTGAGTTGAAAAGTTTTTTTTTTTAAAAAAATAAATGAGGAATATTTTTTTTTAAAAAAATAAATGAGGACTATGTACCCTTAATTGTACAGCAAGCTGTTAAAGGTGGTGCAAAGTTTCTATACATTTTTTCGTGTTTTTCTATAGTCATGGATCTTCTATTGAAACATATATATTTTATTTCCTCATTTGCAGAAAGCAGCCATTGCGTGTGTACAGCATGGTGAAGTATGCTGCCATAGCCCGAGGGGATGCTGAGATTTTTATGAAGTTTGCTAGAGCTGGATACAAAGAAAAGATATGGGACCATGCTGCTGGGGTTGTGATCATTCAGGAAGCTGGAGGAGTGGTGACAGATGCTGGAGGCCGCCCATTGGACTTCTCTAGAGGTATATATTTGGAAGGCCTTGATCGAGGCATAATTGCATGCTCTGGAGCATTACTGCATGAGAAGATCATCAAGGCAGTTGACGCAAGCTGGGACTCATCCAACCTTTGAAGCTTGCCTATAATGTTGTCTTGAATGGAATAAATGATGCCAGTCACATTTGTAAGGATTACTTTGGCTCTCTAGATCCTTTCAGTTTACAGTCTGCAGTCCAACATTTTATCGACCGATGCCTTTCTGACAACAAATTTGCAGGAGCTCCTGAAACACTATAGGGAAATATTAATGGAGTGGTTTCTTTTTTCCTTAACGTGGAGGTTACTGGTTCTGGTTTCATCTCCAGTATGGCCATACTATAAATAAAACCTAGAATGGTTATTTTGGTACAGAACATTATACAGGAAATAGATAGAAAGTATGCTGGTGAATGTGAATGGTGTAGCCACCCAATATTTAGTTCGAGAGGCTAGCCTGCTTGATGTATTGCTCTCCTTTGAGCACTTTATTTCCTTGTAAAGTCATTAATTTCTCAGTTAAGGGTATTTAATATTTTGAGCACTTGATCCTGGTCGCTAGTGGATTGCCATCGTGTTGCCACGCTTTTCTTCATGCATGCGTCACCATTTCAGAAGGAAGAAAGAAAACAATGAAATATGAGTGCAAGTGGCATGGACCACTGGAGACATACGTCGAAGTTGAAAGCATTGCTGTTCTAGTGCGCATCTAATAATGTCTTTATAGATAATTCAATTGTTTGCTTCAGCTTGACTGTTCCTATCTTGCCTCATTTAGTTGTAGAAAATGAAATTTATGTCATTTGTAGAATTTACCGTCTGATTGAGGCTGCATGCTCAAACAACCAGACTTGCCGACGGCACCTCGTGCTGTTGGGTTCGGGCCGAAAAGAGCTCACCCTTCTCGATTCTTCTTCCCAAGGGATTTGGGCCAAGTCTGTTGCCGTGGACACTTTCTTCGTACTACAATTCAGGAGGCATGGCCGTCTGGTTTTCAAGCTAGGCTGGTCCTAGTTCTTGCTTGCCTTTATTAAGGCAATCTTTATAAATTTCTTCACCTTCTCTTATTGATATGCTTAAGCCCGGCAGGTGGCCTCACCTGATTTGGGGTCGCAATCCGAGGGGTGGGGGCGAGACGACCACTAGGTGTAACCAAGCTTGTTTATCCACTGCAATGCAAGGTTGTTTATCCACTGCAATGCAAGGTAGGCCCCCAACTTATCGGGGAAGCTGATAAACGATCAGGTAGACATCATTCATTCACGAGACATTTACTCGTGTGATTGGGACAGTAGTTTCCCTCGAGAAAAAACTCACACATCATTAAAGCCTTAAAAACCAGATAGATAAATTGTAACGAGAAGGTGACATGATAATGTTGTCATCAGCTAATCTACTCAGTAAAAAACAGAGACTATGTCACATCGTTAGAGCCTTTTAGACCAGATGGATAAATTAAAGAGAATGACGAAAAGGTGACATGATAGTGTTGTCAGCTATTCTTCACGATAAATACAAACCCAAACCCAAACCCAATAAATGTCTGCGGTTTAAACTTAAAAATTGAATTGCACCCAGTAAGTAATGCTTTGAGCCTCTCCTTGTTTGGTCCCAAGCCTAGATTTTGGATTGGGTTAGTGGTCTGTAGGCTCTAATGACACCCCTAGCCATGCAGCAACTCTTTCTCTCTCTCTTGGTTACAAGGAGTGATATATCAATCATTCGCGAGATACTCAAAAGCAATTTCTCTTCATCATGAAGGTAGCAAAAGACGTTCGATACCGAAGACCTTTAGTTGCAGAACATAATCACTGCTAATGTAAACCAACCCAACACCAACCCCCCAAAAGTCACTGAATCGGATTTCAATATATGAGAACTAGGGGTGTCTAGCATGCTTCTTGGACTTAGAAATTAGTGTTTGATCGACGCTAGTGGTATTTCAATAGTCACTCAGATGAAGGCAGGCTCCCCTCCTTTTATACAGCATAGGTGGAAAATGATGCAGACTCCTCGCATACGTGCCAATGGGTAAGGTCTGTAGGATGGCTCAAATGACTTGACCTCAAAGTAGCTTCCATCCCCCCATCCCTTGGTCATCTCAAAGTGAACTTTGATGGCAGTATGTCGGCGGACGGGGTGTCAGAAGGAGTTGGCTTTGTTATCAGGGACCATCTCGGCAGTTTGATAGTAGCCGGTGGTTGCCGTGCGCCGGGATTTACTGTAGTCGGTGCGGAGCTGCGGGCAGCCTGGGAGGGGATATCCTATACGAGGCGGGTACTCCATGCTGAGCACATATGCCTTGAGGGAGACTCCTCTATGGTGATAGAGTGGATTCGGGGAGTGGACAGATATAGAGATGATCATCCTCTCATCCGTGAGATTCGGAGATTTGCTCAGGAGCCGAGCGTTTTTCAGGCTTCACATGTTTTTCGGAAGGCGAACAGTGCAGCAGACTGGGTCGCCTCATTTGCCGCTCGGCACTCCGGAGAGATCATTTGGACATCGTTAGGAGATATTCCTCCCACCCTGCTGGTGCGGACACGAGTACTGGACTGATTATTTTGCCGGATCATGGTTGTCGCAGGAAGACGGTCCAGCCACTCTCGTTGTGGCTGGATTGATTGATGTCATTTTTATTATTTATTTTATGTGGGTAGGATTAGTTTGCATATTGTCTTTTGAGGGCCTCTTCTGAGTTGTTTTCTTCATAGGGACTTATTTGATATTTGGTGGCCCTACATATATAGGGCAAGCATTTGCTTAATTTTTTTTTAATTAATTAATGAATGAAAATTGGTCTTCTTCTTCCTCCTCCTCTTCTCCTCTTTCCCTTCTTCTTCCCCTCTTCCTCTCCTCTTTCTCTCTGTATTTCAATCCGTACTTCCGTCCTGCATCAGCTTTGGTATCAGAGCAGGGCTGACTTTGCCTCTGTTGCTGAAGTCGAAGGATCCGGTTTATGGACGGACCCCCGCCGATTCCCTTTCGGCCTTTTCCTCATCTGTATTTTGCTAGATCATTTGCACCGCAAACGCCGGAACGCACGGAAGGTCGTCACACGGCACGTACTCCGAAGAAGAAGGGTCGCTCCCTTTCCTCCTTATTTTCTTCCCTGTTCATCACCTCACCCACTGTGAAGAAAGAAAAAGCAAAACCCTCCCGTCGGTCGACTGCTACCCGGCATCAATCCACAGATCGCCTTCGCAAGACGCCGTCGCCGCCCTCACTTCCCACCGCCGCTGCCTCCGACGCTCTCGCCCTTTCTTTCCCTCCTTCTCTCGGATCTCACGCAGGGAAGAAAGGCACTGTCGCCGGAAAACCCCAAGGCAGCCCGGGAGGCAAATAAGCCGGCTTCCTCGTCAATTTCTCCTCCGATTGTCACTGTGCAAGCATCATCCACCGCATCCGTTTCGCCGCTCCGCCGATTCGCCTTCGGTCGCCGCCGTGCTTTCCCGGGGTTTCGGCAGCATCTTGCTGCCACCGACCGTGGCCGGAACCAAGTGAAGGACGTCGCCGCCCCGTTCACTGACGCACCAGCACCCCGCTCCACCGGCGCAACGTCACCCCGCACCCACCGCCGCAAAACCAGGCGAGATCCGGCGGAAGCGGACGGGCGGTCGAAGGTGGAAGAAGATCCACAGTACAGGTAAGATCTAGACCCGTTAACCCATCACCCGTTAGCCCGAACCAATTCAAAAAAAAAAAAAAAAAATCAAAATTCAAAATTCAAAATTGCGGATCGGATTGTCTTAACGGGTTGGGTCTGTTAACCCGATAACCCGAGTCCATTTGGGTTTAAAAAATAAAAATAAAAAAAAAATAAAAAAATAAAAAAATT
Source organism: Phoenix dactylifera (assembly GCF_009389715.1). Classification (NCBI taxonomy): domain Eukaryota; kingdom Viridiplantae; phylum Streptophyta; class Magnoliopsida; order Arecales; family Arecaceae; genus Phoenix; species Phoenix dactylifera. Next base: position 23,441,783 of record NC_052393.1, read on the forward strand.
GCCGCACGTGACGCATAAGTCACGCACGTGCGGGAGCTTCTTCTTTCCCTTCTTATTTTTCCGATTTCTTCTTGGGTTTTCCGACCACCGTTTCTGCCATCCCACGCCGCTCCTTCTCAGCCGTCACCACTTACGCCCACCTCCTCCGCCACCCACTCTGCCGTCCACTGCTATCTGCGCTCCCGCCCGTTTCCACAGCCGCTGCTATCTCTGCTGCGTGCACCACCGCGCCGCGCGCCGCCCCCGCTCTTCCGTGCCGCCGCTCGCCGCTGTTAGTCGCCGCCGCGCCGCCGCCTGCTAGTTGCTGCCGCACTGCCGCGCCGCCGGGTTGCTCTCACCGCCGCGCCGCCGCGTTGCCGCCGCTGTTAGTCGCCGCCGCGCCGCCGCCTGCTAGTTGCTGCCGCACTGCCGCGCCGCAGGGTTGCTCTCACCGCCGCGCCGCCGCGTTGCCGTCGCCGCCGTCGACTACTGCACCACCACTGCCGGCTCTGACAGCCATCACCACAGACCGCTCCACCGTCCCTGCCATCAGTTGCTCCGACCACCACCACCGGGCCCTGTAACGCTGTGACCTTCTTCCCAGCATCATCTCAGCTTGGACGTCTTCTGCAAGCACAGGCCACTATCTGGTTTGGGTCAACTCTGTTTCCCCTCCCCGCAGGTTACATCTGTTCATTTAAGTTGGCATTAATTATCAAATTTTGTGCTTGGTGATTCGTTCCACATATTCCGATACATGCAACCACATACATCCATAAAACAACCAGACACCCTAGTGGTCACATTTCTTTAATATTAACTGTGGAGCTAGATCAAATCGAGGAGACATATGTGGCTCCGTGACACCTTGCATAGTCCGAGAACTTGGTACTACTTGTTTGCAGCTACTTGTTGGCCTGCGTATTATATTAATTTTCAGTTTGCAATAACTATTTGCTAGGGAGTAGTTTTAGTTTATATTGAGCATTTACTTTGCAATTGTGAATTCATTTCATGCATTAGGTCTACTTAGGCACCTTTATAGTTGGTCGGCTCATACATTTGGTCATTCATTTTATGCATCTACGTAGTGGTCGTGTCGCATCTCATCTTGAGTTTCCCCTAGACATGGATTCCAAAATTGAAGCCCTATTAAAAGCTATCCACGACACTAATGATCAAGTCCAAAACACTAATGCCCAAGTTCAAAAAACTAATATTCAAGTCCAAAATACGAATGCCCAAGTCCAAGCAAACAACGCCCAAATTCATGACCTAACCACAATGTCCACCCAGGTTAATGCTCGACTCGATTCAATTGAGGTTTCACTTCAAAGGGTTATTGAATCCCAAAAGGTTAGTACTCCCCATTTATCGGATCTTGATGAGGTCGATACCCTAGAACAAATCCTAGAACAACAAGGTTCGGTTCGGCAGGGCAACTTTGATCATAGGTCTGTTCCAGGTCACCATTATGCCTACCCTCGCCCTAGAGGACCTGGTCCCATTCCTCCTGTTGATAGAGGTCACCGACATACCGTAGAATCTAGAGAGCCTCGTGACCCTGATGAAGATGTAATGCGAGGCATTAGGATTGAAGCCCCCACTTTCGATGGTCGTCTTGACCCAAAGGTCTTTTCCGATTGGCTACACGAAATGGATCACTTCTTTGAGTGGTACAATCTGTCGGAAGAGAAAAAGGTCCGATTCGCTAGAATGAAACTCCTTGGTCGAGCTAAGTTGTTTTGGCAAAATACTGAACAACTGTTAGCCAGGAGACATCAGCCTGCTATTACAGATTGGGTAGAAATGAAAGAAAAATTGAAAGAAAAATACCTACCACTAAGTTATCAAGCTGACCTCCTAGATCGATGGAACAATTTACGACAAGGTAGCCGCACAGCTACTGATTACATCGCCCAATTTGATGAATTTATGATGCGAAGTAATATAGCTGAAGATGAACGTATGATCTTAAGCCGGTTTCGACGAGGCCTAAATGATGAGCTTAGGAAAGAACTTGTCCTTCGTGAAGTGGCCACCTTAGACCAAGCATATACATTTGTGCAAAACTACGAACAATTCTCCAAATCTATGTTTGCTAGGCGCCCTGACACCAGGCGAGTTCCCACTAGTGCCCAACCATCTGGACCCAAACCCCCAGTCGGTTCTGTCCCACCTAAACCCTTTTCTTCTCCACCTATCCAAAATTGAGATATTAAAGGCAAAGGAATTTTAGGTGAACCGCCAAAAACAAGCTCAAGAATTCAGTGCTTTAAATGCCAAGGGTTTGGTCATGTTGCCTCCCAATGTGCAAATCAGACCCTTGTTATTGATGCACATGAACAGAAGGATGACATAGATAACTTGGAGGAACAAATTTATGAGCCTAATTTAGATGATATTCAAGATGTCGAAGATGAACCCGAGGAAGAATCACACACTTTAGGTTGTATCCGACCTACTCCCCAGATAATTGCCCACGAACCTGACCGATCCACTATGAATGTAGTAAGGTGTGCAATTACCCAGCCTAAAGAGACTGATGACTGGAGACGAACCTCAATTTTCCACACTTACATTAAATGCGGCGAAAAAGATTGTAAAGTTATCATTGATAGCGGAAGCTGCATTAATGCGATATCTTCCAGCATTGTCGCCCGCTTGGGCCTGACTCCTGTGTCCCAACCTCAACCTTATAAGGTCTCCTGGATCGACACGTCGTCCATTCACATTAAGGAACGGTGTCTTGTACCTATTCAAATCCTCTCTTATAAAGACACTGTCTGGTGTGACGTACTCCCAATGGACGTAGGTCATCTGATATTAGGTAGGCCTTGGTTGTTCGATCTCGATGTCACCATCTACGGTCGAACTAACTCTTGCTCTTTTGTATTCCAGGGTAAAAAGATTAAGCTTAATCCTTTACGGCCCAAAACGCTAAATAAGAGTACGGACAAGAGTAAATCAAAGGGGAAGGAACTGCATATCCTTAACCCCACAGAATTTGAGAGGAACGTCCTTAAGGACTCTCCGGTGTTTGCCTTGCTAGTTAAAGAACTTCAGCCACATCTTACAAACACATTATCGGCTGAATCCCTCGCTATTCTCGAGGAGTTCAAAGAAGTTTTTTCTGAAGACCTTCTAGATCATTTACCCCCTTTGCGTGATATTCAGCACGCCATTGATCTAGTCCCGGGAGCTACCCTTCCTAACTTGCCCCATTATCGGATGAACCCTTTTGATCATGCAGAGCTTCTAAAGCAAATTAACGAGCTTCTACAAAAGGGATTTATTCGAGAGAGTCTAAGTCCTTGTGCCGTACCTGCCCTTCTTACTCCAAAAAAGGATGGGACTTGGCGAATGTGTGTAGACAGTCGGGCTATTAATAGAATCACGGTCAAATACCGTTTTCCTATTCTCCGGCTCGACGATATGCTGGATATGATGGCAGGTGCCACGATTTTCTCCAAAATTGACTTAAAAAGTGGCTACCATCAAATCCGGATTCGTCCAGGAGATGAATGGAAGACAGCCTTCAAGACAAAAGATGGCCTCTATGAATGGCTGGTAATGCCTTTCGGCCTCTCAAACGCTCCAAGTACATTTATGCGAGTGATGACTCAAGTACTCCGGCCTTTTATGGGCAAATTTTTAGTCGTGTACTTTGACGATATCCTTATTTATAGTCAAACTAAGGAGCAACATTTAGGCCATTTAAGGCAAGTTTGTACGACTTTACGCAACGAGAGCCTCTATGCTAACCTTAAGAAGTGTTCATTTTTCACTACTCACGTAAACTTCTTAGGGTATATAGTCTCCTCTGAGGGTTTATCTGCTGATCCTGCAAAAATCACCGCAATTGTTGAATGGCCTGAACCTAAGAATATTACTGACATCCGTAGTTTTCACGGCCTGGCCACATTTTACCGTCGTTTCATTAAGGGCTTCAGTACACTTATGTCACCTATCACTGATTGTCTTAAACGAGGTGATTTTCAGTGGACACGCGCAGCCGCTAAAGCATTTAATGACATTAAGAAAAAAATGACGGAAGCGCCAGTTATGCGACTCCCTGATTTTAACAAAGTTTTTGAGGTGGAATGTGATGCATCTGGCTTAGGAATAGGTGGTGTGCTTAGTCAAGAACGTCATCCTATAGCCTATTTTAGTGAAAAGCTGAATGAGGCTAGACAAAGATATTCCACCTATGACAAAGAATTTTATGCCATAGTCCAGGCCCTACGGTATTGGCGACATTATCTCCTTCCTAATGAATTTGTTCTCTATTCTGACCATGAAGCACTTCGTTTTCTTAATTCCCAGAAAAAACTTAATCATCGACATGCCAAGTGGGTTCAGTTCCTCCAAGATTACACTTTTGTCCTCAAGCATATGTCAGGTGCTGCGAACAAAGCTGCTGATGCGTTAAGTCGTCGAGTAACTCTGTTGTTCGCCATGTCTGTTTCCATCACCGGTTTTGATAGACTTAAGCTCGATTACTTGTCTTGCCCAGATTTTGGCCAACTCTATAATGCCCTTGCTGATGGACAAGGACCTTTGATTGATGGTGTTTATCTACAAGACGGGTACTTGTTCAAAGCTTCCAAGCTCTGCATTCCGCGCACTTCCGTGCGCGATTTCTTGATATGGGAAGTACATGCCGGTGGTCTCTCTGGACATTTTGGCCGTGATAAGACCATAGAAGAAGTTGAACGTCAATTTTTTTGGCCAAGTTTGAAACGGGATGTTGCTAAAATTGTGGAACAGTGTCGCACGTGTCAACTAGCTAAGCACAAAAAACAAAATACTGGCCTATACACTCCGTTACCTGTCCCAGATCGCCCTTGGCTTGACCTTAGTATCGACTTCGTACTCGGCCTTCCTCGCACATTTCGGAAACATGACTCCATTTTTGTGGTTGTGGATCGTTTTTCTAAAATGGCCCACTTCCTCCCTTGTTCCAAAACTTCTGATGCCTCTCGAGTAGCCAAGCTATTTTTTGATGAGATTGTTAAGTTATACGGTTTACCAAAAACCATTGTCTCCGATAGGGATGTCCGCTTCATGAGCTATTTTTGGAAAACCTTGTGGCATCTGGTTGGCACCAAACTTAAATTTTCTACGGCTTATCATCCTCAAACCGATGGCCAAACCGAAGTCGTCAACCGAAGTCTAGGTAACCTTCTGCGTAGTCTAGTAGGGGATCACAATCGTAACTGGGATTCTATTCTGTGTCGCCCAATTTGCATATAATTCGTCGGTCAATAGATCTATCGGGATGAGTCCATTCGAAGTGGTCCATGGTTATAAAGCTCGCAAACCTGTAGATCTCTTACCTATGTCCCCCCATATTCGCATTTCTGAGTCTGCACATGCATTTGCACAACACATTCATAATCTGCATCAGGAAATTAGCAAGCGCATTCATATGAGTAATGCTCAATATAAGCTACAAGCTGATTCTCATAAGCGAGATAAAACATTTCAAACTGGGGATTATGTTATGATACGTATTCGGCCTGAGCGGTTTCCATCTGGAACCGTCAAGAAACTGCAGGCTCGTAGTGCTGGGCCCTTTCGGGTATTGCAACGAGTGGGTACTAATGCTTACGTTCTTGATCTTCCCTCTGATTTTGGTATTAGCTCCACTTTTAATATTGAGGATTTGGTTGCTTACAAGGGCTCCCTTTCTATTCCTACTGATCCTTTCGCTCCGCCATCACTTGAGCTTGATGATACTCCTATTCTTGATTCCATCCCATCCCCGACCACTCTAGCTTTACCCCCAGCACAAAAAGAATATATTGATGCCATTTTAGATGAGCAGACTGTTTCTACCAGTGATGGAGGTGTTCAGCGTTTTCTGGTTCGTTGGCGAGGACGCCCGGAGTCTGATGCTACATGGATTACACGTGCGGAGTTACAGCGCATTGATCCAGATCTTTTGGAGTACTACCAGAGTCATTCGTCGGGGTCGACTTCTTCTTACCCGAGGGGAGTTGGTGCGGACACGAGTACTGGACTGATTATTTTGCCGGATCATGGTTGTCGCAGGAAGACGGTCCAGCCACTCTCGTTGTGGCTGGATTGATTGATGTCATTTTTATTATTTATTTTATGTGGGTAGGATTAGTTTGCATATTGTCTTTTGAGGGCCTCTTCTGAGTTGTTTTCTTCATAGGGACTTATTTGATATTTGGTGGCCCTACATATATAGGGCAAGCATTTGTTTAATTTTTTTTTAATGAATTAATGAATGAAAATTGGTCTTCTTCTTCCTCCTCCTCTTCTCCTCTTTCCCTTCTTCTTCCCCTCTTCCTCTCCTCTTTCTCTCTGTATTTCAATCCGTACTTCCGTCCTGCATCACCTGCACTCTTTACTTTATTTTGATATGGCTGGATGTACTCAAGTTAGAGCTATATGAATTGCCGTTTTCACAAAAAAAAAAAAAGTAGCTTCCATCATATTATCAACATATGTAACTAATTTTTTTATAGTACATATTATGCGATTTTTTATAATAATTACACAATATTGTGCAATATTAGATTATAGTTTTATTAGTGTTACTATTAATTATATATGATATGATGTTACTATAAGTATATAGATAAACGTTAATAATATTGTATTGTAATAATGCAAGGATCCATACGGATGTATGCTTATTTCCACATTGGTTATGCACTAGACAGATCTTAAGTATTTATACAGGACTAAGAAATCCAAATAACATCTACTGGTTAATTTTTTTTGAATGAGATTCCGAGTTGTTAAAAATAGTATCAAAACCGATTCAGTCTATAGCTTATAGCTTATATGGACTAGGGAATAGTATAGAGCGAGTTTATTGGGGTTAATGGCAATCATGATGCTTATGATTAGACTTGAATAGATTTGGATTGGCTAGTTAGGAGTGCTACCAATGCAGAAGTTTCATATGGGTAGCTTTTCAAATAGCACCATTTCACATTTTTGGGGGAGTATTATTGGAAAAGGCAATTGCAGTAACTTTTACCAGGCTGGTTTTTGACATGGTCTGGACAAAAGGACAATGTCATAGATCCGGATGAACCGGATTTTTGAAAATGGGTCGTATATTTTAGGCCCAGACCCAACCCAAGATCAACTCGGAGCGGGCCAACCGGGTCGACCCGAGATCCGTTTGCAACCGATGCTTACTGGTTAGGGCTGCAATAAAAATTCGCCGGGGGTAAAAAAATGGAAGGGTGGGAGCGTGGGCAGGGAGGTAAAAAGTGAGAGGTATCGGTGGGCGATCATGCATTCCGACCAACCATCCAAGGTCAATTTTTTGATCCTTCTTGCTGTACTGCTGCTTCTTATGTATTCCTCCTCGCTTTTTGAACATGGTTCTTGTCGCCTTTGTCTGGGCCTCTTCACTCTTTATATTTTTCGTACTGATATCTTGCAGATCGTTCCCAGAATATTTTGCTAATGCTATTCTTGTTCTATTAAGATAATGGATAAGTATATCTCTTTTATTTCAAATTTTCCTTTTATTGACAAGATCTAGCTGGTGAATTTGTACATAATGGCATCTTATATGCAGCATTTTCAGTTTACTGCTTACCAAGATTTGGAGTTGAATTTTAGCTGGATATTCTTTTCCAGATGTTTGATGAGAGATCCTCTCGCTATCTCGACGCTCAAATAACATTTTTAGATGATTTAGGGTTATATCCTGTGCTTTAGATGATCCATTCATGTGGACCTTTTTATATCTTTCTATTTGTGTTTGAAGGTTTCAATCATGGGGAATCTTCACCACCTTCACCACTGCTTCCAAATTCTTTATTGCAGTTAATATTAATGTAAGAACTAGTTAGGCACAGGGCATGACATTTGTAAGAATGAACATTTTATCTGAATAGAAGCATATGTGGACACTAACTCATATGCAAGTGCTCTATGGTGATCTAGATGATTCATGAACCTGTCGAATTACACTAAATGCTGGGATCAGCCTGTTATATATGATTTTGAGTTTCAGCTGAAACCAAATGTTGGGGCCAAACTTGTATGCGCAGATTGATATATTGCTCTATATTGATATGTTAATTAGTCTAATTTTTATGTTTCCTCTTCATTTCAGTTCCTTGAGTTTAAAATGGAGGAAGCTTGCTCATTGGTTGTAAAGGCAGCCTCGAGGAAACATTTTTCTGGAGGGATGGCAAATAGAGAAATAATATTTTTTGGAAGTTCAGATACCAGGAACCTATTATTTTTCAGTTACCTTGTCTTTGTTTAGAAGCAGAAGCTATGATACTTAAAACCATGTCATTTGGTGCTAGTTTTTGTAAAAGTTCAATCCCAACAACCCTAGAAACAAAACCCCACCACCACCCCATAAGGAATTATTAGTTTGCTCCTCCCTTGGAACAGAAGTGATCCCTGTAAGTTTCACTAGGGATCAATGGGAACAATTCCAATCACTTGTTGCCATTAAAGTAACAAGTATCTCTGCCTTTATTGTGAAAGCTGGGTCACTACTTGGTGGATTATCAGTGGGTTAGTTTGAATCACTGCAACCATTTGTCCAATGAAGAAGGCTGAAATGCCCTTGACTTTAATAGGAAATAACTGGACAAAAGCACTGCTGTTTCTTAGGTAGTTTATAGCTGGTGTTAAAAGATTTGTAGCATCATTTGGCAAGAGGATGTGCAACCTACATTCCATGAAAACATCTTCTGAGTTATGTTCCATGAAGATGAAATGGTATACCTCAAGTTTGTGGATGAACTTTTAATGTGTAAAACCTGCAGGCTTTATGCGCAATGCAAAATTCTTTAGACGAAGGCTAAGAAATAAAATGGAATGAACTTTGAAGGATATAATATTTTGTATTTGCTTCTTTGATTACTAGAGGATCTCTTGCAAAGACATATTCTCCGTCTTTTTTCCTTATATTCGTATATTCAAATGGGAATACTAGCATTCTTGGGTTGAAATCAATCATAACCTTGACCTTACATAAATTCCAACCTATCAATCTAGAACTTCATCATGGTTGCATACATGTATGTAGGGCTAAGTATTAGGAGTATAGAGGTGAAGACTCTCAGCCTCTCGTACGCTGAGATATTCAAGAATTTTCTTGTCCAATCATAATAGACATGTGACCTATCAATGCATTGTTGGTCGAAATCCATGAAAATGGTTTGACATAGCCTAAAATGTTTAGGTGTACTAGAATTATACATGCACAATGCACATGGAAAGCATAGATGGTCATGATCTATCGGTTAAGTCAAGAGATAATTGTTCTTAATTATTCTTTCTATTCTTTTTATTATGTGAGAATTATTTTCAAGATAGCCATGAGATCTCCTTTCTCATGTCATCCCTATCCCTTTTAAGTAGAACTTCTATAAGAACCTTGGGCTTTTTTTCCTTTTCCTCTTGGAAATCTGCAATTAATTACATTGATTATTTTGGACTTTCTTGATCACCCCATGAATCACTATCCTTTCTAATGTGACATCAAGTGAGACCATTAAATGAATAACTGATGGACAATAATTGTTCAAGAGATTCTGTTACATATAGTATATGGATATGAATATTAATATGGTGACCCTATAAATCTTATTCATGAGTTAATAGTGCTAGTAAATGCATACAAGGCAAGAAAAGTATAGAAGAGGTGCTTATCACTATCAATGAACACCCAAAAGTTCGAGAACTCAGATTCAATTCTTTGTTTAGTCGAGAGTTTGCATTGATTTTTTGCAAAAAAATAATTTCTCCTTATCCTCCTTTCCTAATATATCTATAGTAGTTAAAGATGTGAGACTTGTACTTGTTGTGTTGTTTCCTTCATAATTTATGAGGTATTTGAAGAAATCTTTGTTCATAACCTGTAAAACATAAGTGAATTAAGTGATTTTAAATTTAGCATACAAGAGCAAAGTTTGCCATCTGGATACCGGATCCTGTACCAGTACCACATTGGTATAGTGTTTTTATGCTTGGTATGGAGGTCGGTTCGGTGTGTTGATACTCGGTATACCTTCCATACAGAGTTTTGATTCGGTACTGATACGATATGGTATGCCTAGTATGAGGTAGTATGCATCGGTATGCGGACTGTAACAAAAAGTTTGATGGATGATCAATTATGTCAATGACCTTTAGGACTGCATTGCCTTTTGGAGGAAGGACATATTTGGGCCTTTATACTTCCAAAAAGAAAGAAAAAATCTCGTAAAACTTTTGGAGCATTATTATCAAAAAATCTATCTGTGATCAATTGTTACATGTAGGGTGTCTAGTCACTCCATAGTTAAATAACACTTACATTTTTGTGAAAGTTAGAACACATAAAATTAAATACAATGAAAAAATGAAAAAGATTTATATGTTGGATTTCTACCTCTTTCATGAATTTGTCCTTTGGAGTTCCGAACCGATATAAGCAAGTTTTGGGACAATTTGAAAAGAGGCGGTGACTTACCATTGTTTAGGTATCTGAGCATTTAGATGATGTGTTCATTAACCTATTGGTAAAGGATGGACTCATTGAAAAGGGGACTATTAAATTGAGTAGATATTGACATGTAGAGAGTTGCCTCCATCAAAAGATGCATCAAGTGAAGAGGGCAATGATTTTGTCAAGAAGTACTCATCCTCATCCATGAAACCACAATGTTTGACTATGATCATAGAGGTGAAGACGCGAAGTCTATCTCTTTCGGGCAATATTTCAATTTCTTTATGATGTATCTTGCATTTTTTATTATTATTCTATTTTCTTCATTAAATTCTCCAATTTTGACCAAGGAATTTTGCGCCGAGTAGAGATGATGAAGTGACTAACCATCTCAATGTGTATTGGAAGTAACATGGTGTTATTTGATTGACTTCCTTTACTAGATGGGTTATTCCCTTAAACATTTTTGGTTGCCATATTGCATTTTCAAGCTACATTTTTTGATAATAACTCAACAAACAATTTCTTTGGAGATATCGAGTGAAACCAATTTTTTCATGGATATCTAAAAACAAACACATGTGGTTGACATCATTGAGACTGGGCCGGGCTGAGTGGGATCGGGCCGGGCTTGGCCACTCCAAGCCGGCCCACGAGCCCCAGAATTTTTTTTTTTCATTTCGTTGGGCCAAAAGGCTTGGCCGGTTAGGTGGACCGGGCCCAGTTACTGGGTGTCACAGAAGAAGTTGGGAAAATCACCCGGGCTTGATGTCTTATTAGGTGGGAAAAACCATGTTCGTAGCTCGTACTTCGTCTTTAAAGAAAAGGCACTCCAGGCTATTAAGTTCAATTGAAGGAAGTGGATATAGAGATAACCAATCAACAAGATTGCCTGATCCTCAGGTTGTCCAAACAAGGACAACTAGTGGGGAAGGAGACCATCATCCACCTCTTTAATATCAGAGTATAAAACTTCATCATATTCCACCAAGTAAATAGTTCTTGTTTTCTATCATTGGGGTAGCTATGAAAGAAAATACTGCTGGGACACCATCCAGTTCTACCTAGAAAGCATCAAACAAGACTCTTTCATACCGTCCATAGACAGTAGTCAGCAAAAATTTGTTTCCATCAGTCTTCAAGGAGAAGGGGACAGTGAGAGAAAAGGCTCCATTAGATAAAGATCCCCATGAAAGTAATTATATTTCCAAACGGTAACTAAATTTCTTTAAGATGAAATGACATCAAGATAACTCTTGAGCATTGATCGGGCTGGACCAAGTTGTGGTTGGGCTTGCCCTTAATATCAACAACCTATCTACTGGTCCAAAGTTGCTTGTCTTCATCTTTAGCCTAAATCTCTCACCCTGATCCCAACTCAGCTGCAATGCTCTGGCTTGAGACTTACTTGACCTTGCTTGATCAAATCTAGGGCACATGCATATTCCCTTGTATGGCTCAAGGGGAGTGATTTTTTTTTTGGAGTTAGTGACAATTTCCATTAGGAATGGCTGCAATTAACTGACAATTATAAGTGAGCGAGCGAGCGAGCGAGAGAGAGAGAGATGGAGAGAGGGGGAGGGGATGATATGTTTGAACAAGAATGGGAGCAAGGTTTTAGTGTCTGGGGGCATGAGAGATATGGGGACAATGGCATTACCTATCAAAGAGAGGTGATGGCCATGCTGTGCAGTGAAATGGTGAGAGGGGGGGGGGGGGGGGTGCTAGTAGAGATGAGGCAGTTCAGGGCCTGCAGACAAGGATGAGGACAGGGATGAGAAAGTGAGGGAGAAGAGAAAGAGGAGAAAGTGGGGAAGACAGCTGAGGTTGGTGGGTGGTGGTGATGAGATGAGGATGCGGATTGAGATGAAAAAGAGGAGGTAGATAAGTTAGAGATCCAAAATACATATATAATTGTTATAATATTAAATTTTAAGTTGAGTAATGCCCAGTCTATTTTGCTTTTGGCCAGAACACGCTTACCCCAAAACTTAGTCAAACGTAATTCTGCCGGCAGAACTTAACAGGTTTAAAACATCTGCACAGGCTTGCCGGATTTTGGCTGGGATGGGCCGAAAATGATAGATTATAGAGTGCATATGATAAACAAAGTTGGAAGGGGGGCTTTATTCATGGAAAACTTTGTGTCTTTATGAGGTGGATCTTTTCTCTGCTCCTCATGAAACAAATCTAATCTCAGTTATGTCCTTATAACTCATGTTCTTCACTATGGAACTTGACTACTGAACTATAAGGTCCTTGGCATCAGTTTGATGATATTCACATTAGTGTTGATTATGATGGTGAATTCTCTTTTTTTTTTCCTTTTTAATTTATGAATGTTGTTAAATTTGCATCTCATCTTTAATTCTTCTCTCGATCCATTCTTCCTTAGAAAATGTTTTTTTTTGTTCTCTCAATTTTTTCCAATATCTTTTCTTTGTGCAGATGAAGATCTTCTTAAAGTTGATGAAAACTGTAGCCCTTGAAGTAAACAGCACAGACACAATTGATGACATCAAAGCTAAGATTTCCCCCGTAGAGGGACTTGCACCGAGTCAACAAGAGCTATTTTTTGCAGGTAATCATCTCAAGGGTACTAATACACTAGCCGATTACAACATTCCCGAGAATTCCACCATCAACCTTTATATTGGACATGGAATGCAAATATTTGTTAAGGTTCCAACCACTGGGAATACAATTGTGCTTGATGTGAAGAAATGCGACACCATTCAAAATGTGAAGTCTAAAATCCAGGACAAGGAGGGAATCCCACTAAACCAACAAACACTCGTCTACTTAGGCAGATCACTTGAGGATAACGAGACATTGATTGCTTATGATATCAAAGAAGCTTTGTTGCTTAATTTAGTATTGCATCCAAAAGATGAGCTGAAAATATATGTCAACATCACTAGTGGTAAAACCCTAATACTTGAAGTGAGAACCTGGTACACCATTAGGGATGTCAAGATGATAGTTGAGAGCTTGGAGGGGGATCCTACTGGTGAACAGATGCTTGTTTATGCTGGAAACCAGCTACAGGACACTCTAACTTTGCATGACCATAAAATCTGTGATAATTCTGTCTTGCAGTTGTCGTCGTCTCCAATGCAGATATTCATTAAGAGTGCAAGTGGGAAGACCTTAACACTCATGGTGGAAAAGAGCAGCACGGTAGCTAATGTCATGGATAATATGGAAAAGAAGGGGTTCAAACTGAATCACCAGATGCTGGTGTATGCAGGGAAAGTACTTGACAAAGATGCAACTCTTGCAGATTATCATATTCAGGGTGGTTCAACCATCGATGTCCGAACACGTGCTGGTTCAGCCATCGATCTACGAACACATGCTTCTTTTCAGTACTGACATCATATCTTTGTGAACTTAGTAAATGGGGAAAGAATCTCTCCGAACGTGGAGCCAGACACTAAAATAAAAGAGGTGAAAGCCATGATCCAAGAGAGGACCAATATTCCATGCATAAATCTAAAGCTTTGTTATTTTAAGAAAAGGCTCCATGAGTGTTCTACTTTGGCACAGAACAACATTCACTTTGGCTCTACTCTACTGCTTAGTTCCTAATGCATTTTATGATGATAGAAAGGTACAATAGATCTGTGAGATAAAATATTGGGATAAACAGATTTTTCAGGATGTGTCACCATTGTGGCTGATTCTTTTGGTGACATCTTAGAAAGGAAAGGTTTCTTTTCATTTTCTTTCGTATGCTTTTATGAAAAAACTTACCAACTAACTTGTATCTGGATTGATAATCCTTTCTGGATGGTTATTTTAATGGCAAAACATAGTCAATATCTGTTGGAACAGGAAAAGGATATATGTTTAGGTGATCTGTAGGCTGATGTATCAGGGGCTGCTGCTGAGACGATGGGTGGCTATCGAGCATTTCTTGTTTTATGTTGTCCAAGAAGCTCCACTTCTGCTGTTGAATGTGAGCTAGAAATATACTGCATGTTCCTTTCTAGTATGATGCTTACCTTAATTTTGCAGGTGGAGATAATTGAGATGATGACGCTTTGCTGAACTCATGAGGTTTTCTTTTGGAGGTCCTTCTGCAAGTTATGTTATCGTGACACTTTCTATTTCTTATAAGCCAAGATGCTACTAGTGTCTAGTACCTCAATGGTCGTTTACAATTTGTTGCTTTAGATTAAGAGAATGGAAAATCTGGTGTTATTATGCGATGATTTTATTCAGCCGGATTTTGTCAAATTATTTCAGAAATTTTGGTATCAGGTCCTGGCATCTGTTTTATAAAAGCTGGTGGCTAAGTGTAACCCTAGGCTTGCTTTTGCCATTGGAGATAAATTACTCTCCGAAGACCAGACCAAGGTTTTCATCCAACGCCGGGATATCAGTTGAGATGGTATTGTATTGGTACCGGGCACCTACCTATATGATGTATAATTATGTAACTGGCACGTTCTACCTTTTTATCTTGGCCTATGTTTACTGATATAATGTGTTATATTAGCTGATATCCTAATTAGTCTGTTATTATTTAAACTAAGTATTTAATTGTTAAGTATTTAAAATCAGCTATTTAATATGAGAATTTTAAACTAAGTTTTTAATTGTTAAGTATTTAAAATCAGCTATTTAATATGAGAATTAAATTCAGGTCTGCTATAACATCCAAGATCATGATTTTTTGGTTCCACAATATCAGCAAAAATCTGGGAAACCTTGGAGCTTGAGGAATTTTTCCATGTTCTCCTGGCTTTCCTTCGTGGCAGGTTAAATCAAGATCTCAAGCATCATCTCTCTATTGGCTACCTACCAAGATGGCCAAAATCAACTGTTTTAAAAACCTCCAAATAGACTTATAAAGGAGTGAAAAAAATTTGTTATTGCTTTTTGTTGATCTGCAAATGGAGTGAACTTGACGTTTAGTAATGGCATATTTGCGTGCTTATGTAACAACCCAAAAAATTAGCCATATCTTTGCATTGAACTCTGCTGATGCTTTCTGATTTGCTGCTGTTTATGACTCAAAGTTTGCTCCTTAAACATCAACTTTATTGGCTTCCCTAAATCCACATGAGAAGGAAATAATCTAGAAATTCAATTTAAAGTTAATAAATGATGCGCAGGGCTTGTATATACCACATTATTGATGCAGATATTACGGACCCGTACTCTCAACCTCCGTGGATTTATATCCAACAGTTTGAAGACCATGAAGTTTCCTTTAAAAATATTTAGCATGCGAGCAACAACATAATTTAGAAAATGCATATGCTAAGCAGTCAACCAGAGCCTCTAATGAAAGATGGTAGCTCTCTTTGGAACCTTACCTGATCCAGGAGGATCCTTAGACTCATATGGAGCACTATAGCCACTATGAGTAGAGTTGGATGGGTCTAGGAGCAAGATCTGGCATATCAGAAAGCCAAGTTATAAGCTAAATTTTTGGAGGTCATAATTTGGTTATACGATACTGTGGGGCATCTTCTTTTTTTTTTTTAAAAAAAAAGAATAATTTTTCGAGATCCATAACGTAACGTTTGCCTATTTAGGATCTAAAACAGGCTGGACCGATTGAAAGTTTTCTTTTTGGGTAAAACTTTGATCGGATGTAACTTTCAATCTCAGAAGAATCAAGCGGGGCAATAAAAGGTAAATTTGATGTAGAAATCGAAATTTACCTTCTAAAAAATTTTAGCTTTTTTCAGTTTATTTCTACTAGACATTTTTGTTTCAAAAAATAAAATCTTATTAGAGCTATGAAAACAAATCTGATCTGAATTATGCAAGAACGGAGCTCACTATAATAAATAGAAATTGTGTACATCGGTTTCAGACTATTAATGAAAAAAAGAGGGAACTTAAGTTCTACTTTCATAATTTTTACATCTTCTAAATTTCTTTGATGAGATTTAAGTTAAGCGGATTGAAAATTTTCTTTTTTCTTTCCGATCGGATCATCGGAAAGAAAAAAAAGTTTCTTTTTTACTTTACATTTAATTTTTGTTGATTCAAAATTTTATCTCTGGTCCTTTATTATATATGCTTAATCTCTAGCCTTATAAGTCATCTTGTTAGACAACAAAGATATTTGTGTACAAAATTTAAGAAAACTTTATACTAAACATACTCCTAATTCTGCACCGGCATAAATATAATATATCAAATGCATAAAATGGCAGTCCAACAAAAGGCTGGGAGCTAAAATTCTCTAATTTGAGATTTTTTTTTTCTTCTTGAAGGTGGTATAACTTTACAGCAAAATATTATGAATGCAATAAAATGTGCACTCGTGAGATACGTTTGCCTTTTGTTTTATCTTACTGGTCTAATTACACTACAACTATTAGAATATAGGAAGTGTAGAAATGAATCATGTCCTATTTTTACAATCTACAAGAGGAAAAAGTATTTATTAAACAGATTTATAAATGAATCATGTCCCATTAACCACTCTCTGTCCATTCGATCACTATCTGTGCACTTTTCACACCACAGTTCTCATTGTCAGCTGGTTTCAAGACGAGACAAGGAGAGATTTTCCTCACCTTATGGTCCTTGCATTTTGAAGTGCAATCACCTGATTCATTTTTTTTTTCTTTCTCCACCATCACCTTGTAGCCCCCTGATTCATCTCAATCAACAGCTTTCTCAGCAAGCAAGCCAAACCACCTTCATCTTCATTAATATAGAGTCCCTTGGCTCCAAGTTTGGACGCAATATGAGTCTAGCTTTCCTTTTACTGAATATAATCATCCTTTGAGGAAATATATTTTGTATTTTGTTCCCTTGTGAATGACCATAGGAGAGTTATAAATAATATAAAATATTTATTTTCTTTGAAATTACAGGCATCCATCAATTGCTCATTCCTCCTAAATAAACCACACTTTTGTGTTGCTCCTCAGCAAATTGCACTTTGGGAATGTTATTTATGGTTGTGACAAAATGACTATCATTATTAAAAATTTTTATTGTTGTAGCAAAATAATTTGCCTTGCAAACCTTTGCTTTGATTTTTCGGGGATGTGGCACTTACAACATCTAACAAGAAATTACAAGCAATAATAGAAAAAAAATAATGATGTTATTTGCTTAAGTATCAATGTTTTGTATAACTGGTTACAAAATAAAAATATAACAATGATATAGAGATTGTATTTTTCAAAAAAATATTGAAATATTATACCAGATGTTGGCAACATAAAAAGCTATCCTATACATAGCATCATTGGTCTCTCTGTAGATCCGGGTAGCTTCGGATAGGACAAGGGTGGAATTGATCCTCCAAATTTCGGAAGAGGATGAGCACCTTTAATCTGGGTCGCTGCTTTGGTTATTCAATTGATCAGCATCCTTTTAAGTTCACTTCCAACACAATGTTGGCTCCTCCAAGCATGGTAGTGGACGTGACATGACATTAATGTTCAGAAAGCACTACTACATACGCGCCCACACGCACAGACGCACGCACAGAAATAAAAAAAAAAAAGGAAAAAAAAAGAAAAGAAAAGACCACCCCATCTCACAGGATGCAACTCCCTGCCATTCCTCTGTGTGTGTGTGTGTGTGTGTGTGTGTGTGTGTGTGTGTGTGTGTGTGTGTGGATCACGCTTACTCGTGGCCATCCCTATCCATGGTATGGTCTGGACGGTCTGGCCCATCTGGACAAAATAGAGACGGAGGGTCTGATTTGGGCCGGACGGTCTAGCCTTAAGTACCCAATTCTAGGCTTCCAGCTGATTTGTTTTGTTTGTATCTCTGTGGCCTGCGGGCCCAAATAATTTTACAAATTCGAGTCAGATCGGGTTGGGGCGGGTCGTAGGATTTAAAAATCCAAAATTATCCAAATTTCAAATGGATCGGGTCGGATTTGAATTCAGAAAATCCAGACTGTACCCGAAAAATAGAACATGTCCAATTTTAAGACCCGACCCGACTCCAAAATAGGTCGGGTCGGGTCTAAGCAAGTCAACCAAACCCATTTGCAGCCTTACTTCTAATTAGATTTTTAGGTGATGGTTGGAACATAAAGACAAAGACTAATCGGGTCAACAAGGAATTCTTAGTCTAGAAATGAAAAAAAGAAAGCGACGAGTAACATAGTAGTCTATACTCAACCCATGTGGACCTGCTCTGAAAATTTCTTGAAAGTGTAGGCGAAGACTTCAGGATGTAAATGGTCACCGGAACTCCTAGTCTATGAAGGAAAAGAGAGAGAGCTGAGTAGCATGGATTGGGGTTGTATCTTTGGTGCAAAAGAAGGCCTCACCTTCCTTCGCACGAATTGACTTTTGGATCTCACATTACACGGATATCAAAGCGCTCCAAACTCTATCCTTCATCTGCCTTCACAGATCTCAAAGCAACAAGTAGATGATCTATTAATGGTGGATTTGTGCGAAGGAAGGTGAATCCTTCTTTCATGAGAAAGATACACCTCCGACCCGAGTAGCATACTAGTCCATCTTCCAATTGGAATTTTAGTTAAAATGTTAAGGAACGAGACTAACCAAGTCAATAAGGAATTTCTCAACTAGAAATTAAGGAAGAAAAGGGATGAGCAGCATACTAGAAAGCGATGAGTAGCATGCTAGTCTATCTTCCAACTGGAGCCAACTACTGATCTATCTTCCAATTGGAATTTTAAGTGATGGTGGAAAGCTAAGGACCAAGACTAAACAGGTCAACGAGGACCTTAGCCTACAAAAAAAGTTCTCTCAGAACAAATACAAGGTGCTGATAGTTTGGGATTCAATCCACCTCCGTGGATACAGAAGCATGTTGCTTCCCTTCCTTCACTGGCTTTTGTGCGTAGCTGCAATCCACAAATAAAGGAAATATCAATTGGACTAATATATTTAACATCAAGTAAATAGGCACCATTCTTTTTTTCCTCTAGCAGTTTGATCTCACAAATAATGTCATTTCTCTGATATTGCTAAGGATCTAGCTAGATCTGAAAGATGTCTGCATCATGAGAGCACAAATAATCCAGGAAAAAATATTTGTTAAAAGGCGCACTGAGTCGATGGACCTTGGAAAGGTATCAAAGGTATCAAAGGTATAAAGAGCAGAGGGTGGACAGGATTTGGAAAAACGGCGGTCATTGGCTTGGTTTTGATAGAATAAGAAAGCAAAGGAATTTGGAAAATAGAATTCACAAAGGAAAATAAAGAAGTTTCGGTATTTAACTTGGCAGCTTTAATACCTGTAAGACTGATGGAAAGTAGGTTTTTCCAGATATTGAAATTATTGACGAAAATTATTTCATCTGCACGCAACGATAGTGTATACAAATTTACAAAAAAAAAAAAAATATTAAAGGAATTTTTAACTTCTATATATAACCCCACCTCCTTTGTGATATTCCATATTCTAAACAAGAAGAATGATTATATTTATATCAAAAGATGAACTATGTGAGGGATTTTCAAGTGTTTGCTGTCTTTGGATATTAGTAGTTGAAAATTAGTCATTACAGGTCGGAGTTGAAATTCATTATTACTTGTTCTAGTTTCTAGCTTCAATCATGTCTCTCAATCTTTCGGCATTACCTATCCAATCTTGAACAATCAAATATTTTGAGATGTACAATTCGGATGCTGCTACGAACCTGGACCTCTCTCAAGTGGAGACAGGAGAGGGACGCCAATATTTGAGGCAAGGCTACTTGACTTTGAAACATCAAATTACCATCTATAAACAATATATGCACCGTGTAAACACTTCTTCCACCTTTTCGAACATGAAGTCAAATTCCTGACACCTTAGAAGGCACCGATCGACTAAATTTGTCCTTTAACAGCAAATCTGTCACGCCCCGAACCCATCACCCGGGTCCGGCACGCGACCGGCCGCATGAGCCCTAGAGCAGTGCCCTAGAGATCATGAAAGGCCTAAGATAAACAATTAATTCCAATAATTCCATGATTAATGTAATTAAACCAAACCAACCAAAATGTACTGAATGATTACATAAATTCAAATGTCCATAAGCAAAAGATAAATTAATTTCTATCTATCTAGCAGTCAGACTCCATGCTGATCTCATTTCTCGTCCCACCCGATGGACTCTACAAATCCAGTGCCTCTGAAAAAGAAAGTAAGAGTAGTATGAGCTTTTCCAGCCCCGTAAGAATCCCAACAGCCACACACAGTAATAATGATAAAATCATCAAAGTAATAAATAAATGTCATTTCATCATTTCAAAAGTTCAACAAACAACAAGTGTATAAAATCAGTACATATACACAAATCCTTTTTCACATTATGTGATCCATTCCCGTATTACTCTGATTCCCAAGTTTTCAGACTTTTTACTTCTGGCTTTGGACTAACCAAGTTCATGACCCAGTCCAAGACTGCACAAATCCCACGCATAAGCTCGTGGTAGCTATCCCACGCGTAAGCCCGTGGAGGCTATCCTACGCATAAGCTCGTAGAGGCTATCCCACGCGTAAGCCCGTGGAGGCTATCCTACGCATAAGCTCGTAGAGGCTATCCCACGCATAAGCTCGTGGCAGCTATCCTACGCATAAGCTCGTAGAGGCTATCTCATGACAAGGTTAGTCCAACCCATTTTACATGTCTAGTTTTACATGTTTAATCACATTTCAATCACGTCACATATTTTCATAATTTCTCAAAATATGTTATTCCTTCTCAATTTAATTATTCCAATACTTTCATAATAAACAAAATGCACAACTCATAGTGTCATACAAGCTCAAAAACAAATAGCAACATACTGATAAAATATATCCAACGATAAATCCAATATATGCATAAATAAAAGTGCTCAGTTGTAGGGATTCTTACAGAAATTTGTGGACTGACTCAAATACGGATCCGGATCACAACCTACGAGCTGGGGTGCTGAGTCCCCTGATCAAAACCTCCTGGCTCCACTGACTCCTCCCCTACAACATCAGTTACCAATCACAAACTAAATTATTTGATATTTAAATATTCTAAACCATAATTCTCATCTATTATGGGGTCTATCACCAGATCCCCTAACATCTCAATCTCTCCAGATCTAGGGCAGACGGGGTGGCCCGACTTCCACCTTGTACCATCGGCCTATGTCGTCGCCAGCCATGGCCGCCGCCATGCCGGCGACGGTGGCCGGTCTCGGTGAAAAGACCAAAAGAAAGGGATGATCCCTCTCTCTTCATGGTTGGGAATACCTCTTCCTTCCTCAAATCTTTTTGATCCAAGGGCAACAGCCATGGTGGCTGTGCCCTCTCCTCCCCCAACCCGACAACACCACTGGCCGAACCATCGCCGACCGCCATTGTTGCAGCCGCCGGCGATGGTGACCGGCCAAGGGAAGAAGAGAAGAGGCTTTTCCTCTTCTTCTCCAAGAACCGGCAACCCTCCTTCCTCTCTTCCCCCTCACCCATCATCCACAGAAGACCCGCACGGATCCTCACAGCCACCGTGATGGTGGCTCGGCCCCCACCCGACGGCACCCAGCCGCCGTCGTCGCCGCCGGTGGCCAACCGACGAGGGGAAGAGGAGGAGAGGATGGGATCCCGAGGAAGAAGACCTCGGATCCACCCTCCCTCATCACATACACAGCCTAGAAAACCCTCTCCGACCCCCTCACAGACTCGACCAACCCCACCCGCCATGAATCCCGGCCAATCCCGGCGGCCGGCGGCGGCAAAAATCGGAAGAGAGAGGCCGAAACAGGGGTACCCTGTTTCGGGCTCTTCTTCGTCGATTCACCGGCCAAAAACTTCACCCACGCCGCCCCAAATCCAGAAAATAAAACATAAAGGAAAGAACCATGCTTACCTCGGTCCGGTGGGGGTGCTCCGGCAGCCTTTCCGGCGAGCAATCGCAGAGGAAACTCGGATCTACATGCACGGGTCCAAGATTTCTTCACCGATTTGTGGGGATCTTCTTGAAGGGAGGAAAGGCTTTCCGGCTTCCTCCACGGCCGGCCGGTCCTTGGCTCCGACGCTCGGTCTCCTCCGGCGATGGGTCTCCTCCGACGAATCCTCCACTTCGATGCCGCCGCCTCCCCCTCTAATGCCTCCCTTCCACGATCGTGCCTAGGGCACGATCGTAATAAGGGGAATGGGCCCGGTCATTTCGGGCCGGCCTGTCCAACCTTCCTTTTTTTTTCTTTTTTTTTCTGGGTTTTTACATTCTCCCCTCCTAAAAAAAAAAAATTTCGTCCGTGAAATTAACGTACCCGGAATACCAAAAAGTTGAAGATGTTTGGCTTTTATTTCTTCCTCGAGCTCCCAAGTGGCCTCTCTTTCTGAGTGATTGCTCCATTGCACCTTTACATAAGGAATGGTCCGACGTCGCAACACCTGATCTTTTCTGTCCATAATTCGTGTTGGGAACTCCTCATAGGTCAAATCCTCATGAAGATGTAATGGCTCATATGCTACCACATTGCTCGGATCATTGACACATAAAATACATTGTGCACGCTAGATAAAGTCGGTGGTAAAGCCAGTCGATATGCCACATCTCCAACCTTGTCCCAAATCTCAAACGGACTAACATACTTAGAGCTCAATTTACCACGAACCCTAAATCTCATCACTCCTTTAGTGGGTGACACTCTCAAGAAAACATGATTCCCCAATTTAAAATTTCAATTCTCTCCTATTATCAACATAACTTTTTTTTGACAACTCTGAGCTGTATGAAGTCGTTCTCTGATCATTTGTATCTTATCTACAGTTTGCTGTACAATCTTTGGGCCCAATACTTTTCTTTCTCCCAGATCATCCCTGATATCTCAAATAGTCTCCCTCTCAGAGTACCTACTCA
Organism: Phoenix dactylifera; assembly: GCF_009389715.1. Taxonomy (NCBI): domain Eukaryota; kingdom Viridiplantae; phylum Streptophyta; class Magnoliopsida; order Arecales; family Arecaceae; genus Phoenix; species Phoenix dactylifera. The sequence continues at coordinate 23,465,014 of NC_052393.1, forward strand.
CAAGATTTTGACATACAAAAATCACAGCATCTCAAAACTTGATCCTTTCTATTTACCACACGTAGTAAGTTCTTTTGATCTCCTTCAAAAGAATTCCAACTCCCAACCTTGGATTAAAATGCCATAATTATATCCCAAAGAAATTAATTTCTCTTGATTCTACATAGAGATCATAATTGGCTTAATAGAAATAGGAGAAATCTTTAGTATCAAATGCTCTTAATATTCTATAATCATTTTTCTTTTCTTAACTTTGCCTGTGATTAAATGATCAACCTTTATTCTAGAAAAACCACAAACCTATTCAAATAGGTATATTAACAATGTCAGAGCTAGGAGTCGAAGAACATTCCAGGCCCAAGCTTAATCACAGAGCTATCAATCCGTTAACGCTAAATTTGAGATGCCCCAAAATTCTTCTTAGAATTATCAAAAATAGGAGAGCCATAACTACTTCCAGTAGACAAAGAATCAACGACATTCCCTTCTACTAGAAACTAGCAAGTCTTCCATAATAATACCTTTCGGATCAAGTATTATTATTATTATTATTTTCTAATCGGTTTCATAATAACTCAAACCACTACACTTCCGCTGCGCACTCTGATCTAACTCATCAAATTCTCTAAAGTCATAAAATGATTTCTGACCAAAGTATCACTTGCATCAAGACTAAGAAAATCCAAATTTTAAATTTTCAAGTAAAACTAGAGCAAAACCTCTAGATCTTTTTTGTCCTCGATTTATATAGAGTATACTTACCATAACTAACCCCCAATCCTTTAATCAAGTTTAAGGTCACTACGTGATCTCCACAACCTTCTTAGAATCCAAAATATCAAGGTTTAGTTTAAAAGGGGTAATTCTTGTATTCCCTTAGCAATTTAATTAGAAATTCTACATTGATTTTCCTTCCAACAGAATTTACTTCAAATTCAATAGGTTAGACCTGTTGAGCCAATATCACTATGAGTAGGAATTAACTCTATCAACCTCCAAATCCTTCTTCACCAAAATCCTTAATGTCTATGATCAATGCTACACATAATAACTCACATAAGCATCTCAAAATCGAAATCTCTACTCAATATTGTATTTTACAATGACAAAGATTTCTGGTTAGATCATAAACCTAGACTTGAGTTCAAGTTAACACATCCAATAATCTCCAACAATTATAAGAAAAATTCAGGAGCCCAATCCAAATATACAAATTCAAATAATTAGAATACTCCACCAATTTGCATACTCTATGGCCTCAAGATAATCAAATACATCTATAGGAAATAGACCAATTTGCAATATCCAACATGCCAATATCAGATATAATCCACATACATTTTCAACTTCGAAGAACGTTCCTTTCAATATTATGAAATCTCCTTAGCTTACTCCAATACTATAGAAAATCAACGTACAAATCCCACTCTAATAATTAGCAGCAAAACCAAAAGTACAATCACATCAAAACTCATGTCAAGTTTGAACTTTCAAGTCATTTAAATAATATCTGAACATGGTATAACTGATATACCATTGTTAACCTTCCTACAGTTATCTTAGGTCAAACCTCTCTTATCATGATCAAAGACAATTTATACTTTCCTTCCGCACTCATCGAAAACCAAACTCGATGCATACATTTTGTCACATCCCAAGCGATCATAACCTTAAGCTATGTTATATTTCTGTCACGATTCCTAGTGATCTTAAACATATTCTCAGATTCCAATTTATCACATTTTCCAATAATCTTAAACCTCAAACTTCAACGCCACTAAAGCCACAGTCCCTAGTGGTCTTAAACCTTAGATTATAATATCATTCCTGTTACAATCTTAAGTGATTATAAACTAAGGCTCTGATAGTTTTTCTATCATAATTTCCCACTCATACTCATCAGAACCTAAACCTTAGGATACCTTAACCTTAAGCTCTGATACCAAATCTGTCACGCCCCGAACCCATCACCCGGGTCCGGCACGCGACCGGCCGCATGAGCCCTAGAGCAGTGCCCTAGAGATCATGCAAGGCCTAAGATAAACAATTAATTCCAATAATTCCATGATTAATGTAATTAAACCAAACCAACCAAAATGTACTGAATGATTACATAAATTCAAATGTCCATAAGCAAAAGATAAATTAATTTCTATCTATCTAGCAGTCAGACTCCATGCTGATCTCATTTCTCGTCCCACTCGATGGACTCTACAAATCCAGTGCCTCTGAAAAAGAAAGTAAGAGTAGTATGAGCTTTTCCAGCCCAGTAAGAATCCCAACAGCCACACACAGTAATAATGATAAAATCATCAAAGTAATAAATAAATGTCATTTCATCATTTCAAAAGCTCAACAAACAACAAGTGTATAAAATTAGTACATATACACAAATCCTTTTTCACATTATGTGATCCATTCCCGTATTACTCTGATTCCCAAGTTTTCAGACTTTTCACTTCTGGCTTTGGACTAACCAAGTTCATGACCCAGTCCAAGACTGCACAAATCCCACGCATAAGCTCGTGGCAGCTATCCCACGCGTAAGCCCGTGGAGGCTATCCTACGCATAAGCTCGTAGAGGCTATCCCACGCGTAAGCCCGTGGAGGCTATCCTACGCATAAGCTCGTAGAGGCTATCCCACGCATAAGCTCGTGGCAGCTATCCTACGCATAAGCTCGTAGAGGCTATCTCATGACAAGGTTAGTCCAACCCATTTTACATGTCTAGTTTTACATGTTTAATCACATTTCAATCACGTCACATATTTTCATAATTTCTCAAAATATGTTATTCCTTCTCAATTTAATTATTCCAATACTTTCATAATAAACAAAATGCACAACTCATAGTGTCATACAAGCTCAAAAATAAATAGCAACATACTGATAAAATATATCCAACGATAAATCCAATATATGCATAAATAAAAGTGCTCAGTTGTAGGGATTCTTACAGAAATTTGTGGACTGACTCAAATACGGATCCGGATCACAACCTACGAGCTGGGGTGCTGAGTCCTCTAATCAAAACCTCCTGGCTCCACTGACTCTTTCCCTACAACATCAGTTACCAATCACAAACTAAATTATTTGATATTTAAATATTCTAAACCATAATTCTCATCTATTATGGGGTCTATCACCAGATCCCCTAACATCTCAATCTCTCCAGATCTAGGGCAGACGGGGTGGCCAGACTTCCACCTTATACCATCGGCCTATGTCGTCGCCAGCCATGGCCGCCGCCATGCCGGCGACGGTGGCCGGTCTCGTTGAAAAGACCAAAAGAAAGGGATGATCCCTCTCTCTTCATGGTTGGGAATACCTCTTCCTTCCTCAAATCTTTTTGATCCAAGGGCAACAGCCATGGTGGTTGTGCCCTCTCCTCCCCCAACCCGACAACACCACTGGCTGAACCATCGCCGACCGCCATTGTTGCAGCCGCCGGCGATGGTGACCGGCCAAGGGAAGAAGAGAAGAGGCTTTTCCTCTTCTTCTCCAAGAACCGGCAACCCTCCTTCCTCTCTTCCCCCTCACCCATCATCCACGGAAGACCCGCACGGATCCTCACAGCCACCGTGATGGTGGCTCGGCCCCCACCCGACGGCACCCAGCCGCCGTCGTCGCTTCTCTGCCATTTGGATCGGAGAATTTATGGAGGAAATCAGGTTTGAAATTTCCAGAAACCACACGATTATATAGCCAAAGGGAATACGCCGCGCCCTGGATGCGTTTAGACACTTCCTTTAGCTGCTCCCAAAGACATCTCCTCTCAGATATAAGGTTTGAGGCATAGACAGAAGTAAGAAACAAAAAATTTCTCAATTCTTTTGTCCCAGCAGCTACAAGATAACGAACGAGTAGAGTATACAGAGCGAGCCAAAAGGTGGCTGGGCTCAGAAGAAGCAGATTCGAAGAAAGACCTCGGATCCACCCTCCGAGGTCTTTTGTCCCAGCAGCTACAAGATAACGAACGAGTAGACTTCACTCCAGTCACTAGCCCCGCCTTCGGCATCCCCCTCCTTGCGGTTAAGGTAACGACTTCGGGCATGGCCAGCTCCCATAGTGTGACGGGCGGTGTGTACAAGGCCCGGGAACGAATTCACCGCCGTATGGCTGACCGGCGATTACTAGCGATTCCGGTCTTACTTCACTTCACCGTCGAGAAACGAAAGAAGACTTCCATATCCAAGCTTAGCTCAGACGTAGCTCGCTTCTTTTTGGGTGTGAAGCAGTGTCAAACCAAAATACCCAACAAGCATAAGCATTAGCTCTCCCTGAAAAGGAGGTGATCCAGCCGCACCTTCCAGTACGGCTAGGAGAGGGTTTTCTAGGCTGTGTATGTGATGAAGGAGGGTGGATCCGAGGTCTTCTTCCTCGGGATCCACCCTCACAGACTCGGGCAACCCCACCCGCCATGAATCCCGGCCAATCCCGGCGGCCGGCGGCGGCAAAAATCGGAAGAGAGAGGCCGAAACAGGGGTACCCTGTTTCGGGCTCTTCTCCGACGATTCACCGGCCAAAAACTTCACCCACGCCGCCCCAAATCCAGAAAATAAAACATAAAGGAAAGAACCATGCTTACCTCGGTCCGGTGGGGGTGCTCCGGCAGCCTTTCCGGCGAGCAATCGCAGAGGAAACTCGGATCTACATGCACGGGTCCAAGATTTCTTCACCGATTTGTGGGGATCTTCTTGAAGGGAGGAAAGGCTTTCCGGCTTCCTCCACGGCCGGCCGGTCCTTGGCTCCGACGCTCGGTCTCCTCCAACGATGGGTCTCCTCCGACGAATCCTCCACTTCGATGTCGCCGCCTCCCCCTCTAATGCCTCCCTTCCACGATCGTGCCTAGGGCACGATCGTAATAAGGGGAATGGGCCCGGTCATTTCGGGCCGGCCTGTCCAACCTTCCTTTTTTTTTCTTTTTTTTTCTGGGTTTTTACATTCTCCCCTCCTAAAAAAAAAAAATTTCGTCCGCGAAATTAACGTACCCGGAATACCAAAAAGTTGAGGATGTTTGGCTTTTATTTCTTCCTCGAGCTCCCAAGTGGCCTCTCTTTCTGAGTGATTGCTCCATTGCACCTTTACATAAGGAATGGTCCGACGTCGCAACACCTGATCTTTTCTGTCCATAATTCGTGTTGGGAACTCCTCATAGGTCAAATCCTCATGAAGATGTAATGGCTCATATGCTACCACATTGCTCGGATCATTGACACATAAAATACATTGTGCACGCTAGATAAAGTCGGTGGTAAAGCCAGTCGATATGCCACATCTCCAACCTTGTCCCAAATCTCAAACAGACTAACATACTTAGAGCTCAATTTACCACGAACCCTAAATCTCATCACTCCTTTAGTGGGTGACACTCTCAAGAAAACATGATTCCCCAATTTAAAATTTCAATTCTCTCCTATTATCAACATAACTTTTTTTTGACAACTCTGAGCTGTATGAAGTCGTTCTCTGATCATTTGTATCTTATCTACAGTTTGCTGTACAATCTTTGGGCCCAATACTTTTCTTTCTCCCAGATCATCCCTGATATCTCAAATAGTCTCCCTCTCGGAGTACCTACTCACAAGATTTTGACATACAAAAATCACAGCATCTCAAAACTTGATCCTTTCTATTTACTACACGTAGTAAGTTCTTTTGATCTCCTTCAAAAGAATTCCAACTCCCAACCTTGGATTAAAATGCCATAATTATATCCCAAAGAAATTAATTTCTCTTGATTCTACATAGAGATCATAATTGGCTTAATAGAAATAGGAGAAATCTTTAGTATCAAATGCTCTTAATATTCTATAATCATTTTTCTTTTCTTAACTTTGCCTGTGATTAAATGATCAACCTTTATTCTAGGAAAACCACAAACCTGTTCAAATAGGTATATTAACAATGTCAGAGCTAGGAGTCGAAGAACATTCCAGGCCCAAGCTTAATCACAGAGCTATTAATCCGTTAACGCTAAATTTGAGATGCCCCAAAATTCTTCTTAGAATTATCAAAAATAGGAGAGCCATAACTACTTCCAGTAGACAAAGAATCAACGACATTCCCTTCTACTAGAAACTAGCAAGTCTTCCATAATAATACCTTTCAGATCAAGTATTATTATTATTATTATTTTCTAATCGGTTTCATAATAACTCAAACCACTACACTTCCGCTGCGCACTCTGATCTAACTCATCAAATTCTCTAAAGTCACAAAATGATTTCTGACCAAAGTATCACTTGCATCAAGACTAAGAAAATCCAAATTTTAAATTTTCAAGTAGAACTAGAGCAAAACCTCTAGATCTTTTTTGTCCTCGATTTATATAGAGTATACTTACCATAACTAACCCCCAATCCTTTAATCAAGTTTAAGGTCACTACGTGATCTCCACAACCTTCTTAGAATCCAAAATATCAAGGTTTAGTTTAAAAGGGGTAATTCTTGTATTCCCTTAGCAATTTAATTAGAAATTCTACATTGATTTTCCTTCCAACAGAATTTACTTCAAATTCAATAGGTTAGACCTGTTGAGCCAATATCACTATGAGTAGGAATTAACTCTATCAACCTCCAAATCCTTCTTCCCCAAAATCCTTAATGTCTATGATCAATGCTACACATAATAACTCACATAAGCATCTCAAAATCAAAATTTCTACTCAATATTGTATTTTACAATGACAAAGATTTCTGGTTAGATCATAAACCTAGACTTGAGTTCAAGTTAACACATCCAATAATCTCCAACAATTATAAGAAAAATTCAGGAGCCCAATCCAAATATACAAATTCAAATAATTAGAATACTCCACCAATTTGCATACTCTATGGCCTCAAGATAATCAAATACATCTATAGGAAATAGACCAATTTGCAATATCCAACATGCCAATATCAGATATAATCCACATACATTTTCAACTTCGAAGAACGTTCCTTTCAATATTATGAAATCTCCTTAGCTTACTCCAATACTATGGAAAATCAACGTACAAATCCCACTCTAATAATTAGCAGCAAAACCAAAAGTACAATCACATCAAAACTCATGTCAAGTTTGAACTTTCAAGTCATTTAAATAATATCTGAACATGGTATAACTGATATACCATTGTTAACCTTCCTACAGTTATCTTAGGTCAAACCTCTCTTATCATGATCAAAGACAATTTATACTTTCCTTCCGCACTCATCGAAAACCAAACTCGATGCATACATTTTGTCACATCCCAAGTGATCATAACCTTAAGCTATGTTATATTTCTGTCACGATTCCTAGTGATCTTAAACATATTCTCAGATTCCAATTTGTCACATTTTCCAATAATCTTAAACCTCAAACTTTAACGCCACTAAAGCCACAGTCCCTAGTGGTCTTAAACCTTAGATTATAATATCATTCCTGTTACAATCTCAAGTGATTATAAACTAAGGCTCTGATAGTTTTTCTATCATAATTTCCCACTCATATTCATCAGAACCTAAACCTTAGGATACCTTAACCTTAAGCTCTGATACCAAATCTGTCACGCCCCGAACCCATCACCCGGGTCCGGCACGCGAACGGCCGCATGAGCCCTAGAGCAGTGCCCTAGAGATCATGCAAGGCCTAAGATAAACAATTAATTCCAATAATTCCATGATTAATGTAATTAAACCAAACCAACCAAAATGTACTGAATGATTACATAAATTCAAATGTCCATAAGCAAAAGATAAATTAATTTCTATCTATCTAGCAGTCAGACTCCATGCTGATCTCATTTCTCGTCCCACCCGATGGACTCTACAAATCCAATGCCTCTGAAAAAGAAAGTAAGAGTAGTATGAGCTTTTCCAGCCCAGTAAGAATCCCAACAGCCACACACAGTAATAATGATAAAATCATCAAAGTAATAAATAAATGTCATTTCATCATTTCAAAAGCTCAACAAACAACAAGTGTATAAAATCAGTACATATACACAAATCCTTTTTCACATTATGTGATCCATTTCCGTATTACTCTGATTCTCAAGTTTTCAGACTTTTCACTTCTGGCTTTGGACTAACCAAGTTCATGACCCAGTCCAAGACTGCACAAATCCCACACATAAGCTCGTGGCAGCTATCCCACGCGTAAGCCCGTGGAGGCTATCCTACGCATAAGCTCGTAGAGGCTATCCCACGCGTAAGCCCGTGGAGGCTATCCTACGCATAAGCTCGTAGAGGCTATCCCACGCATAAGCTCGTGGCAGCTATCCTACGCATAAGCTCGTAGAGGCTATCTCATGACAAGGTTAGTCCAACCCATTTTACATGTCTAGTTTTACATGTTTAATCACATTTCAATCACGTCACATATTTTTATAATTTCTCAAAATATGTTATTCCTTCTCAATTTAATTATTCCAATACTTTCATAATAAACAAAATGCACACCTCATAGTGTCATACAAGCTCAAAAACAAATAGCAACATACTGATAAAATATATCCAACGATAAATCCAATATATGCATAAATAAAAGTGCTCAGTTGTAGGAATTCTTACAGAAATTTGTGGACTGACTCAAATACGGATCCGGATCACAACCTACGAGCTGGGGTGCTGAGTCCCCTGATCAAAACCTCCTGGCTCCACTGACTCCTCCCCTACAACATCAGTTACCAATCACAAACTAAATTATTTGATATTTAAATATTCTAAACCATAATTCTCATCTATTATGGGGTCTATCACCAGATCCCCTAACATCTCAATCTCTCCAGATCTAGGGCAGACGGGGTGGCCCGACTTCCACCTTGTACCATCGGCCTATGTCGTCGCCAGCCATGGCCGCCGCCATGCCGGCGATGGTGGCCGGTCTCGGTGAAAAGACCAAAAGAAAGGGATGATCCCTCTCTCTTCATGGTTGGGAATACCTCTTCCTTCCTCAGATCTTTTTGATCCAAGGGCAACAGCCATGGTGGCTGTGCCCTCTCCTCCCCCAACCCGACAACACCACTGGCCGAACCATCGCCGACCGCCATTGTTGCAGCCGCCGGCGATGGTGACCGGCCAAGGGAAGAAGAGAAGAGGCTTTTCCTCTTCTTCTCCAAGAACCGGCAACCCTCCTTCCTCTCTTCCCCCTCACCCATCATCCACGGAAGACCCGCACGGATCCTCACAGCCACCGTGATGGTGGCTCGGCCCCCACCCGACGGCACCCAGCCGCCGTCGCCGCCGCCGGTGGCCAACCGACGAGGGGAAGAGGAGGAGAGGATGGGATCCCGAGGAAGAAGACATCGGATCCACCCTCCCTCATCACATACACAGCCTAGAAAACCCTCTCCGACCCCCTCACAGACTCGACCAACCCCACCCGCCATGAATCCCGGCCAATTCCGGCGGCCGGCGGCGGCAAAAATCGGAAGAGAGAGGCGGAAACAGGGGTACCCTGTTTCGGGCTCTTCTCCGACGATTCACCGGCCAAAAACTTCACCCACACCGCCAAAAATCCAGGAAATAAAACATAAAGGAAAGAACCATGCTTACCTCGGTCCGGTGGGGGTGCTCCGGCGGCCTTTCCGGCGAGCAATCGCAGAGGAAACTCGGATCTACATGCACGGGTCCAAGATTTCTTCACCGATTTGTGGGGATCTTCTTGAAGGGAGGAAAGGCTTTTCGGCTTCCTCCACGGCCGGCCGGTCCTTGGCTCCGACGCTCGGTCTCCTCCGACGATGGGTCTCCTCCGGCGAATCCTCCACTCCGATGCCGCCGCCTCCCCCTCTAATGCCTCCCTTCCACGATCGTGCCTAGGGCACGATCGTAATAAGGGGAATGGGCCCGGTCATTTCGGGCCGGCCTGTCCAACCTTCCTTTTTTTTTTCTTTTTTTTTTTTCTGGGTTTTTACAAAATCACAAACTACAGATCATCTCAACTAGATGAACAAACAAGATCGGTAAAAATTAAAAGAAAAATCAAAGTATAAACTACAAGCTACATAAAGACTATACAACCACCCAAACAAAAATTAACACTAGTGGTTGCCAATGTGTTCTGCTACTACTTTACACCACCACTATCATTTAAATCTCATAAACATGTAAACTACATGGGGAAAACCAGTAACCAAATATAGAAAAGATGGTCAGTCATATGAAGTGAATATTGAGTTCTCTACTCCTCAGATGGTAACGCTCAAATTTGTGATTTTTGGAATCCATATCATATTGCCGCCCTCATAGCTCTGCATGCAGCTTCACGCTTCATCTCTGCAGCTTTTCCACTTCCTCTGAAGTATACTTGTTGCCTACAGAAACAATAATAAAACAATAATGGGAGTAATGTCAACCACTGCAATGGCTAACAGTATGGATGGATATACATCTTCAGTTGCTCTCATTCTTGTATTTGGATGAGTAGTTGCGGTGCCATGAGAATTCTAAAACGTGACCCTTCTCCTAACACATGACCTTTTACTTGTAGACCATTTGACTTTGACAACTAGGATGACAAGTAGAAATATCATGTAAACAAACATCATCTGTCTACCACATGTATTATCACCAAAGCATGTAGGAATATACATATTATTACAGCTCCTCCAACCTGCAGCTGAACTTAAAAGCACCTTAGAGATAAATATTTAGGAAGGTTCCCATTTTTATTACAAACTCATGTGGGTCTCCTCTGGAAATTCCTTGAGAGTATAGGTGGAGACTTCAGGATATTAACAGTCACTGGAATTCCTAGTAGCTTGGAAGGACAAAAGAAAGCAATGAGTAGCATGGAAGTCTATCTTCCAATTGGAGCCAGCTATATATTGGTCTATCTTCCAATTGGAATTTTAGGTGATGGTTGGAACATAAGGACCAAGACTAACCAGGTCAACAAGAAATTTTTAGTCTAGAATGGAAATGGGAAGGCAATGAGTAGCATAGTAGTCTATATTCAACCCATGTGAAACCTGCTTTGAAAATTCCTCGAAAGTGTAGGCGAAGACTTCAAGATGTTAATGGTCGTTGAAACTCCTAGTCTGGGGAGGAAAAGAAATAGCGATAAGTAGCATTGAACGAGGTTATATCTTTCACGCGAAAAGACTAACCTTCCTTCGCATGAATCCACAATTGGATCGTGCACTGCACGGATCTCAAAGCGCTCCAAACTCCATCATTCGTTTGCCTGCGCAAATCTCAAAGAAACCATAACATGATCCATTAATAATGGATTCACACGAAGAAAGGTGAATCCTTCTTTTGCGCGAAAGATACACCCCCAACCTGAGTAGCATACTAGTTTCTATTCCCTTTTTTCACGCGAAAGATACATCCATGACCCGAGTAGCATACTAGTCTATCTTCCAATTGGAATTTTAGTGAAAATCTAAGGACCATGACTAGTCTACCTTCCAATAGGAACGAGCTACTAGTCTATCTTCCAATTGGAATTTTAGGTGATTGTTAAAATCAAAGGACTAGGACTAACCAAGTCAACATGGAATTCCTAGTCCAGGAAGGAAAAAAACAAGCAATGAGCAACATACTAGTCTATCTTCCAACTGGAGTCGGCGACCATATATCTTCCAATTGGAATTTTATGTGATGGTTGATAGCCAAGGACGAAGACTAAACAGGTCAACAAGGACCTTAGTCTACAACAAGTTCTCTTAAAGCAAATGCAAGAAGCCAATTGCGTGGGATTCAATCCATCCCCCTCTCCATGGATAGAAGCAAGTTGCCTCCCTTCCTCTATTGGCTTTTGTACTTAGCTACAATCCATTTGGTGTTATCCTCCATGGCAACAGCAGCAGCTAGTCCAGTTCCAGCGAATTCAGAAGCGGAAGCTCTCCGCCAGTGGGTAAAAAGCTTTGACTCACCTGGTGAATTTTGTAGCTTTTGCGGTAATGACCCATGCAACTGGACCGGTATTACATGCAACCATGCCAAAAGTGTGATCGGAATAAGTTTATCAAATTATTACATCAACAGCATCCTTGGTAACCTCAACTTCTCCTCCCTTCCTAACCTTACCCATCTCGATCTCAGAAATAATATTCTAAATGGAAGCATTCCTGCAAGCATTGGTAGTCTCTCCAAACTCGTAAGCCTCAATTTGTCTGACAATCAGCTCTGGGGCTCCATTCCTTTAGAAATAGGAAATCTGTCTTCTCTGGACATGCTAAGCTTAGCTAGTAACAATTTCACTGGTGTGATTCCTCCCTCAATAGGCAATTTGACCTTCCTTCAATCACTTTCCCTATCAATGAATTCCTTGACTGGGCCGATACCTAATGAGCTGGCATTAATGCCGCAACTTACAGAAGTACGCTTGAGCACAAATTTTTTGAATGGGGAGATACCCATCGGATTCTTCAATTCCCAGGGGAACGTTCTGAACCTCTCCCGCAACAACCTCTCAGGCACTTTACCACTATCAAACTATGCACTTCCCAAAGAATTTGATCTATCATACAATAGCTTGGAGATCCCTCGTAGCTGGGCCCACTACTATGGGATGGAAGGAAGGCTTTATGGGAACAAATGTTGCATCGATCGATGACCCAGAAGATTTCACGCCTCAGCACAAGAAAGATGGCAAACATGGAAATCACAGAATTCTCATCTTTATTGCGGTTCCTGTTCTTATATTGTCATTTATTATTGCAATCCTGTATAAATGTAAATGTGCATCTAGTCCGCAAAAAGAGAAGGAAACAGCAAAAGAGATCATTGAAATGAGATCTTCAAATGTATTCTCCATTTGCAACTTTGATGGGAAGGTTGCGTTTGAAGACATCATAGAAGCCACAGAGAACTTCGATGACATATACTGTGTTGGATTTGGTGGGAGTGGGATTGTCTACGAAGCAGAGTTACCTACAGGTCAAGTAGTGGCAGTAAAGAGAATTCATTCACCTGAAAATGAAGAACTTCCCCATGACACAACCTTCATAAATGAGATACGGGTGATGACCGAAATCCGGCACCGCAACATTATGAAACTTTATGGATTCTGTCTGCACAGCAGATTCATGTTTCTAGTTTGCGAGTACATGGAAAATGGAAGCTTAAGTGAAATATTATCCAATCACCGAAGAGCCTTGGCGTTGGATTGGGAAAGGAGGGTGAGGACAGTTAAAGATGTCGCCAGCGCGCTGAGTTACTTGCATCATGATTGCTCCCGACCAATAGTGCATCGAGACATATCGAGCAACAATATCTTGTTTGATTCAGAATTAAGGGCTTGTATCTCTGATTTTGGTGCTGCAAAACTCTTGAATCTTGATTCCTCGAACTGGACGGCTTTTGTAGGCACCTGCGGATATGCTGCTCCAGGTACAGCCTAACAATTTGGTTTGTTATTAACATCTCTTTCTTTTCTTTTCTTTTCTTTCTTTCTTTTGTTATCAATAGCATGTTTTTTCTGTTGTTCTTTACTGCCAATTACTTCAGCTGCTCAAGATGTGAGAGAGTATTCAAGTAGTATAGCAGGTAGTTTATCTCTTAACTATGGCTCAATTGTAACCTGGGATCTCAAGCTCTAACTCATCCCGAAGGGATGAATATAGAGACATGTCTTTTCATAAGGGACACAACTCTTTCATTTCATTAAGAGACTTGTCTTATTAGAAGGGACACAACTGATGGCAATAGACACACCTCTTAAAAGTGACTATTCCGAAAAAAAACACCCATAAACAGGTTTAGTGCCAACAAAGTAAAGGATGATATATGCCCTCTGAGATTTTTCCGCTCTCCGTTCCTTGAGAAGATAATGTTCTTCTTCCTTGTTCAGGAGATAACGATGTTTGCCTCTGTTTACGACATGCTTTCGCTGCAAAACAAAAGAAAAGAGCAAGTAATAAGAGTTCACTACATATTTCTTTTGATGCAGAGCTTGCTTACACGATGAAGGTAACAGAAAGGTGCGATGTTTATAGCTTTGGGGTGGTGACGCTTGAAGTATTAATGGGAAGACATCCTGGAGACCTCGTTTTATCATTATCAACGTCTATTATTGACCGGAACACGTTGGTAAAAGATGTGCTGGACCAGCGTCTCTCTTGTCCCCCTTCCGGTTTGGAGATGAAGGAAATATGCAATATAGTTGCAGTGGCACTTTCTTGCATATGTTGGGATCCAAAATACAGACCCACAATGCGATGCGTAACCCAAAGGTTGTCAAAATCTCGTCTACCTTCGCTTGAGCCGGTTGACGGAATTACCCTGTTCCAGTTGAAGAATCTTAATGTGTAATGTTGTCTCGAGGTTGGTCTGGATTGTTGTAGGATCAAGAATTCTGATTATTCACAGTTTCATGTGCATTACCAAATGGTATCAGGTATCAGCATGTTTTGTTTCTCTTGTTTCCGCATCTTGTAAGAGAAGAAGTAGAATCAGAGTCGGTGTTACGATCATTTTAGTTTTGTAGATCAGCTGAATATTATGTCATGGTAATTTTCCATGTTGATTATTAATTATTAGAAATGTTCGAACTAGAAGATAAATGTATTTGGAAGGCCTTGATCGAGGCATAATTGCATGCTCTGGAGCAATACTGCATGAGAAGATCATCAAGGCAGTTGACGCGAGCTGGGACTCATCCAACCTTTGAAGCTTGCCATATAATGTTGTCTTGAATGGAATAAATGATGCCAGTCACATTTGTAAGGATTACTTTGGCTCCCTAGATCCTTTCAGTTTAAAGTCTGCAGTCCAACATTTTATCGACCGATGCCTTTCTGACAACAAATTTGCAGGAGCTAGCTCCTGAAACACTATAGGGAAATATTAATGGAGTGGTTTTTTTTCCCTTAACGTGGAGGTTACTGGTTCTGGTTTCATCTCCAGTATGGCCATACTATAAATAAAAGGGGAAGTTGCTTCGCGGTCCAAAGTTAGACCCCTGTATAACGAATAGTCCCTGTTGACTGTGCTTTTAATAAGCGGTCCATTGACATATGAAATCTCATAAGGAGACCAAAATACCCCTGACCTGTTTCCTTTTCTGTCGTTCCTCGTATGCATGTGTTCATTTGGGCGAGCCCTATTCAAAGTTCACCAATTCCAGCCCTCGTTCGTCCCCAATCTTCGTATCCTAATCCTCTCTTCCGACGGAAAGAATTCCATAAAAATCTCGCCCGATTCCGCTTGATTTTTACGCCCCGGTTTCGAACCCTAGAACTGCAAACCACTTCCCAACGGTAATCGATCTTCCTCTTTTCCCCTGTTAAGCCGTTCCCCTTTTGGAAAAGTAGAACCCTTCCGATCCGATTCTAAGAAGCAAGGAGATATTTTCTGTCCCGCCTCGGAGTCGACCTTCGAACCGACTTCGCCCTGTTCGTTTGTAGCGGAAGCTTAGGTGGACATTGGTCTCTCCAACCTTCCCTGAGTCGTCTCTGCATTCCTTCAACAGGTTTGTCACCGCATACTTTCTCGAATAATGTATTGAACAGGGACGTGATATGCAGTATTGTACGGCATTCCAGATAGTTGTTGGAATGGTCCAGTGGTTTTGCGGGATTAATGGACAGAGAGGTTGTGGTAGCACATTTGAGAAATTTGTTGTGGAAAATTTTTTCTATTCCGTGCTAATTGTGTTATTTGTTTTAGTTTTTAGGATGATTTAAAGGAAAGTTGATATTATTAAAAATATAATTTGTAACTATATTTGTGATGCAGAAATCTAAGATGGCCCCAAAGCAGAGTATCGGCAAAAAATCCTCTATTGGCCCGAGTACTATGGTTAATGGAAGATGTTATTTCACCCACTTTGTAAATTTTATGGTCACCCTAATCCCATTCATGTCTGATGAACAGAAGGAAAGAATACGTGGCACTCCATTTGGGCACATGCTAGGTCTACCGTGTATAAAACAGAGTAGGCCTGTCTTGGACACATTGCTCTCCCTTTGGGATAATGTTGAGGAGGGTTTTTGGTTTGATAGGGTTATAGTGCCTTTTGTAGGGACTGATTTCGCACTAATCCTTGGTTTGAGTGCGACGGGTGATGAGGTGCAACTGCATAGGAAGGGGAGGGTTACGTGTGACCTCATCATCCGGTTTTTTGATGGTGACCACCAGAAAGCCAGTAGAGATGCAATTAAAAGTAGATTACAAGTCCTTGTCGGTAAGAGCAGTCGACAAGATGTGGAGGATTTTACAAAATTATGGGTTCTTTATCTTTTTGGGACTATCCTCTTCCCAACCGTACGCTACTATGTCCCTAAGACATTATGTTCATATGTCGATGATTTAGACCGCTTAGGTTCGTATAGTTGGGGTCTTGCCGTTTTCTCTTTTCTTCGGCAGCAAATACCTAGTCTAGCCGATAGTGTGAAGACTAGAAACGTCACAGGCCAAGGGGTTGGTAGATACATGGATGGCTGCACGGTCGCCTTGGTGGTAAGCATCATAAGATGTTTTTTTTAAATTTCATTGTTACAATATATATATTTAGATGTAATTTGATGTTTACAATGCATTTTTGGCAGGTATGGGCTGTTGAGCATGCTAACAACATTGTTGGAAGGCACCGGCCACCGTTCATGTATCCACGTCTCGTACGCTGGAACAACACCCCATTTTCCCGCAGGGTGGACGTGATTGCGGATGTTATGAAAAATTTAAAACGATTTGAGGTTTGAATGTTGAATTCTTACATTGGAAATATTTTAACTTGTACGTTAATTTAACTGTTCGAATGCTTTAGGTTATTGAGAAGAGAACCAAGAGAGGAGGAGTTGCACCTTCTCTCGCAAGGAAGGCCACAATTACTACGGCCTGATGAGAGGCGTACGGAGACAGAACATCAACAATCCGTGCATGTCGGAACTCAGGTATTAGCAGCTTACTGTGACATAGCATTTACAAACACAAATAAATGCACTTTTGAATTGGCATGCACTTTTCACTTGTCGGCACATAGTTCAAGTCTGCACAAATGGATGCATGCCTACAGTTTGTTCAATTCATACACCACATTCATTATTGTGTTGTTTTAGATTCCGTCATCCAGCCAAAGTGATCGACATCCACTGCGGAAAATTCACACACGTATCACAGTGCTTGAGACGTGTTTGGTACAACATGGCTTTAGTTTACCAGACCCTCATCCTATTGGGGATGTCGAGAATACCCGCATAGAACAACTCGATAAGAGGGTGTCGACAATAGAGAAGGTCCTACGAGATAAGGGCCTTCTGGTTGATGACAAACCTGGTGAGCATGCTACAGTTCCTCCTGAGGTAAGCATGCTTCCTCTGTATAAGGTCTGACAAGTTAACTACCAGTTCTAGTATGAATCGACTTGCTTGATTTAAATAACCTCTTCCTTGGTTACGTGAAGGAGCATACTACAGTTGATCCACCTATTCACGACGATGCTCTTCAGAAAGATCATATGCAGCATAGTGCTGATTCGGTGGAGGTATGTAATTTTTTGGTACGTAGTGTTCGCAGTTTTTAGAATGGTAGTATAAATTGTCTTGAAATGCATTTTCTTATCAGGTTATTTCGTCCACTGATGCTGAAGCTAAGAAGAAAGCTGGAGCTCCGAGCTCATATGTGTCCTCCTTATGCAAGCGCGTGAAGCTGGGAGCACGCGAGCGCAAGCCATCGGAGAAAGCGAAGGCCATATCACACCAGCCAAAGACTTATAAAAGGGCTAAAAAAAGGGTCAAAGTTGCCCAAATAGGTGAGGTTTGTACGGGAATTACTATTGTGTCCGAGGATTCGCCCGCTCGGTCAACCAACATATTCGACCCACCGACAAGTTCATTAATGGAGCTCCAAAAATCTGCTCCAACATGGGAGGAAACCTCTCCCCCGGGAGCGGTATAGAATTGTTGTCTCGTCCATATGTGTTTATTTATCCATATTGAATTTGCTAAGTCTATACAGTTAAGTTTTCTAACCAAAATATCTGTCGTCACCATTTATTGAACTTAGCATATAGTGTCGTCCACTAAAGTTAACGATGTTCAGAGAGTGGCACTGAAATAGCTTTCATGGGAAGGGGACAAGTATACTCCCTATTTGCTATGAAGAAGCTATTAAATTCTTCCTTGAAGAACATGAGTTTGGGTAAGTTAATTATATTAACTGACCGTTTTTCACAATTATCGCATTTAAAGTTGCTTAAACATTTGTATTATGTAGGGATATAATATGGGAGGACGAAGATCGTACCAAACCTGCATGCAGCCCTGATGCCTTAGTGCAGCTCCTGCATGACAAGGCACTACGGAGTGACGTATGCTCCTACAATGAACTAGTACTGAAAATTGTAATTTGGTACTGAGTGCGTACTTTTTTTATTGCGTACAGGTAATCAATGTGTACTTTCGCATTTTGGAGCTTCTGCCTCGTGCGTATAATGAGATTATTGACAATCCGTGTTTATATTTGCGCTGCGAGATCTAGGTTTTGAATTACTGCTCATGATGTCTCGTTCTTACATTTTTCCAATTGAAATTCAGCGTGCCAACGGGGCTGTAACAAATAAATTGTATGCAGGCTGCCGTGCTCCAGCATCTACCATTGGATTACCTCTCAATTACCACTGATGCTACCAAAAGAATCAGAGTCATTGGTGCCCAGTATTCAAACATGGCTTCGAGAATTCAGATGTGCCGATCTTCAAAAGTGTAGATATCTCTTCATTCCGATGAATACGGGATGGCATTGGTATCTACTCTCTCTGGACTTGAAGGACCAGCGTTTCGAATGCTACAACTCCTTGTGGAGTTTCGACGTTGGGGTGGACGCTGTTAGATATGTTCGTATCACTTGTGAAATTTGATATTACTGAGAACCTTCTTTATCAGGCGTATGTTCTTAAAATTTTGCATTCTTCACATTATTACAGGCATCTTTTGTGAGATCGTGGCTAAACGACGTTGTCGGATTTCGTATCCCTGAATTAGCATATTCTGAAATTCGACAATGTGCACAACAACTAAATGATAGTGTTGACTGCGGGGCATACATGCTTATGTTTGCAGAGGGACTTACCCGAGGCAGCACGAGACCATTGCAGGAAGAATTGAAGGATCCATCTTTATATAGGAGCTGGGCTGCAGGGAGTATTCTATTACATTCCGGGAGCGTTGCCAGTGTTAGGTTTAGGTCAATGTACCCTGCGAAGACTTGTATAGAGAAATCGTAGACTACGTGTTGTATCACATGAATGCAAATTAGTTGTAAAACTTGATTGTAAATGTGTTCTAAAGGATGTTTGTCCAACTGTAATTTTCTTGTTCTGTGTAATATAACATTTTCAGAGATAATATCATTATTCCCTGCAAAGTCCTTATTTATTGGCAATTTTTCCAACTCCCTGTCATGCTCATCGCTTAACCGAAAAGTCTACGGTGACTTATTAAACTGAGCCACTTAAACGTATTTTGAGGTTGTCACGTAATTCGTATTGGAAATTTCTCGATTACGCAAATGCAATCTCAGACAACTTAAAAATCGATTTGTACAGTGCGAGTTTATCGTAACAATATCATCCCGCACTAAACTAACAATGATATGCATCAACATTTCTGGTTTCATAAAGCGTGTCGGAGTTTGAGAAACTGTCTTCGCCCAATACATTCATGTGGTCGAATCCTAAATTCAGAGGTCGACACTTGTTCGCCACGAGTCGACTCTGGCACACCAGCCACTCTTAAGGGTCGACTCCCTGAATGTCCGAAGGTCGACTCTGGCACACCAGCCACTCTCTGTCTTGGCTCTGTGCCACTTAAGGGGTCGACTCGCCATTCACTGGGGTCGGCTCCCTTAGACTGGAGTTGACCCCAGCACACCAGCCACTCTTAAGGGTCGACTCCCTTATGTCCAGAGGTCGACTCCAGTCTGCCTGAGGTCGACACTTAGGCTCTGGCTATTTTTGGATGCTCTCTGTCTTGGCTCTGTGCCACTTAAGGGGTCGACTCGCCATTCACTGGGGTCGACTCCCTTAGACTGGAGTCGACCCCAGCACACCAGCCACTCTTAAAGGTCGACTCCCTTATGTCCAGAGGTCGACTCCAGTCTGCCTGAGGTCGACACTTAGGCTCTGGCTGTTTTTGGGTGCTCTCTGTCTTGGCTCTGTGCCACTTAAGGGGTCGACTCGCCATTCACTGGGGTCGACTCCCTTAGACTGGAGTCGACCCCAGCACACCAGCCACTCTTAAGGGTCGACTCCCTTATGTCCAGAGGTCGACTCTAGAAACTAGCTAAGGTCGACACTTATGCGCTGGCTATTTTTGGGTGCTCTCTGTCTTGGCTCTGTGCCACTTAAGGGGTCGACTCGCCATTCACTGGGGTCGACTCCCTTAACTGTGTTCCCAGACTCCTTAACTGTGTTCCCATACTCCTTAACTGTGTTCCCAGACTCCTTAACTGTGTTCCCAGACTCCATAACTGTGTTCCCAGACTTGATAACTGTGTTCCCAGACTACTTAACTTACACAAGTTCAGTTTTAAATTTTAATCTAGTTAACTTTTATTTCATTCCCCTTTTTTAGCAATCTTCTGGATGTTACGAATACACAATTACCATAGAATAAAAATATCATTATACAAGCCATGTTGGTCAAAAATAGAACATTTCATTGCACTTGTAGACATTACAAAAATATATTACAATGAGTCTCCTCGAGACCTATTAAACTCTTGCAGACAAAATAACCTAAGTTTCTAGGAAAAGAAGAAATCATGGGGCAGTGAAACTCGAAGAAGCTCTTGGCAGTCTCCCCAATACAGGACTTAGAACCTCTGAAACTTTCTGCAGAATGGCTGCAACTTCAGAATTGGACTGGAGATAGGACTTGTTCAGCTCAGCTAAAGTCTGATTGATCTTATGAAGTCCTTGTAGAAGTTTGTCGCATACATCCTGTGCATTTTCATTCAGATTCTCCATGTCCTTTCTGACAGATTGTTGAAGCTTTTTGGTCTCCTCTTCTATGTCCACAAATCTCTGGTACTGTCCTTGAACAAGACATCGAAGACTGACCATTTCTGCCCTCATATCAGCGACCAATTGACACACGGTTGCGTTGGAAGGTACCAAGTCTGTACAAGCAACATCTCTAGAATTTCTTAACTCTTGCACGATATCTTCCCTTAGTGCTCTGAATTGCTCAGCACTAAGTCTAACTTCAGTGGGCTGCTGAGGTTGGGCAATTGGTTCTTCAGTGGGAGGATGAAATGATTCTTCATTTTCGACAGGTCGCTGCTCTTCTCTATAGCACGCACTGCTCTTCCCTTCATCTTTTCTTATCCATTGACCATCTTTCTTACGAAAACCCATTCGATGTAGCGACCGGTCATTGTAAGTATCCCAACGTGAAAGAGTTGTAGATGGCTCCCCTTCAGTATTTACACCGAACTCCTCGAAGACTAAGGTTAAGAGCATTCCATATGGCAAGGATGCCTTAGCTCTAGAGGCAGACTCTAGCATGTGTCTAATCATCAGGTGAGGTAAACTAAGGGGGCTACCGTTCAGAATGTGAAACATAACAAGAATATCTCTTTCGGACACAAAATCAAACCTACCTATTTTCGGAAAGAGGATTCGGCTAACAATATGATGTAATAGTCGATTTTCCACACTAAGTCGGTTGGCTGAAATTTGCTCAAGTGGACTAACATTTTCTGTACCAAGAAGATATTGAATGCCCAACACTCTATTTTCTAAAAAATCTTCGGTTGAACCAGAGGTTGGCATGTTCACAACACTCCCTAGGGTTTCCGGGTTTAGCAGAATTGGCGTTTTGTTTACCACACTTTCAAAGCTAGCAATTCCGGTTTTGAGATTGGCATAGAATTGGCGAACAAGGTTCGGGTACGTCGGAATGTTAAGGGAACATAGGGTTTCCCAACCCATGGCTTTGAGCTTCAGACCTATGGTAAAACCCTCGGCTTCTAAGAAGTCGAAATCTATTTTCCTACCGAGAGAAACAGGACGAGTTACCAAGGGTACTTGCCTAGGAGGAGAAGGTGGAGCATGCGGACGAGGAGGAGGAACATCGTTTCTTGCCTTGGACCTAGGGGTCGACTCCACATATCAGTCGGGTCGACTCAATCGTTGCCGACGTCTACTCGACTTACTGGGGTCGACCCTTTGGTTTCTCTGATTTCGGGACAGCATCTTAACTGTGTTCCCAGACAATGTAATTGTGTTCCCAGACAAGGTAAATGTGTTCCCAGGAACTCCATAACTGTGTTCCCAGACAACATAACTGTGTTCCCAGACAAGCTAACTGTGTTCTCAGAAACTCCATAACTGTGTTCCCAGACAACATAACTGTGTTCTCAGAAACTCCATAACTGTGTTCCCAGACAACGTAACTGTGTTCCCAGACAAGCTAACTGTGTTCCCAGAAACTAGCTAACTGTGTTCCCAGAAACTCCATAACTGTGTTCCCAGACAAGCTAACTGTGTTCCCGGACAAGCTAACTGTGTTCCCAGAAACTATATAACTGTGTTCCAAGACAACATAACTGTGTTCCCAGACAAGGTAACTGTGTTCTCAGAAACTCCATAACTGTGTTTCCAGACAACATAACTGTGTTCCCAGACAAGCTAACTGTGTTCTCAGAAACTCCATAACTGTGTTCCCAGACAACATAACTGTGTTTCCAGACAAGCTAACTGTGTTCCCAGAAACTCCGTAACTGTGTTCCCAGACAACGTACCTGTGTTCCCAGAAACTAGCTAACTGTGTTCCCAGAAACTCCGTAACTGTGTTCCCAGACAACGTAACTGTGTTCCCAGAAACTAGCTAACTGTGTTCCCAGAAACTCCATAACTGTGTTTCCAGAGAAGCTAACTGTGTTCCCGGACAAGCTAACTGTGTTTCCAGAAACTCGCTAACTGTGTTCCCAGACAACGTAACTGTGTTCCCAGAAACTAGCTAACTGTGTTCCCAGAAACTCCATAACTGTGTTCCCAGACAAGCTAACTGTGTTTCCGGACAAGCTAACTGTGTTCCCAGAAACTAGCTAACTGTGTTCCCAGAAACTCCATAACTGTATTCCCAGACAAGCTAACTGTGTTCCCAGAAACTCCGTAACTGTGTTCCCAAACAACATAACTGTGTTCCCAGACAAGCTAACTGTGTTCTCAGAAACTCCATAACTGTGTTTCCAGACGACATAACTGTGTTCCCAGACAAGCTAACTGTGTTCTCAGAAACTCCATAACTGTGTTCCCAGACAACGTAACTGTGTTTCCAGACAAGCTAACTGTGTTTCCAGAAACTATTGGACTGTGTTCCCAGAAACTCCATAACTGTGTTTCCAGACAAGCTAACTGTGTTCCTAGACATCTTAACTGTGTTCCCAGAAACTAGCTAACTGTGTTCCCAGACAACGTAACTGTGTTCCCAGAAACTAGCTAACTGTGTTCCCAGAAACTCCATAACTGTGTTCCCAGACAAGCTAACTGTGTTCCCGGACAAGCTAACTGTGTTCCCAGAAACTATATAACTGTGTTCCAAGACAACATAACTGTGTTCCCAGACAAGGTAACTGTATTCTCAGAAACTCCATAACTGTGTTTCCAGACAACATAACTGTGTTCCCAGACAAGCTAACTGTGTTCTTAGAAACTCCATAACTGTGTTCCCAGACAACGTAACTGTGTTTCCAGAAACTCCGTAACTGTGTTCCCAGACAACGTAACTGTGTTCCCAGAAACTAGCTAACTGTGTTCCCAGAAACTCCATAACTGTGTTCCCAGAGAAGCTAACTGTGTTTCCGGACAAGCTAACTGTGTTCCCAGAAACTCGCTAACTGTGTTCCCAGACAATGTAACTGTGTTCCCAGAAACTAGCTAACTGTGTTCCCAGAAACTCCATAACTGTGTTTCCAGACAAGCTAACTGTGTTCCCGGACAAGCTAACTGTGTTCCCAGAAACTCTGTAACTGTGTTCCCAGACAACGTAACTGTGTTCCCAAAAACTAGCTAACTGTGTTCCCAGAAACTCCATAACTGTGTTCCCAGACAAGCTAACTGTGTTCCCAGAAACTCCGTAATTGTGTTCCCAGACAACATAACTGTGTTCCCAGACAAGCTAACTGTGTTCTCAGAAACTCTATAACTGTACAACATAACTGTGTTCCCAGACAAGCTAACTGTGTTCCCAGAAACTCCATAACTGTGTTCCCAGACAAGCTAACTGTGTTCCCAGACAAGCTAACTGTGTTCCCAGAAACTCCGTAATTGTGTTCCCAGACAACATAACTGTGTTCCCAGACAAGCTAACTGTGTTCTCAGAAACTCCATAACTGTGTTCCCAGACAACGTAACTGTGTTCCCAGACAAGCTAACTGTGTTCCCAGAAACTCCATAACTGTGTTCACAGACAAGCTAACTGTGTTCCCAGACATCTTAACTGTGTTCTCAGAAACTAGCTAACTGTGTTCCCAGACAACGTAACTGTGTTCCCAGAAACTAGCTAACTGTGTTCCCAGAAACTCCATAACTGTGTTCCCAGACAAGCTAACTGTGTTTCCAGAAACTCCATGACTGTGTTCCAAGACAACATAACTGTGTTCCCAGACAAGGTAACTGTGTTCTCAGAAACTCTATAACTGTGTTCCCAGACAGCATAACTGTGTTCCAAAAAACGTAACTGTGTTCCCATGGTGAGTTGGGTCGAACTGCCACATTTTGTGTCAACCCCATTTCAAGGCGAGTCGACCCCTAAAGTGGCAAAGAGCGAAAACAGAGGGCAGCCGAAATCTGCGAATCCCAAGTGTCATGCTCACGGTGTTTTGAGTCGACCTCCGTGCAGTGGGAGTCGACTCCTTAGGTGGCACAGAGCAAAGAGAGAGAGCAGCCGAAAAAAGCGAAGCCTAAGTCTCGACCTCACCGAGTTTTGAGTCGACCTCCGTGCAGTGGGAGTCAACTCCGGTGAAAGACGAGTCGACTCCTTAGGCGGCACAGAGCAAAGAGAGAGAGCAGCCGAAATAAGCGAAGCCTAAGTGTCGACCTCACCGAGTTTTGAGTCGACCTCCTTGCAGTGGGAGTCGACTCCGGTGAAAGGCGAGTCGACTCCTTAGGTGGCACAGAGCAAAGACAGAGAGCAACCAAAATAAGCGAAGCCTAAGTGTCGACCTCACGGAGTTCTGAGTCAACCCCTGGGCAGTTCGAGTTGACCCCAGTGAAAGGCGAGTCGCCCCGTTAAGTGAGACAGAACAAAGACAGAGAGTGGAGCTTAGCTCAGCCAAGCCTAAGAGTCGACCTCTTTTCCTACCGAGTCGACATCGGGACAGATCGAGTCGACTCCAATATTTTCGAAGTCGACTCGTTAAGAGTCTCAGATTAGGCAAAGTCGAAGGGAAGCCGGGAAACGGGATTTTAGGTGTCAATATATATTTTTCCACGCCATATTCAACTATTGTAATTGTCGGAGCTGACGTCGAATGCTATGCCAACTGTTGATTAACTGTGTATCATTACGTGTTTGTAACAATTTTTTAACTGCATTCCGATTTGAAGTAACTGAATTAAAATCTAACAAAAAATCAACATATACAATTCAGTTTGCACTTCATTTACATCAATACAAGAGATTCCCAGTTAATATGCTGTGACTAACATGAAAATACATTGCAGGTATCTCGATACATTCTTCATAATGTCCATATTCTTTACTTGATGACCTCATTACAAGTCCTTCTATTGTGCCCAACCTTCCCGCATCGTCCACATCTCATTTCACGTACTGACTCCACTTGCGAAGGTCTTCTCTTCTTTTTAGGCCTGCCAGGACGTGTCTTTCTGATAGGGGGTAGAATGTGAATCTCTTCAGAGGCACTTTGGGGCTTCTCCATGTCAGGAATTGGACTGATTGCTTCGGCATATGTTACTCTATACAATTCAGCTTGGAAGCAATTGTCGGTGAATTGGTATAGTGATCTGCCGGCCTTCTCGATGCATGCACAAGCATGCTTACATGGCATGCGGAAGATTCGCCACTCGCCACAAGAGCAGCTACACATCTGCAGGTCAACTTTGCATGAGTAGTTGGTATCCTTTACGTCATATATCATTATGTTGGACGTAAATACAGCTAATCTCCGACCATCTTCCGCATTTTTATGCAACACTTTCTCCGCATCAGGACAAAGTTGAGATTGAATGCTATATCCTCGATTACGCCGTTCATGCATCATCTGCATTATTTGGATCCTTATATGGCAACCATCTGAGGCACAGGGAGATGACGAGCCTCCACGACCCAACTATTAAAAGACTCTGCCACATTCGATGTCATGATGCCCCAGCGTGGATCTGGAGCCCAATGCTCCGGCTTTGCATGTAGGAGAAAGGTGGTAGCACCAGGGGCTTCTGATGTAAGCTTTGCAATTAGCTTTCGGAATACAGTAAGCCTTGGTGTATAGGCAGCAGCATTTAGTAAATCAATGAGCCTCTTTCTCTCAGCTGCATGATAATGGACAAGGACCTGCATTGATAATTAAAATCAGATATACCACATGCTACATTACATAGATACTTTGTAGTTTAAATTATTCATAATATGACGATGCAAACCTGATTCTTGAAGTTTTCTTTCACATGACGTATACAATATGAGTGGTAAGAATCAGGAAAGTACTTCGGCACGAATTTAATAATGCCCTGATGTCTATCCGTCATAAATGTGAACTGTTGACCACTATACTCAGTACAACTATGAATAGCTTCTTTCAGAAACCGGCAAAACCATTCCCAATTTTCATCACTTTCTGTATCTACAACACCATAAGCTATAGGAAACATATCATCATTTCCATCTTTGGAAGTGGCTCCAAGCAATACACCTCCATCCTTATGCTTTATAAATGTGCTATCCATAAAAATCAGAGGACGACATCCTTTTATGAAACCCATTAGTGAAGCATGAAAACAAATGAATAGACGTCTGAATCGACCATCAATTGTTTCATACTCTACAATGCTGTCGGGGTTGGTCTGACGAATGGCATCGCAATACCAGCGAATCCGTTCATAAGATAGCCGGCTATTACCATAAAGATCCATCATAGCCACCTCCTTACCACGCCAAGCTTGATGATACGGCAATTCAACACCATATTGTCTTCGAATATCCTTTACAATATCACTCGGCTTATATAACGGCATATCTTGAAGTTGATCTTTAACAATTTTGGAAACCCAACGTTTTGAAGCCTTTGGATGAGACCGCACTTGCAATCCTCCTCCACATGTGTGGTTACAGTGCATTTTTTTAATTACAAACTTTTCACCATTCCCAAGGCGAGAAGCATGAATACGCCATTCGCAACCTTCATAAACACATTCTACAGTAACTCGATCACGATCGTTCTTCACGAAGATAAAATCCCTGCAATTTGCAATGCAATAGTTGCGAATGGTGTCACGTAGAGTTTCCACATTCATGAACTCCTGACCAACACCCTCTATACTATTTTTCCAATCATCCAACGAATTTTTTTGACTTGCTTCCTCTTCAATTGCGGCTCTTGTTTCTTCAACAACTTGACCAAAATTACTTGAGCTACCCTTCGAAAATTTTTTCCCTCTCGAACTAATTTCAGGACAATGCGATGAGCCACTGTTCATACAATAGGATAAACATTATTTTAGCAAACTTACTAAATTCGTTGCACAAAACAAAATTTTAAAAACGGAATACCTCTCAATTACCACAGCAGCACCTTCGATCAAGATTGGAGAATGAGTAACAACCATCTCGATCACCTTGGCATTTAAGTTGACGTGTATTTCATGCATGTTACGAACATCCTTATCGCTCATGAGCGTAACAAGCATTTTAGACTTATTTGGAATATAAAACTTAACTTCTATCATTGTAGAAGATAAATGTCTCCACCTTTCAACTATTTCCTTAAAAATTTGATCAAGAATTGTGTCTTTTGAGATGGAAATAATCACAGCTTCGCTACCATAACAACAAATGGCCATAAAAACAGAGCTAGCAGTGTCTTCCGAAGCCATGACAATGGAAAAAAGAGGAGGCAATGAACAGATAATTCCGAATTGCAAACAGACTTAGGAATATAGTGGAGCAGAGTCTCACTACACAGAGAAAGAGGGACTATCAGCGTTCTCTCAAACAGGGAACAGGTAAAGAGTAAGAGAGAGTCTCAACGTTTTTAGGTCAACACAAAGGCTCGACATGCTCTCTTCCTATCCATCTAGCATCCATCCTAATGGGTGCTTGTCTCTTCCCAGACCAAACAATCTCCATTGGCAAAGACAAAACAGAGAAGAACGGAGACAAAATGCATACCCTGTTGCGGCCTATTTTTACACCTTTTTTTCCGTCTCAAAATCTTCCTCCAAAGCCATCTTCGGTAAACATCTTCCGTGGGATCACCAGGGGCATCCACGCTTAAGGGCTGCAAGTGGGATTTTTACTTGGGAGCATCTTCGGTAGACAAAAACAGAGTGTCTTCCGGTTAGAAAACAGAACGCGGTACCTATTTTTTTCCCGCTTCTGGTAGCATGGGGGTACTTAAGTATCCTGGGGGCACTTTGGGTACTATATTTTAAAGGAAACAGTAACTTAGGGACCGGGAATTAAAGATCCATGAAGCGGTGGACCGGAAGTTTTTTTTGGGTCAACCGGGACCTCCTGTTACAGTGGGGTCTTTAGAGGGATGGGAAAGTAATTTACCGTAAATAAAACCTAGAATGGTTTTTTTTTTTTTTTTTGCTAAAGACGGGTTTTCATACAATACGTGTACGAATACACCCAATAAAGTCAAAAAATACTAACTCACGGAGAGCCAGTGGCAGCTCCCCCTCCCCCACCCAAAGGGTGTATCCTGAATGATGAGCCGCGAATGCAGCCACCCAATCGGCTGCCCCATTGGCTTCTCTAAATACATGCTTGGCCTAAACGACACCCCAACCCCACACATCATCCCTATATCCCGAACCAAGGGGTGGTCTGTGCCCTCGCCCCTCAGCCCCTCCTGAATCCAACTGATAACTGTGGCTGAGTCACCCTCCAAAATAATCGAGCCAGCCTGCAAAGCCTGCCTCGCATATCGAAGACCCGCCCAGACCCGTCCAGGCAGCTCGTAAGAGGCTAGCCTGCTGGTGTATTGCTCTCCTTTGAGCACTTTATTTCCTTGTAAAGTCATTAATTTCTCAGTTAAGGGTATTTAATATTTTGTGCACTTGATCCTGGTCGCTAATGGATTGCCATTGTGTTGCCACACTTTTCTTCATGCATGCGTCACCATTTCAGAAGGAAGAAAGAAAACAATGAAATATGAGTGCAAGTGGCATGGACCACTGGAGAATACGTCGAAGTTGAAAGCATTGCTGTTCTAGTGCGCATCTAATAATATCTTTATAGATAATTCAATTGTTTGCTTCAGCTTGACTGTTCCTATCTTGCCTCATTTAGTTGTAGAAAATGAAATTTGTGTCATTTGTAGAATTTACTGTCTGATTGGGGCTGCATGCTCAAACAACCAGACTTGCTGACGGCACCTCGTGGTGCCGTTGGGTTCGGGCCGAAAAGAGCTCACCCCTCTCGGTGCTTCTTCCCAAGAGATTTGGGCCAAGTTTGTTGCCGAGGACGCTTTCTTCATACTACAATTCAGGAGGCATGGTCGTCTGGTTTTCAAGCTAGGCTGGTCCTGGTTCTTGCTTGCCTTTACTAAGGCAATCTTCATAAATTTCTTCACCTTCTCTTATTGATATGCTTAAGCTCGGCAGGTGGCCTCACCTGATTTGGGGTCGCAATCCGAGGGGTGGGGGCCGACGACCACTAGGTGTAACCAAGCTTGTTTATCCACTGCAATGCAAGGTAGGCCCCCAACTTATCGGTGAAGCTGATAACGTTCAGGTGGACATCATTCGTTCACGAGACATTTACTCGTGTGATTGGGACAGTAGTTTCCCTCGAGAAAAAACTCACACATCATTAAAGCCTTAAAAACCAGATAGATAAATTGGAGTAACCAGAAGGTGACATGATAATGTTGTCATCAGCTAATCTACTCAGTAAAAACAGAGACTATGTCACATCGTTAGAGCCTTTTAGACCAGATGGATAAATTAAAGAGAATGACGAAAAGGTGACATGATAATGTTGTCAGCTATTCTTCACAATAAATACAGTGCCGTCCAAACCCAAACCCAAACCCAATAAATGTCTCCGATTTAAACTTAAAAATTGAATTGCACCCAACAGGTAATGCTTTGAGCCTCTTCTTGTTTGTTCCCAAGCCTATATTTTGGATTGGGTTCGTGGGCTGTAGGCTCTAATTACACTCCTAGCCATGCAGCAATTCTCCCTCCCTCTCCCTCTCTTGGTAAAAAGGAGTGATCTAATAATCATTACAAGGAGTGATATAATCATTCGCTAGATCGTCCAGCAATTTCTCTTCATCACGAAAGTAGCAAAAGACGTTCGATACCGAAGACCTTAAGTTGCAGAAAATAATGACGGCTAATGTAAACCAACGCAACCCCAACCCCCCAAAAGTCACTGAATCTGATTTCAATAAGAACTAGGGGTGTCTAGCAGATTAGCATCCTTCTTGGACCTAGAAATTAGTGTTTGATCGACGCCAGTAGTATTTCAATAGTCACTCAGATGAAGGCAGGCTCCCCTACTTTTATGCAGCATAGGTCGTAAATGATGCAGACTCCCCGCATAAGTGCCAATGGGTAAGGTCTGCAGGATGGCTCAAATGACTTGACCTCAAAGTAGCTTCCATCATATTATCAAAATATGCAACTAATTTTTTTATAGTACATATTATGCGATTTTTTATAATAATTACACAATATTGTGCAATATTATATTATAGTTTTATTAGTGTTACTATTAATTATATATGATATGATGTTACCATAAGTATATAGATAAACGTTAATAATATTGTATTGTAATAATGTAAGGATCCATACGGATGTATGCTTATTTCCACATCGGTTATGCACTAGACAGATCTTAAGTATTTATACAGGACCAAGAAACCCAAATAACATCTACTGGTTAATTTTTTTTGAATGAGATTCTGAGTTGTTAAAAATAGTATCAAAACCAATTCAGTCTATAGCTTATATGGACTAGGGAATAGTATAGAACGAGTTTATTGGGGTTAATGGCAATCATGATGCTTATGATTAGACTTGAATAGATTTGGATTGGCTAGTTAGGAGTGCTACCAATGTAGAAGTTTCATATGGGTAGCTTTTCAAATAGCACCATTTCACATTTTTGGGGGAGTATTATTGGAAAAGGCAATTGCAGTAAATTTTACCAGGCTGGTTTTTGACATGGTCTGGACAAAAGGACAATGTCATAGATCCGGATGAACCGGATTTTTGAAAATGGGTCGTATATTTTAGGCCCAGACCCAACCCAAGATCAACTCGGAGCGGGCCAACCGGGTCGACCCGAGATCCGTTTGCAACCGATGCTTACTGGTTAGGGCTGCAATAAAAATTCGCCGGGGGTAAAAAGATGGAAGGGTGGAAGCGTGGGCAGGGAGGTAAAAAGTGAGATGTATCAGTGGGCGATCATGGATTCCGACCAACCATCCAAGGTCAATTTTTTGATCCTTCTTGCTGTACTGCTGCTTCTTATGTATTCCTCCTCGCTTTTTGAACATGGTTCTTGTCGCCTTTGTCTGGGCCTCTTCACTCTTTATATTTTTCGTACTGATATCTTGCAGATCGTTCCCAGAATATTTTGCTAATGCTATTCTTGTTCTATTAAGATAATGGATAAGTATATCTCTTTTATTTCAAATTTTCCTTTTATTGACAAGATCTAGCTGGTGAATTTGTACATAATGGCATCTTATATGCAGCATTTTCAGTTTACTGCTTACCAAGATTTGGAGTTGAATCTTAGCTGGATATTCTTTTCCAGATGTTTGATGAGAGATCCTCTCGCTATCTCGACGCTCAAATAACATTTTTAGATGATTTAGGGTTATATCCTGTGCTTTAGATGATCCATTCATGTGGACCTTTTTATATCTTTCTATTTGTGTTTGAAGGTTTCAATCATGGAGAATCTTCACCACCTTCACCACTGCTTCCAAATTCTTTATTGCAGTTAATATTAATGTAAGAACTAGTTAGGCACAGGGCATGACATTTGTAAGAATGAACATTTTATCTGAATAGAAGCATATGTGGACACTAACTCATATGCAAGTGCTCTATGGTGATCTAGATGATTCATGAACCTGTCGAATTACACTAAATGCTGGGATCAGCCTGTTATATATGATTTTGAGTTTCAGCTGAAACCAAATGTTGGGGCCAAACTTGTATGCGCAGATTGATATATTGCTCTATATTGATATGTTAATTAGTCTAATTTTTATGTTTCCTCTTCATTTCAGTTCCTTGAGTTTAAAATGGAGGAAGCTTGCTCATTGGTTGTAAAGGCAGCCACGAGGAAACATTTTTCTGGAGGGATGGCAAATAGAGAAATAATATTTTTTGGAAGTTCAGATACCAGGAACCTATTATTTTTCAGTTACCTTGTCTTTGTTTAGAAGCAGAAGCTATGATACTTAAACCATGTCATTTGGTGCTAGTTTTTATAAAAGTTCAATCCCAACAACCCTAGAAACAAAACCCCACCACCACCCCATAAGGAATTATTAGTTTGCTCCTCCCTTGGAACAGAAGTGATCCCTGTAAGTTTCACTAGGGATCAATGGGAACAATTCCAATCACTTGTTGCCATTAAAGTAACAAGTATCTCTGCCTTTATTGTGAAAGCTGGGTCACTACTTGGTGGATTATCAGTGGGTTAGTTTGAATCACTGCAACCATTTGTCCAATGAAGAAGGCTGAAATGCCCTTGACTTTAATAGGAAATAACTGGACAAAAGCACTGCTGTTTCTTAGGTAGTTTATAGCTGGTGTTAAAAGATTTGTAGCATCATTTGGCAAGAGGATGTGCAACCTACATTCCATGAAAACATCTTCTGAGTTATGTTCCATGAAGATGAAATGGTATACCTCAAGTTTGTGGATGAACTTTTAATGTGTAAAACCTGCAGGCTTTATGCGCAATGCAAAATTCTTTAGACGAAGGCTAAGAAATAAAATGGAATGAACTTTGAAGGATATAATATTTTGTATTTGCTTCTTTGATTACTAGAGGATCTCTTGCAAAGACATATTCTCCGTCTTTTTTCCTTATATTCGTATATTCAAATGGGAATACTAGCATTCTTGGGTTGAAATCAATCATAACCTTGACCTTACATAAATTCCAACCTATCAATCTAGAACTTCATCATGGTTGCATACATGTATGTAGGGCTAAGTATTAGGAGTATAGAGGTGAAGACTCTCAGCCTCTCGTACGCTGAGATATTCAAGAATTTTCTTGTCCAATCATAATAGACATGTGACCTATCAATGCATTGTTGGTCGAAATCCATGAAAATGGTTTGACATAGCCTAAAATGTTTAGGTGTACTAGAATTATACATGCACAATGCACATGGAAAGCATAGATGGTCATGATCTATCGGTCAAGTCAAGAGATAATTGTTCTTAATTATTCTTTCTATTCTTTTTATTATGTGAGAATTATTTTCAAGATAGCCATGAGATCTCCTTTCTCATGTCATCCCTATCCCTTTTAAGTAGAACTTCTATAAGAACCTTGGGCTTTTTTTCCTTTTCCTCTTGGAAATCTGCAATTAATTACATTGATTATTTTGGACTTTCTTGATCACCCCATGAATCACTATCCTTTCTAATGTGACATCAAGTGAGACCATTAAATGAATAAATGATGGACAATAATTGTTCAAGAGATTCTGTTACATATAGTATATGGATATGAATATTAATATGGTGACCCTATAAATCTTATTCATGAGTTAATAGTGCTAGTAAATGCATACAAGGCAAGAAAAGTATAGAAGAGGTGCTTATCACTATCAATGAACACCCAAAAGTTCGAGAACTCAGATTCAATTCTTTGTTTAGTCGAGAGTTTGCATTGATTTTTTGCAAAAAAATAATTTCTCCTTATCCTCCTTTCCTAATATATCTATAGTAGTTAAAGATGTGAGACTTGTACTTGTTGTGTTGTTTCCTTCATAATTTATGAGGTATTTGAAGAAATCTTTGTTCATAACCTGTAAAACATAAGTGAATTAAGTGATTTTAAATTTAGCATACAAGAGCAAAGTTTGCCATCTGGATACCGGATCCTGTACCAGTACCACATTGGTATAGTGTTTTTATGCTTGGTATGGAGGTCGGTTCGGTGTGTTGATACTCGGTATACCTTCCATACAGAGTTTTGATTCGGTACTGATACGATATGGTATGCCTAGTATGAGGTAGTATGCATCGGTATGCGGACTGTAACAAAAAGTTTGATGGATGATCAATTATGTCAATGACCTTTAGGACTGCATTGCCTTTTGGAGGAAGGACATATTTGGGCCTTTATACTTCCAAAAAGAAAGAAAAAATCTCGTAAAACTTTTGGAGCATTATTATCAAAAAATCTATCTGTGATCAATTGTTACATGTAGGGTGTCTAGTCACTCCATAGTTAAATAACACTTACATTTTTGTGAAAGTTAGAACACATAAAATTAAATACAATGAAAAAATGAAAAAGATTTATATGTTGGATTTCTACCTCTTTCATGAATTTGTCCTTTGGAGTTCCGAACCGATATAAGCAAGTTTTGGGACAATTTGAAAAGAGGCGGTGACTTACCATTGTTTAGGTATCTGAGCATTTAGATGATGTGTTCATTAACCTATTGGTAAAGGATGGACTCATTGAAAAGGGGACTATTAAATTGAGTAGATATTGACATGTAGAGAGTTGCCTCCATCAAAAGATGCATCAAGTGAAGAGGGCAATGATTTTGTCAAGAAGTACTCATCCTCATCCATGAAACCACAATGTTTGACTATGATCATAGAGGTGAAGACGCGAAGTCTATCTCTTTCGGGCAATATTTCAATTTCTTTATGATGTATCTTGCATTTTTTATTATTATTCTATTTTCTTCATTAAATTCTCCAATTTTGACCAAGGAATTTTGCGCCGAGTAGAGATGATGAAGTGACTAACCATCTCAATGTGTATTGGAAGTAACATGGTGTTATTTGATTGACTTCCTTTACTAGATGGGTTATTCCCTTAAACATTTTTGGTTGCCATATTGCATTTTCAAGCTACATTTTTTGATAATAACTCAACAAACAATTTCTTTGGAGATATCGAGTGAAACCAATTTTTTCATGGATATCTAAAAACAAACACATGTGGTTGACATCATTGAGACTGGGCCGGGCTGAGTGGGATCGGGCCGGGCTTGGCCACTCCAAGCCGGCCCACGAGCCCCAGAATTTTTTTTTTTCATTTCGTTGGGCCAAAAGGCTTGGCCGGTTAGGTGGACCGGGCCCAGTTACTGGGTGTCACAGAAGAAGTTGGGAAAATCACCCGGGCTTGATGTCTTATTAGGTGGGAAAAACCATGTTCGTAGCTCGTACTTCGTCTTTAAAGAAAAGGCACTCCAGGCTATTAAGTTCAATTGAAGGAAGTGGATATAGAGATAACCAATCAACAAGATTGCCTGATCCTCAGGTTGTCCAAACAAGGACAACTAGTGGGGAAGGAGACCATCATCCACCTCTTTAATATCAGAGTATAAAACTTCATCATATTCCACCAAGTAAATAGTTCTGTTTTTCTATCATTGGGGTAGCTATGAAAGAAAATACTGCTGGGACACCATCCAGTTCTACCTAGAAAGCATCAAACAAGACTCTTTCATACCGTCCATAGACAGTAGTCAGCAAAAATTTGTTTCCATCAGTCTTCAAGGAGAAGGGGACAGTGAGAGAAAAGGCTCCATTAGATAAAGATCCCCATGAAAGTAATTATATTTCCAAACGGTAACTAAATTTCTTTAAGATGAAATGACATCAAGATAACTCTTGAGCATTGATCGGGCTGGACCAAGTTGTGGTTGGGCTTGCCCTTAATATCAACAACCTATCTACTGGTCCAAAGTTGCTTGTCTTCATCTTTAGCCTAAATCTCTCACCCTGATCCCAACTCAGCTGCAATGCTCTGGCTTGAGACTTACTTGACCTTGCTTGATCAAATTTAGGGCACATGCATATTCCCTTGTATGGCTCAAGGGGAGTGATTTTTTTTTTGGAGTTAGTGACAATTTCCATTAGGAATGGCTGCAATTAACTGACAATTATAAGTGAGCGAGCGAGCGAGCGAGAGAGAGAGAGATGGAGAGAGGGGGAGGGGATGATATGTTTGAACAAGAATGGGAGCAAGGTTTTAGTGTCTGGGGGCATGAGAGATATGGGGACAATGGCATTACCTATCAAAGAGAGGTGATGGCCATGCTGTGCAGTGAAATGGTGAGAGGGGGGGGGGGGGGGGTGCTAGTAGAGATGAGGCAGTTCAGGGCCTGCAGACAAGGATGAGGACAGGGATGAGAAAGTGAGGGAGAAGAGAAAGAGGAGAAAGTGGGGAAGACAGCTGAGGTTGGTGGGTGGTGGTGATGAGATGAGGATGCGGATTGAGATGAAAAAGAGGAGGTAGATAAGTTAGAGATCCAAAATACATATATAATTGTTATAATATTAAATTTTAAGTTGAGTAATGCCCAGTCTATTTTGCTTTTGGCCAGAACACGCTTACCCCAAAACTTAGTCAAACGTAATTCTGCCGGCAGAACTTAACAGGTTTAAAACATCTGCACAGGCTTGCCGGATTTTGGCTGGGATGGGCTGAAAATGATAGATTATAGAGTGCATATGATAAACAAAGTTGGAAGGGGGGCTTTATTCATGGAAAACTTTGTGTCTTTATGAGGTGGATCTTTTCTCTGCTCCTCATGAAACAAATCTAATCTCAGTTATGTCCTTATAACTCATGTTCTTCACTATGGAACTTGACTACTGAACTATAAGGTCCTTGGCATCAGTTTGATGATATTCACATTAGTGTTGATTATGATGGTGAATTCTCTTTTTTTTTTCCTTTTTAATTTATGAATGTTGTTAAATTTGCATCTCATCTTTAATTCTTCTCTCGATCCATTCTTCCTTAGAAAATGTTTTTTTTTGTTCTCTCAATTTTTTCCAATATCTTTTCTTTGTGCAGATGAAGATCTTCTTAAAGTTGATGAAAACTGTAGCCCTTGAAGTAAACAGCACAGACACAATTGATGACATCAAAGCTAAGATTTCCCCCGTAGAGGGACTTGCACCGAGTCAACAAGAGCTATTTTTTGCAGGTAATCATCTCAAGGGTACTAATACACTAGCCGATTACAACATTCCCGAGAATTCCACCATCAACCTTTATATTGGACATGGAATGCAAATATTTGTTAAGGTTCCAACCACTGGGAATACAATTGTGCTTGATGTGAAGAAATGCGACACCATTCAAAATGTGAAGTCTAAAATCCAGGACAAGGAGGGAATCCCACTAAACCAACAAACACTCGTCTACTTAGGCAGATCACTTGAGGATAACGAGACATTGATTGCTTATGATATCAAAGAAGCTTCGTTGCTTAATTTAGTATTGCATCCAAAAGATGAGCTGAAAATATATGTCAACATCACTAGTGGTAAAACCCTAATACTTGAAGTGAGAACCTGGTACACCATTAGGGATGTCAAGATGATAGTTGAGAGCTTGGAGGGGGATCCTACTGGTGAACAGATGCTTGTTTATGCTGGAAACCAGCTACAGGACACTCTAACTTTGCATGACCATAAAATCTGTGATAATTCTGTCTTGCAGTTGTCGTCGTCTCCAATGCAGATATTCATTAAGAGTGCAAGTGGGAAGACCTTAACACTCATGGTGGAAAAGAGCAGCACGGTAGCTAATGTCATGGATAATATGGAAAAGAAGGGGTTCAAACTGAATCACCAGATGCTGGTGTATGCAGGGAAAGTACTTGACAAAGATGCAACTCTTGCAGATTATCATATTCAGGGTGGTTCAACCATCGATGTCCGAACACGTGCTGGTTCAGCCATCGATCTACGAACACATGCTTCTTTTCAGTACTGACATCATATCTTTGTGAACTTAGTAAATGGGGAAAGAATCTCTCCGAACGTGGAGCCAGACACTAAAATAAAAGAGGTGAAAGCCATGATCCAAGAGAGGACCAATATTCCATGCATAAATCTAAAGCTTTGTTATTTTAAGAAAAGGCTCCATGAGTGTTCTACTTTGGCACAGAACAACATTCACTTTGGCTCTACTCTACTGCTTAGTTCCTAATGCATTTTATGATGATAGAAAGGTACAATAGATCTGTGAGATAAAATATTGGGATAAACAGATTTTTCAGGATGTGTCACCATTGTGGCTGATTCTTTTGGTGACATCTTAGAAAGGAAAGGTTTCTTTTCATTTTCTTTCGTATGCTTTTATGAAAAAACTTACCAACTAACTTGTATCTGGATTGATAATCCTTTCTGGATGGTTATTTTAATGGCAAAACATAGTCAATATCTGTTGGAACAGGAAAAGGATATATGTTTAGGTGATCTGTAGGCTGATGTATCAGGGGCTGCTGCTGAGACGATGGGTGGCTATCGAGCATTTCTTGTTTTATGTTGTCCAAGAAGCTCCACTTCTGCTGTTGAATGTGAGCTAGAAATATACTGCATGTTCCTTTCTAGTATGATGCTTACCTTAATTTTGCAGGTGGAGATAATTGAGATGATGACGCTTTGCTGAACTCATGAGGTTTTCTTTTGGAGGTCCTTCTGCAAGTTATGTTATCGTGACACTTTCTATTTCTTATAAGCCAAGATGCTACTAGTGTCTAGTACCTCAATGGTCGTTTACAATTTGTTGCTTTAGATTAAGAGAATGGAAAATCTGGTGTTATTATGCGATGATTTTATTCAGCCGGATTTTGTCAAATTATTTCAGAAATTTTGGTATCAGGTCCTGGCATCTGTTTTATAAAAGCTGGTGGCTAAGTGTAACCCTAGGCTTGCTTTTGCCATTGGAGATAAATTACTCTCCGAAGACCAGACCAAGGTTTTCATCCAACGCCGGGATATCAGTTGAGATGGTATTGTATTGGTACCGGGCACCTACCTATATGATGTATAATTATGTAACTGGCACGTTCTACCTTTTTATCTTGGCCTATGTTTACTGATATAATGTGTTATATTAGCTGATATCCTAATTAGTCTGTTATTATTTAAACTAAGTATTTAATTGTTAAGTATTTAAAATCAGCTATTTAATATGAGAATTTTAAACTAAGTTTTTAATTGTTAAGTATTTAAAATCAGCTATTTAATATGAGAATTAAATTCAGGTCTGCTATAACATCCAAGATCATGATTTTTTGGTTCCACAATATCAGCAAAAATCTGGGAAACCTTGGAGCTTGAGGAATTTTTCCATGTTCTCCTGGCTTTCCTTCGTGGCAGGTTAAATCAAGATCTCAAGCATCATCTCTCTATTGGCTACCTACCAAGATGGCCAAAATCAACTGTTTTAAAAACCTCCAAATAGACTTATAAAGGAGTGAAAAAAATTTGTTATTGCTTTTTGTTGATCTGCAAATGGAGTGAACTTGACGTTTAGTAATGGCATATTTGCGTGCTTATGTAACAACCCAAAAAATTAGCCATATCTTTGCATTGAACTCTGCTGATGCTTTCTGATTTGCTGCTGTTTATGACTCAAAGTTTGCTCCTTAAACATCAACTTTATTGGCTTCCCTAAATCCACATGAGAAGGAAATAATCTAGAAATTCAATTTAAAGTTAATAAATGATGCGCAGGGCTTGTATATACCACATTATTGATGCAGATATTACGGACCCGTACTCTCAACCTCCGTGGATTTATATCCAACAGTTTGAAGACCATGAAGTTTCCTTTAAAAATATTTAGCATGCGAGCAACAACATAATTTAGAAAATGCATATGCTAAGCAGTCAACCAGAGCCTCTAATGAAAGATGGTAGCTCTCTTTGGAACCTTACCTGATCCAGGAGGATCCTTAGACTCATATGGAGCACTATAGCCACTATGAGTAGAGTTGGATGGGTCTAGGAGCAAGATCTGGCATATCAGAAAGCCAAGTTATAAGCTAAATTTTTGGAGGTCATAATTTGGTTATACGATACTGTGGGGCATCTTCTTTTTTTTTTTAAAAAAAAAGAATAATTTTTCGAGATCCATAACGTAACGTTTGCCTATTTAGGATCTAAAACAGGCTGGACCGATTGAAAGTTTTCTTTTTGGGTAAAACTTTGATCGGATGTAACTTTCAATCTCAGAAGAATCAAGCGGGGCAATAAAAGGTAAATTTGATGTAGAAATCGAAATTTACCTTCTAAAAAATTTTAGCTTTTTTCAGTTTATTTCTACTAGACATTTTTGTTTCAAAAAATAAAATCTTATTAGAGCTATGAAAACAAATCTGATCTGAATTATGCAAGAACGGAGCTCACTATAATAAATAGAAATTGTGTACATCGGTTTCAGACTATTAATGAAAAAAAGAGGGAACTTAAGTTCTACTTTCATAATTTTTACATCTTCTAAATTTCTTTGATGAGATTTAAGTTAAGCGGATTGAAAATTTTCTTTTTTCTTTCCGATCGGATCATCGGAAAGAAAAAAAAGTTTCTTTTTTACTTTACATTTAATTTTTGTTGATTCAAAATTTTATCTCTGGTCCTTTATTATATATGCTTAATCTCTAGCCTTATAAGTCATCTTGTTAGACAACAAAGATATTTGTGTACAAAATTTAAGAAAACTTTATACTAAACATACTCCTAATTCTGCACCGGCATAAATATAATATATCAAATGCATAAAATGGCAGTCCAACAAAAGGCTGGGAGCTAAAATTCTCTAATTTGAGATTTTTTTTTTCTTCTTGAAGGTGGTATAACTTTACAGCAAAATATTATGAATGCAATAAAATGTGCACTCGTGAGATACGTTTGCCTTTTGTTTTATCTTACTGGTCTAATTACACTACAACTATTAGAATATAGGAAGTGTAGAAATGAATCATGTCCTATTTTTACAATCTACAAGAGGAAAAAGTATTTATTAAACAGATTTATAAATGAATCATGTCCCATTAACCACTCTCTGTCCATTCGATCACTATCTGTGCACTTTTCACACCACAGTTCTCATTGTCAGCTGGTTTCAAGACGAGACAAGGAGAGATTTTCCTCACCTTATGGTCCTTGCATTTTGAAGTGCAATCACCTGATTCATTTTTTTTTTCTTTCTCCACCATCACCTTGTAGCCCCCTGATTCATCTCAATCAACAGCTTTCTCAGCAAGCAAGCCAAACCACCTTCATCTTCATTAATATAGAGTCCCTTGGCTCCAAGTTTGGACGCAATATGAGTCTAGCTTTCCTTTTACTGAATATAATCATCCTTTGAGGAAATATATTTTGTATTTTGTTCCCTTGTGAATGACCATAGGAGAGTTATAAATAATATAAAATATTTATTTTCTTTGAAATTACAGGCATCCATCAATTGCTCATTCCTCCTAAATAAACCACACTTTTGTGTTGCTCCTCAGCAAATTGCACTTTGGGAATGTTATTTATGGTTGTGACAAAATGACTATCATTATTAAAAATTTTTATTGTTGTAGCAAAATAATTTGCCTTGCAAACCTTTGCTTTGATTTTTCGGGGATGTGGCACTTACAACATCTAACAAGAAATTACAAGCAATAATAGAAAAAAAATAATGATGTTATTTGCTTAAGTATCAATGTTTTGTATAACTGGTTACAAAATAAAAATATAACAATGATATAGAGATTGTATTTTTCAAAAAAATATTGAAATATTATACCAGATGTTGGCAACATAAAAAGCTATCCTATACATAGCATCATTGGTCTCTCTGTAGATCCGGGTAGCTTCGGATAGGACAAGGGTGGAATTGATCCTCCAAATTTCGGAAGAGGATGAGCACCTTTAATCTGGGTCGCTGCTTTGGTTATTCAATTGATCAGCATCCTTTTAAGTTCACTTCCAACACAATGTTGGCTCCTCCAAGCATGGTAGTGGACGTGACATGACATTAATGTTCAGAAAGCACTACTACATACGCGCCCACACGCACAGACGCACGCACAGAAATAAAAAAAAAAAAGGAAAAAAAAAGAAAAGAAAAGACCACCCCATCTCACAGGATGCAACTCCCTGCCATTCCTCTGTGTGTGTGTGTGTGTGTGTGTGTGTGTGTGTGTGTGTGTGTGTGTGTGGATCACGCTTACTCGTGGCCATCCCTATCCATGGTATGGTCTGGACGGTCTGGCCCATCTGGACAAAATAGAGACGGAGGGTCTGATTTGGGCCGGACGGTCTAGCCTTAAGTACCCAATTCTAGGCTTCCAGCTGATTTGTTTTGTTTGTATCTCTGTGGCCTGCGGGCCCAAATAATTTTACAAATTCGAGTCAGATCGGGTTGGGGCGGGTCGTAGGATTTAAAAATCCAAAATTATCCAAATTTCAAATGGATCGGGTCGGATTTGAATTCAGAAAATCCAGACTGTACCCGAAAAATAGAACATGTCCAATTTTAAGACCCGACCCGACTCCAAAATAGGTCGGGTCGGGTCTAAGCAAGTCAACCAAACCCATTTGCAGCCTTACTTCTAATTAGATTTTTAGGTGATGGTTGGAACATAAAGACAAAGACTAATCGGGTCAACAAGGAATTCTTAGTCTAGAAATGAAAAAAAGAAAGCGACGAGTAACATAGTAGTCTATACTCAACCCATGTGGGCCTGCTCTGAAAATTCCTTGAAAGTGTAGGCGAAGACTTCAGGATGTAAATGGTCACCGGAACTCCTAGTCTATGAAGGAAAAGAGAGAGCGCTGAGTAGCATGGATTGGGGTTGTATCTTTGGTGCAAAAGAAGGCCTCACCTTCCTTCGCACGAATCGACTTTTGGATCCCACATTACACGGATATCAAAGCGCTCCAAACTCTATCCTTCATCTGCCTTCACAGATCTCAAAGCAACTAGTAGATGATCTATTAATGGTGGATTTGTGCGAAGGAAGGTGAATCCTTCTTTCATGAGAAAGATACACCTCCGACCCGAGTAGCATACTAGTCCATCTTCCAATTGGAATTTTAGTTAAAATGTTAAGGAACGAGACTAACCAAGTCAATAAGGAATTTCTCGATTAGAAATTAAGGAAGAAAAGGGATGAGTAGCATACTAGAAGGCGATGAGTAGCATGCTAGTCTATCTTCCAACTGGAGCCAACTACTGATCTATCTTCCAATTGGAATTTTAAGTGATGGTGCAAAGCTAAGAACCAAGACTAAACAGGTCAACGAGGACCTTAGCCTACAAAAAAAGTTCTCTCAGAACAAATACAAGGTGCTGATAGTTTGGGATTCAATCCACCTCCATGGATACAGAAGCATGTTGCTTCCCTTCCTTCACTGGCTTTTGTGCGTAGCTGCAATCCACAAATAAAGGAAATATCAATTGGACTGATATATTTAACATCAAGTAAATAGGCACCATTCTTTTTTTCCTCTAGCAGTTTGATCTCACAAATAATGTCATTTCTCTGATATTGCTAAGGATCTAGCTAGATCTGAAAGATGTCTGCATCATGAGAGCACAAATAATCCAGGAAAAAATATTTGTTAAAAGGCGCACTGAGTCGATGGACCTTGGAAAGGTATCAAAGGTATCAAAGGTATAAAGAGCAGAGGGTGGACAGGATTTGGAAAAACGGCGGTCATTGGCTTGGTTTTGATAGAATAAGAAAGCAAAGGAATTTGGAAAATAGAATTTACAAAGGAAAATAAAGAAGTTTCGGTATTTAACTTGGCAGCTTTAATACCTGTAAGACTGATGGAAAGTAGGTTTTTCCAGATATTGAAATTATTGACGAAAATTATTTCATCTGCACGCAACGATAGTGTATACAAATTTACAAAAAAAAAAAATATTAAAGGAATTT
Organism: Phoenix dactylifera; assembly: GCF_009389715.1. Classification (NCBI taxonomy): domain Eukaryota; kingdom Viridiplantae; phylum Streptophyta; class Magnoliopsida; order Arecales; family Arecaceae; genus Phoenix; species Phoenix dactylifera. The sequence continues at coordinate 23,509,039 of NC_052393.1, forward strand.
TTAACTTCTATATATAACCCCACCTCCTTTGTGATATTCCATATTCTAAACAAGAAGAATGATTATATTTATATCAAAATATGAACTATGTAAGGGATTTTCAAGTGTTTGCTGTCTTTGGATATTAGTAGTTGAAAATTAGTCATTACAGGTCAGAGTTGGAATTCATTATTAAGTTTCTAGCTTCAATCATGTCTGTCAATCTTTCGGCATTACCTATCCAATCTTGAACAATCAAATATTTTGAGATGTACAATTCGGATGCTGCTACGATTCTACGAACCTGGGCCTCTCTCAAGTGGAGACAGGAGAAGGGCGCTGTTGGGGGAATAAGGTTTTTCCCCCAAATGACACGAATGCCCCAAAGAAGCCGCACAATCGTCGACCCTGGAAGGCCGAAGTCGGCACCCGAACTCGGAATCTCCGACCTAAGAGAAACCCCAATGCCCGAGACCTACTTTTGTCAGCCACCTACTACGGCTATACGTCTCCGAGGTCCGGCCAGAGACCGTACTATGACGCCCCTCCGGCATTTATGGCGCATGACCGCTGTGATCCTCCGGCACACTCCACAATAAATATGGATCTCCAGCTTACTCCACAATAAATATGGATCTCCGACTTACTCCACAATGAATGCGGATCTCCGGCTTACTCCACAATAAATGCGGATCTCCGGCTTACTCCACAATAAATGTGGATCTCCGGCTCACTCAACAATTAATGCACGTGACTCCTGTCATCTATGGACTCCCAGCTCTCCACGGCAAATAAGCCCAGCAGGGTCTAGTCAACTGTGATAAGTCTCTGATCTCGGCCATACCTCCGACACTGATGCAATAAATTCGCCTGGTAGCGTGCTAGTTCGGGTTGTACAACGCCCTCATCGCCGACATCAGTGCAATTATTCGCCTGACCAAGCGCCGACCTGAACGACATGCCGAGCCGTACTACGGCTTCGCCCCGTTACATCGCAGGTAAACCGACCCCCGGTCTATAAAAGGGGGTTGGAAAATCGATACTGGGGACGGGCACTGTTTACCTCTACTCTACACGATTTGCCCCCTCCCTGACTTGAGCGTCGGAGGGCCGGCGCCGGAAGACCCGGCCACCGGCTCGTGTGCAGGCACCCAGACGGAGGACGCCGCCCACTGTCGGATCGTCGCCCAGCCGCGGGAATCAGCCGCTCCTTCTCGCCGATCGCCCCAGACGGAGGACGCCGCCCGTCGACGGACCACCGCCCCGCCGTGAGTAACCACCTCCCGCTCCCTCTCCTCGACCGAAGATTGCCCCCGGGTCCAATTTCCAGCAACAGTTGGCGCTAGAGGAAGGGCCCGAGTAGCAGTCATGAAGTTGAGAAGTAAGGGAGCCTCTAACGTCTCCCGGCGTCCCCCGCAAAGTCCTGGACACTCCGTCCAGAATTCCCCAACTCCAGCTGACCCAGGTCCTCAGGTCCAGCTGGAACAGTTCAATGCCCTGGTACAGCAAGTCCAGGCCCTGGCCGCCGCCGTGCAGGGCCTACGGCGCGTGGAAGCTTCATCGGCGCTTCCCCCGCAGGCCCAGGCCCCGCCGGAGTGTCTCCCCAACGGCCCGGTTCTCCCCAGTCAAAATCTGCATGGCTCCTCCAGAGCCAACAACGGAGAACGGGCTACTCCCCGTAGGGAGTTACCGAGAGAAGGTTTCGATCGGAGACCCCAACTTTCCGAGGCGGAGTCAGCCCCGGACCGCCAAGGGCCGGCGCAAACCACAACGACAGTCCCACGGGTGGGGGAGCTCGACCGAAAAGTTGAGCATCTGGAGCGCCAGATTGCGGCACTCCACGGCAAGAAGGCAAGACAGGAAGGGGACTTTGAGTTCACTGCCAAGTCCCCCTTCTTCCGCCAGATCGAGGACGAGCCGGTTCCCGTGAGATTCAAAATGCCTCAGGTGGAGCCCTACAGCGGAATCACCGACCCCCTCGACCACTTGGAGAGTTATCGGGCCCTCATGGCCCTACAAGGGTCCTCGGAGGCCATACTCTGCAAAGCCTTTCCAGCGACCCTCCGAGGGACCGCTCGGCTTTGGTTTTCTGGACTGAAGCCGAACACGGTGTCCTCCTTTGAGCAGCTCGGCAGGCAGTTCGCCACCAACTTTGCTGCCAGCCGGCGCCAGCGACGGACATCAGACTCCCTCCTGGACATCAAGCAGAAGGAGGGGGAGTCCCTCAAAGAGTACCTGGACCGCTTTACCGCCGCCACATGGGAGGTCCGCGAGCTAGACCAGTCGATAGCCATGTCGGCTCTGAAAACTGGGGTTCGCTCCTACCGATTCCTCTTCTCCATCGAGAAGAGCTTCCCGGCCGACTTCACCGAAATGCTGGCCCGAGCCCGGAAGTATGCCAAGGCCGAGGAGGCAGTCGCCTCCAGGCGGGGAGCAATCGAGCCCGCCTCTAAGAAGCAGAAGAAGCGCCGCGAGGAGCACGGCCGACAAAGGAGCCGGTCTCCCCGCAGAGAGAAAAATTTCCCCAGACTGAGGAGTCCGCCCCGTCAGCAGGGGCGACCTCAGCAGAGGACACCTCCTTGTCCGAGGTCTCCACCACGGCCCCGAACGTATCAGGCGAGGTACGAGAACTATACACCCGTCAATGCTCCCCGGGCCGAGATCCTGATGGAAATTGAGGGTCGGGACTTCTTCCGACCCCCGCCTCCTATGCGAGACACGGGATTTCCCCGAAATACCAGGAAGTATTGCCGCTTCCACCGAGACCGTGGGCACGACACGGAGGACTGTTTCCAACTCCGGGACGAGATAGAAGCGCTCATCCGACGGGGAGTACTCAACCGGTTCGTGAGGAATCGACCTGAGGAAAGAAGGCCGGCGGAGAATGTCGCACCAACCGAAAATCCAGGCGACAACAGGCCCATCGCCGGCACCATCAACATGATCGGGCGGGCCTCGGCAGGAACGGCCGCCCAGGGAACACCCCCGAAGCGCCCACGTACTGATGAAGTCATCTCGTTCTCGGACGAGGACTTAGAAGGGGTCGAGACCCCTCACGATGACGCTGTGGTCATCTCCATGATTGTAAATAGGTTTGATGTAAAGCGTGTCCTAGTTGACAATGGAAGTTCAGCCAACATTTTGTACTACCATGCCTACCAAAAAATGGGGTTGACAGGAGGACATCTCCGGAGAATCAATGCCCCGCTAGTCGGGTTTACCGGAGATGCGGTCTCGGTTGAAGGTGAGGCTAGCTTCCTTGTCACAGTTGGCCTCGCCCCCCGGGAGAGCACTGTGAGGATGGACTTCTTGGTGGTCCGTCTGCCCTCGGTCTACAACGCCATCCTTGGGCGCCTAGGGTTAAACACCCTTCGAGCCGTGGTTTCAACTCGCCATTTACTCATGCGGTTCCCCACCGGCCAAGGAGTAGGCGAGGTCCGCGGAGACCAACTGGTCGCCAAGCAATGCTACATGGCGGCCCACACAGTGAAACAACCAGCTGAGGCGCCAGACCGCCCGACGCGCCCCTCACTCCCCATAGAAACCCTCGATGCGAGGGACACCCCCTGGAAGAAGCAAGTAGAGCCCGGTGAGCTCCTTATTCAAATCCCACTACGAGAAAATTTTCCCAAGCTAACCGTGCAGGTCGGCTCCGGCCTCGGCGCCCATGAGAGGGATCGCCTCGTCAGCTTCCTGCGGGATAATGCCGACGTCTTCGCCTGGTCGCCCGCGGACGTGCCAGGAATTGACCCTGAGGTCATGGTCCACCGACTTCAGGTGAAACCAACCAGCAGGCCTGTAAAGCAGAAGAAAAGAGGCTCCGCCCCCGAGAGACAACGAGCTGCGGCCGAGGAGGTGGACAAACTCCTCGGAGCCGGCTTCATCCGGGAGGTCTTCTACCCGGACTGGCTCGCCAACATAGTCCTCGTAAAGAAGGCTAACGGAAAATGGCGTATGTGTGTGGACTACACCGACCTGAACAAGGCCTGCCCAAAAGACAGTTTCCCCCTCCCGAGCATCGACCAGCTCGTCGACTCCACCTCAGGACACCAACTGCTAACTTTTATGGACGCCTTTTCAGGATACAATCAAATCCGAATGGCGCCAGAAGACGAGGAGAAGACGGCCTTCATCACCGACAAGGGCACCTACTGCTATAAGGTGATGCCCTTTGGCCTGAAAAACGCTGGGGCCACCTATCAGAGGCTGGTCAGCCAGATTTTTAAAGACCAGATCGGCCGGAACATGGAAGTCTACGTGGACGACATGTTGGTGAAGAGCCGAGCGGCGGGACACCACATAGCCGATCTCGACGAGACGTTCGCCAAGCTCAGAAAATATCAAATGAAACTCAATCCGGCGAAGTGCGCGTTCGGGGTCACCTCGGGCAAGTTCCTGGGTTTCATAGTGACCCAGCGCGGAATTGAGGCCAACCCGGAGAAAATTCGGGCACTGCAAGAGATGTCGCCTCCAAAGACAGTTAAGGAGGTGCAGCGGCTCGCGGGGCGGGTAGCCGCCCTGGGAAGGTTCGTCTCTCGGTCAGCCGAGCGTTGCCTCCCCTTCTTCAAGAGCCTCAAACGGCCGAAAGACTTCCGGTGGACAGAAGAATGCCAGCAGGCCTTTGAAGATCTTCGGAGCCTTCTGGCTTCTCCCCCGCTGCTCACCAAGCCCCGGAAAGGCGAGGTCCTTTACTTATATCTGGCCGCCTCCCCAGCCGCAGTGAGCTCAGTTCTCGTCCGGGAAGAGGACAAGCTCCAAAAGCCGGTCTATTACACCAGCCGGGTTCTCAGGGATGCCGAGACCCGATATTCTAAACTTGAGAAGACCATCTTAGCTCTCATCATCTCGGCTCGGAGACTCAGGCCTTACTTCCAAGCCCACACGATAGCTATATTGACCGACCAGCCCATGAAGCAAATATTGCAGAGGTCGGATCGTGCGGGGAGGATCGCCAAATGGGCGGTCGAGCTCGAGGAATTCGACCTCGAATATCGGCCCAGGCCGGCTATCAAAGCTCAGATACTCGCCGACTTCATCGTGGAGTGCACCCTTCCGGACGACCCCGACCTGCCATCTGGACCCGCGGAGGAGGCCCCGAGGCAGCCATGGGTCCTGCACTCGGACGGGTCTTCGACCTCGGGGGGTAGCGGGGCCGGACTTATCCTCACTAGTCCAGACGGAGTGGTGGCTGAGCAAGCCCTGCGCCTCGAGTTCCCGGCCTCGAACAATGAGGCCGAGTATGAGGCCCTCATCGCCGGGCTCAAACTGGCGAAAGAACTAAACGTGGGAGACTTGACGACATTCAGCGACTCCCAGCTGGGGGTGAACCAGGTCCAAGGAGATTTTGAAGCTAAAGAGCCATCCATGCAAAAGTATCTCCAAAAGGTGCGGGAACTCATATCTGCCCTGAATTCTTTCAACATTCAGTACATTCCCAGAACGGAAAACCTCAGGGCAGACCAGCTATCCAAGCTGGCAAGCTCCCGCATGAGCGAGCTTCCTAAGGGAACCGCGCTCGAGTATCTTCAGACCCCCAGCACGGAGGGACCCGAGCCTACCATGTGCATCGGCTCCGAGCCAAGCTGGATCGACGGGCTCGTCTGCTACCTTCAGGACGGAACCCTACCTCATGACGAGATGGAGGCTCGCCGAATCAAGCGCCAGGCCCCCCGGTATGTCCTATACGAGAACAGGCTCTATCGACGATCATTTACTTCCCCCCTTCTCAGATGCCTCCGCCCCTCCGAGGCGGACTATGCTCTCCGAGAGGTCCATGAAGGGATCTGCGGAAATCACCTGGGGGGCCGGGCCTTGGCCCATAAGATCCTGCGGCAGGGATATTACTGGCCCACACTCCAAAAAGACGCAACAGATTTCGTCCGCAAGTGCGATCGGTGCCAGCGAAACGCCAATATCCAGCGCCGACCTTCAGCTCTGCTGACCTCCATCATCGCCCCCTGGCCGTTTGCCCAATGGGGGATCGACATCCTGGGGCCCTTTCCCCTCGCCACCGGACAGAGAAAGTTCCTGGTCGTCTCCATCGACTATTTCACCAAATGGGTCGAGGCCGAACCTGTCGCCCGGATCACCGAGCAAAAGATGCGGAATTTCGTGTGGAAGTCTATAATCTGCCGATTCGGACTACCCCGTATCCTTATATCTGATAATGGTCGACAATTTGACAATATTCATTTCAGGGAGTTTTGCTCTGAACTCGGCATTGATCATCGCTTCACCTCGGTTGCCCATCCCCAGACAAACGGGGAAACCGAGGTAACTAACCAAACTATTTTGCAGGGACTTAAAGCTAGGCTTGATCGGTCCAAAGGACAGTGGGTCGAGGACTTGTACAATGTCCTTTGGGCGTACCGGACCACGTTCCGACTACCCACGGGAGAGACCCCCTTCAACTTAGCATACGGCACTGAGGCCGTCATCCCGCTGGAGATCGGCCTGCCTTCTCCCAGAATGGAGCATTACGACCCCGACACCAACTCTTCCCAGCTAAGGAGCAACTTGGACCTTGTCGAAGAAACAAGAGAGATCGCCCGGGTTCGCATGGCGAGATACCAACAGCGAACGGCCCAATACTACAACTCCAGAGTCAAGCCCAAGCTCTTCAAAGTAGGGGACCTCGTCCTCAGGAGAGCCGAGGCTTCTCAACCGACCGAGCAAGGAAAGCTCGCCCCAAATTGGGAAGGGCCGTATCAAATCGCCCGGGTACAACGACCAGGGGCGTACAAATTGAAGTCCCTGGAGGGGACTCTGATCCCACGAAGCTGGAACTCCGAGAATCTACGGATGTATTACCAATGAAACCCTAAGGGGTTCAAAACAATCAGGACAATGGACTCAGCTCCTTTTTCTGCAAATATTTCTCTCACCTTGATAACTGTAATCCTCTTTTAATATTGGGTCGTCTGTGATCCTCAGATTCCCCGGCCAAAATCGGGATGCCTCGAGGCTCGACCGTAGAGTCCCAAACTCCCTCGACCTCGAGAAGAATCGCAAGAACGATGAGACGTGGAATGGAGCAGGATTCCTCGACTTAGGCCGAGATGCCCCGAGTGTCGACAGTGCGTGCCCAGACCCCTCGACACTTCGGGAAGACGGGGTAGTACCTTTGCGGCCCCCCGTGGCGCTCATCACCAACAACGGGGTAGTACCTTCGCGGCCCCCCGTAGCGCCCCCTCGACTAAGGTCGGGATGCCCCGAGGGTCGACCGTAGAGAACCAGACTCCCTCGACCTCGGGAAGGCGCCGTGAGGGGTGGAAAGGGTGGCTCCACCTGGGGCGCCACGAAGTGGACCCCCAGGAGCGGTCGACGATCCCCGATCCCCGAAGCGAGCGATCCCTCGACTAAGGTCGAGATGCCCCGAGTGTCGACAGTGCGTACCCAGACCCCTCGACACTTCGGGAAGACGGGGTAGTACCTTCGCGGCCCCCCGTGGCGCTCATCACCAACAACGGGGTAGTACCTTCGCGGCCCCCCGTAGCGCCCCCTCGACTAAGGTCGGGATGCCCCGAGGGTCGACCGTAGAGAACCAGACTCCCTCGACCTCGGGAAGGCGCCGTGAGGGGTGGAAAGGGTGGCTCCACCTGGGGCGCCACGAAGTGGACCCCCAGGAGCGGTCGACGATCCCCGATCCCCGAAGCGAGCGATCCCTCGACTAAGGTCGAGATGCCCCGAGTGTCGACAGTGCGTACCCAGACCCCTCGACACTTCGGGAAGACGGGGTAGTACCTTCGCGGCCCCCCGTGGCGCTCATCACCAACAATGGGGTAGTACCTTCGCGGCCCCCCGTAGCGCCCCCTCGACTAAGGTCGGGATGCCCCGAGGGTCGACCGTAGAGAACCAGACTCCCTCGACCTCGGGAGGTACCACAGGTCAGCAAAGCGTCCGCAGACCCGCCGACCTGACACAAGACCCCTCGACCAAGGTTGAGGTGCCCCGAGGTCCGACCACTGGGTCTCAAACTCCCTCGACCTCGCAAAGAGCTACAAATCAATAAAGTCTCCCCAAGCCCTCTCAACCTCGGCGGGTGCTGTCGGGTCCGTGAGAAGCCCGAGCCCCCTTAAAGTCAAAAATGACTCCGCAGGTCGACAAGGAAGGGAAGCAGCCTACTCCACCATGCGAAGCATAACTCTGAGAATGAAAGAGGTACATTCAACTGGACGCCCTCCTTGTCAAATTTTATTTACATATTACTGAGCGGAATCTTAATGTTGGAGCCTTATCTCGCCCCAAAGTCGGGCCTCTCTAACGGGTCGGCTTAGGGTCGACCTCCTAATTACATTATGCATGCACCGTTCGTCAAGCCTCCGAAACTGGTACAGAGGATTTCATAAATTAGTGCCCAACTCGGCTCTTCGATGTAAACTCCTACGTCCGGCTGAAAAAGTGGTCCCGGCCACGAATGTGCCAGCCAAACGCGGGTACCAAGGCAATCTCTGGAAATCCAGCCTTGCTCACCGAAGCCTCGGCAGAGTCCGAGAACAATAACTACGAAAACCGTCGGTAATGACCTGCCTATTGGCCCGCGCTCCCTCTGAGGGGTTTGGAGTTAAGTTCGGAGACCCGACTAAACTCCCCGATTAGCGGCACGCACAGACCTAGTCCGGTCTTAGTTAAAGGGCTAAGGCCCGACCTCGACGCCTTGGGACTCCCCTAAAGGCTAAACGCAATGACCTCCACGACTCCCAAATCCGAGCTATAGGACTTAGAGAAATTTTCTAAAAAACTCAAGACTCGGAGCTCCTCTTCGTCGGGATGACTGGAACCCGAGAAGGCTAAGATGTAGCCCGGGAAGAAGGACAACTTCGTTAAGCAGCCCGGAAATTAAAATGCGAAGCTAGGCCATCGAGGCGGTTCGCTAAGGCCCTGGCCTCGGTCATGACAACAGAGGGAAAGATGAACACGGAATGGCAAAAATACTTTTTCATTAACAAAGGGCCGGAAGGCCAATTACAAAACTGGAAGTCGGCCGCTCAAGGGCCGACCCCGGATATAATGAAAAAGAAAAGAAAAATATGCTATGTCCTAAGCGGCGGGAGCCACATCCGGGGGGTCGTCCGGCACATTGATGACCTCAAGACCTTCCTCCGGAACAGGCTCGGGGTCGGGAGCAGGAGCTTCGGGCACCACCTCCGGGACAGCGTCCGTCTCGGCCGCCAGAGCCACCTCCATGACACCGTCCGCCTCGGCTACCCCCGTCGAAGGCTCGGCGGGGTCTTGCTCATATATTCCCGCCTCGGATGTCAGGATAGTGGGAAGGGCTCGCACGTCGGACCCCCAGCCCCGGTCCTCCCTCGGACGGACCGTCGAGAAGTCGTACTGAGGGCAGTACAGGCGCACCTGCTCTCGGAAGTTCTCGAAGCCTCGAAGGAAACCGTCGACCGTCTCCTCCTCCAACATGTCGCGGAACTCTTGCGACTCTTTGAAGAGCTCCACGGCGTGCTCGGCTCGTTCGAGAGCCCTCCTCTCCCGGGCCTCAAGTCGCTCGAGTCGGAGGCGAAGGGCCCTCTCCTCATACTCGAGGGCCGCGACCCTAGCCTGGACCTCCCCCAAGCGCGCCTCCGTGCCGCGCATGGTTGCCTTGGTCATGGCGTGAGCCGCCTTCTCCTCCTCAAGCGCCCCCACCACGGCAAGACGCTCGGCCTCGGTGGCCGCCCACCGAGCCTCGGCAGCGGCCGACACCGCTTCTAGCTCGGCGATTCTTTTCTTGGCCGGCTCCAGCTGCTGGCCGAGCTGCCAAACTTCTTCCCGATACCCGTGGGCGAGGAACGCCATGGTGTCGAGCTCGAGAATATGCTAAAAAAAAAAAAAAAAAAAAGAAGAAGCGAGGGTATTGTGAGTTGAAAGGCACGTATGCACGCTAATAACTCCGGAAAATTAAGAAGGGAACTTACCCGGGCCGTGCTACAGTAAGCACTGCCGGCGACCTCCTCCAGCGAAATCCCCCGGAACACGGCCCGGTCCGCTGGAAGCACTGCACGCCGCAACATGGAGCGTGCGACCTCGGCGTCCTGAAGGGCCGAGCTCCCCTCAGGAACGGAAGAGTCTGGCTCAACCGACTCTTCTCGGAAAGCTCGGGAAGAGCTCGGCACGATCGGACCCGAGGTCCCGGAGCCGCTCGCCTCGGGGCCTCGGGCAGGCCTGGGTCCTGGCTGCTGCGGCCGGGCCACGGATGATTCCCCCCGCTGGGCAAGGGGGGCAGGGCAAGGAGGGGCCGATGGGCTCGCACCACTGACCACCCGCTCCCGCCTCGGGTCGGCCGCAGGGGCCCCCGTCTCGGGGCCACTCGTCCCGGCCGACGAGGAAGCGCCGTCTGTCCTCGCCCTCCTCCGAGGCTGGGGATTAGCCCCCCCGGCCTCGGCCTCCCGCCTCCTCAGGCGGGAAAAAAGCGACGTGTTACTGGTCGGCATGCGGGGAATATCTGAAATCAAAAATTTTGTTAAGTGTCAGGCCAGTGGCAGTAAAAGCGAAAGACAAAGAATGAAAATAACGTAGCCGCCCTTACCCTCGGGGCGCGCCGAGCTCAGACCCACGCTCGCCAGGGCGTCCTCCCGCAGGAGCTCGGTCAGGTCGTTGCCCCTCCCGAGGGCTCGCACAGAGTCTAGGATCCTCAGCTCCCTCCCCGTGGGCTCGGAGAGTCTGTTGAGGGCCTTCAGCCGTGGGTGTCCCCACCTCGGCTCAAACCCCCAAGGCGCCGCGGACGCTAGGAAGAAAAACTTCACCTTCCACTCGTGAATCGAGGAAGGGGCGCCCCGGAAGAGTGACATACCGCCCCGAAAGGCGAAATATAGCCACCCTGCGTCCGCCGTGTTCTTCTTTAACAGAAAACACCGGCGGAAAAGGCCTACCGTGATCGGGATCCCGTGCCCGAGGCACAGGGACAAAAACCCGATTATGGTCCTCCATGAGTTCGGAGCCAACTGCGCCGGGACGAGCTGGTACTCGGCCAGCAAGCTGCTCACGAACTCATGGGTGGGAAAACGCAGGCCCGCCCAGAGTGTCTCGCGGTAAACCGCGATCCGACCTGGGGGAGGCTGCGTCACCCTGTCCCCCGGCCCTGCGGTTTCAAGACGAAACCCGGGCTGGAAGAAGAAACGGGAGCGGATTGTCTCCAGTTCCTCCTCTGACATATTCGACCCAACTTCTTCGGGACCGAGACTCATTCTCACAGAAGAATGGAGTAAAAATTAAGAGCAGAAAATGGAAGTTAGCAAGGAGAAGAAAAGAGGAAACTCTAGTGAAAACAGGAAGAAAACCTACTGGACATTGCCAGAAATTGCTCCGGGCACCGCCGGCAAAATTCGGTTGAGGGAGAAAACAAGGGAAAAAAAAAGACGACGAAAATGAGGGGAAGCCAAACAAGACCTTTAGGGCAGACTCGTGGGGTTTATATAGACCCCCCTGACGGCCCGGATCGATGGGGTCGGTTCCCATCCCCCGATCGGGCTGCGCCACGTGGCGACCTCTGAGGCCGAGGCACTGCATCCACTCCGGATCAATAAATCGAATACGAAATCAAAGTGTTGTCCCATCGGATCTCGGGACCTCATTATGGGCCCACAGAATCCCATCGCCTCGAAGAATGAGCGGACGGCACCCCCGCTCCCCTCGTTTAATAAAATCTGGGACACGTGGAGCCCCGGTGTGGCCTCCACTCCCCCGAAATTATGACCCGGTAACACGAAATCGGAAGCGTCCGACCCCTGGTCATGCCGCGTGTCCGTTTTGAAACCCAAAATGGCACGCTCATTGATGAGCGGGAACTCTCGATTGTGGGGCCGAGGCGCCGCCTCGTCGAACCCGAGGACCCTCATCCTGGATCCGCCTCACAAACCAACCTCGGTAATCCAAGAGACACCGCCCCCGCTATAGTCGCCTCGAAAGACGTAGGGATATGGACCCCATCATTAATTCGCCGAACAAAGTAACCTCGAAACGCCCAAGGGCGCAGGTCCTGCCACGAAAATTCCAAGAAACATGAGGGTGCGGACGAAGTTCGCCCCCCAACTTTAACGATGGACTTTACTTCCTACGTCCGAGCCCACAAGCCGCTCGAACTCGGAAGTCGGGGGGTAGTGTTGGGGGAATAAGGTTTTTCCCCCAAATGACACGAATGCCCCAAAGAAGCCGCACAATCGTCGACCCTGGAAGGCCGAAGTCGGCACCCGAACTCGGAATCTCCGACCTAAGAGAAACCCCAATGCCCGAGACCTACTTTTGTCAGCCACCTACTACGGCTATACGTCTCCGAGGTCCGGCCAGAGACCGTACTATGACGCCCCTCCGGCATTTATGGCGCATGACCGCTGTGATCCTCCGGCACACTCCACAATAAATATGGATCTCCAGCTTACTCCACAATAAATATGGATCTCCGGCTTACTCCACAATGAATGCGGATCTCCGGCTTACTCCACAATAAATGCGGATCTCCGGCTTACTCCACAATAAATGTGGATCTCCGGCTCACTCAACAATTAATGCACGTGACTCCTGTCATCTACGGACTCCCAGCTCTCCACGGCAAATAAGCCCAGCAGGGTCTAGTCAACTGTGATAAGTCTCTGATCTCGGCCATACCTCCGACACTGATGCAATAAATTCGCCTGGTAGCGTGCTAGTTCGGGTTGTACAACGCCCTCATCGCCGACATCAGTGCAATTATTCGCCTGACCAAGCGCCGACCTGAACGACATGCCGAGCCGTACTACGGCTTCGCCCCGTTACATCGCAGGTAAACCGACCCCCGGTCTATAAAAGGGGGTTGGAAAATCGATACTGGGGACGGGCACTGTTTACCTCTACTCTACACGATTTGCCCCCTCCCTGACTTGAGCGTCGGAGGGCCGGCGCCGGAAGACCCGGCCACCGGCTCGTGTGCAGGCACCCAGACGGAGGACGCCGCCCACTGTCGGATCGTCGCCCAGCCGCGGGAATCAGCCGCTCCTTCTCGCCGATCGCCCCAGACGGAGGACGCCGCCCGTCGACGGACCACCGCCCCGCCGTGAGTAACCACCTCCCGCTCCCTCTCCTCGACCGAAGATTGCCCCCGGGTCCAATTTCCAGCAACAGGCGCCAATATTTGAGGCAAGGCTACTTGACTTTGAAACATCAAATTACCATCTATAAACAAAATATATGTACCGTGTAAAAACTTCTTCCACCTTTTCGAACATGAAGTCAAATTCCTGACACCTTAGAAGGCACCGACTAAATTTGTCCTTTAACAGCAAATCACAAACTACAGATCATCTCAACTAGACGAACAAACAAGATCGGTAAAAATTAAAAGAAAAATCAAAGTATAAACTACAAGCTACATATAAAGACTATACAACCTCCCAAACAAAAATTAACACTAGTGGTTGCCAATGTGTTCTGCTACTACTTTACACCACCACTATCATTTAAATCTCATAAACATGTAAAGTACATGGGGAAAGCCAGTAACCAAATATAGAAAAGATGGTCAGTCATATGAAGTGAATATTGAGTTCTCTACTCCTCAGATGGTAACGCTCAAATTTGTGATTTTTGGAATCCATATCATATTGCCGCCCTCATAGCTCTGCATGCAGCTTCACGCTTCATCTCTGCAGCTTTTCCACTTCCTCTGAAGTATACTTGTTGCCTACAGAAACAATAATAAAACAATAATGGGAGTAATGTCAACCACTGCAATGGCTAACAGTATGGATGGATATACATCTTCAGTTGCTCTCATTCTTGTATTTGGATGAGTAGTTGCGGTGCCATGAGAATTCTAAAACGTGACCCTTCTCCTAACACATGACCTTTTACTTGTAGACCATTTGACTTTGACAACTAGGATGACAAGTAGAAATATCATGTAAACAAACATCATCTGTCTACCACATGTATTATCACCAAAGCATGTAGGAATATACATATTATTACAGCTCCTCCAACCTGCAGCTGAACTTAAAAGCACCTTAGAGATAAATATTTAGGAAGGTTCCCATTTTTATTACAAACTCATGTGGGTCTCCTCTGGAAATTCCTTGAGAGTATAGGTGGAGACTTCAGGATATTAACAGTCACTGGAATTCCTAGTGGCTAGGAAGGACAAAAGAAAGCAATGAGTAGCATAGAAGTCTATCTTCCAATTGGAGCCGGCTATTGGTCTATCTTCCAATTGGAATTTTAGGTGATGGTTGGAACATAAGGACCAAGACTAACCAGGTCAACAAGAAATTTTTAGTCTAGAAAGGAAATGGGAAGGCAATGAGTAGCATAGTAGTCTATATTCAGCCCCTGTGAAACCTGCTTTGAAAATTCCTCGAAAGTGTAGGCGAAGACTTCAAGATGTTAATGGTCGTTGAAACTCCTAGTCTGGGGAGGAAAAGAAATAGCGATAAGTAGCATTGAACGAGGTTATATCTTTCACGCGAAAAGACTAACCTTCCTTCGCATGAATCCACAATTGGATCGTGCACTGCACGGATCTCAAAGCGCTCCAAACTCCATCATTCGTTTGCCTGCGCAAATCGCAAAGAAACCATAACATGATCCATTAATAATGGATTCACACGAAGAAAGGTGAATCCTTCTTTTGCGCGAAAGATACACCCCCAACCCGAGTAGCATACTAGTTTCTATTCCCTTCTTTCGCGTGAAAGATACATCCATGACCCGAGTAGCATACTAGTCTATCTTCCAATTGGAATTTTAGTGAAAATCTAAGGACCATGACTAACCAGGTTAACAAGGAATTCTAGACTAGAAAGTAATAAAAGGAAAGGAATGAGTAGCGTACCAGAAAGTGATAGGTGGCATACTAGTCTATCTTCCAATAGGAGCGAGCTACTAGTCTATCTTCCAATTGGAATTTTAGGTGATTGTTAAAATCAAAGGACTAGGACTAACCAGGTCAACATGGAATTCCTAGTCCAGGAAGGAAAAAAACAAGCTATGAGCAACATACTAGTCTATCTTCCAACTGGAGTCGGCAACCATATATCTTCCAATTGGAATTTTATGTGATGGTTGAAAGCCAAGGACGAAGACTAAACAGGTCAACAAGGACTTTAGTCTACAACAAGTTCTCTTAAAGCAAATGCAAGAAGCCGATTGCGTGGGATTCAATCCATCCCCCTCTCCATGGATAGAAGCAAGTTGCCTCCCTTCCTCTACTGGCTTTTGTACTTAGCTACAATCCACTTGGTGTTGTCCTCCACAGCAGCAGCAGCAGCTAGTCCAGTTCCAGCAAATTCAGAAGCAGAAGCTCTCCTCCAGTGGCAAAAAAGCTTTGGCTTATCTTGCGAATATGGGGGCTTTTGCGGTAATGACCCATGCAACTGGATCGGTATTACATGCAACCAAGCCAAAAGTGTGATCGGACTTAGTTTACATTATAATCTCGTCGGTGGCATCCTTGGTAACCTCAACTTCTCCTCCCTTCCTAACCTTACCCATCTCGATCTCAGTTGTAATATTCTAAATGGAAGCATTCCTGCAAGCATTGGTAGTCTCTCCAAACTCGTAAGCCTCAATTTGTCTGACAATCAGCTTTCAGGCTTCATTCCTTTAGAAATAGGAAATCTTTCTTCTCTGAACTATCTAATTTTATCTGGTAACAATCTCAGTGGTATGATTCCTCCCTCAATAGGCAATTTGAAATTCCTGCGATCACTTGATCTATCATGGAATTCCTTGACTGGGCCGATACCTAATGAGCTGGCATTAATGCCGCAACTTACAGAAGTACGCTTGAGCAAAAATTTTTTGAATGGGAATATACCCATCAGATTCTTCAATTCCCAGGTGAACGTTCTGGACCTCTCCTACAACCACCTCTCAGGCACTTTACCGCTATCTCCATTTCCACTTCCCATAGATTTTGATCTATCATACAATAGCTTGGAGATCCCTCGTAGCTGGGCCAACTACTATGGGTTGAATGGAAGGCTTTATGGGAACAAATGTTGCATCGATGACGTGCATGGAAAGCACAGAATTCTCATCTTTATTGCGGTTCCTGTTCTTATATTGTCATTTATTATTGCAATCCTGTATAAATGTAAATGTGCATCTAGTCAGCAAAAAGAGAAGGAAGCAGCAAAAGAGATCATCGAAATGAGAACTTCAAATGTATTCTCCATTTGGAACTTTGATGGGAAGGTTGCGTTTGAAGACATCATAGAAGCAACAGAGGACTTCGATGACATATACTGTGTTGGATTTGGTGGGAGTGGGATGGTCTACGAAGCAGAGTTACCTACAGGTCAAGTAGTGGCAGTAAAGAGAATTGATTCACCTGAAAATGAAGAACTTCCCCATGACACAACCTTCATAAATGAGATACGGGTGATGACCGAAATCCGGCACCGCAACATTGTGAAACTTTATGGATTCTGTCTGCACAGCAGATTCATGTTTCTAGTTTGCGAGTACATGGAAAATGGAAGCTTAAGTGAAATATTATCCAATCACCGAAGAGCCTTGGCGTTGGATTGGGAAAGGAGGGTGAGGACAGTTAAAGATGTCGCCAGCGCGCTGAGTTACTTGCATCATGATTGCTCCCGACCAATAGTGCATCGGGACATATCGAGCAACAATATCTTGTTTGATTCAGAATTAAGGGCTTGTATCTCTGATTTTGGTGCTGCAAAACTCTTGAATCTTGATTCCTCTAACTGGACGGCTTTTGTAGGCACCTGCGGATATGCTGCTCCAGGTACAGCCTAACAATTTGGTTTGTTATTAACAATTCTTTCTTTTCTTTTCTTTCCTTTGTTTCTTTTGTTATCAATAGCATGTTTTTTCTGTTGTTCTTTACTGCCAATGACTTCAGCTGCTCAAGATGTGAGAGTATTCAAGTAGTACAGCAGTTAGTTTATCTCTTAACCATGGCTCAATTGTAACCTAGGATCTCAAGCTTCGACTCATCCCGAAGGGATGAATATAGAGACATGTCTTTCCATAAGGGAGACAACTCTTTCATCGAGAGACTTGTCTTATTAGAAGGGAAACAACTGATGGTAATAGACACATCTCTTAAAAGCGAGTATTCCTAAAAACACCCGTAAACAGGTATAGTGCCAAGAAAATAAAGAATGATATGTGCCCTTTTAGATTTTTCCGCTCTCCGTTCCTTAAGAAGATAATGTTCTTCTTCCTTCTTCTGGAGATGACGATGTTTGCCTCTGTTCACAACATGCTTTCACTGCGAAACAAAGGAAAAGAGCAAGTAAGAGTTCATTATATTTTTCTTTTGATGCAGAGCTTGCTTACACGATGAAGATAACAGAATGGTGCGATGTCTATAGCTTTGGAGTGGTGGCGTTTGAAGTATTGATGGGAAGACATCCTGGAGACCTCGTTTTATCATTATCAACGTCTATTACTGACCGGAACATGTTGGTAAAAGATGTGTTGGACCAGCGTCTCTCATCTCCCCCTTCCGCCTTGGAGATGAAGGAAATATGCAACATAGTTGCAGTGGCACTTTCTTGCATATGTTGGGATCCGAAATACAGACCCACAATGCGATGCGTAACCCAAAGGTTGTCAAAATCTCGTCTACCTTCGCTTGAGCCGGTTGACGGAATTACCCTGTTCCAGTTGAAGAATCTTAATGTGTAATGTTGTATAGAGGGTGGTCTTGATTGTTGTAGGATCAAGAATTCTGATTATTCACCGTTTCATGTGCATTAACAAATGGTATCAGGTATCATCATTTTTGTTTCTCTTGATTCCGCATCTTGCATAAATTTCTGTCAACTTATCATGAGAAATTTAAAGCTGCAGCAGCATCTAGCAATGCAGGTCAACATATGATCCATGAATCTAATCTGATTATCAAGGTAGGTTGGTGATTTTGGGAAAATTTTTTCATTAATTTTAGAGCAAAAGTGATCAGTCAGGAAGAGAAGAAGTAGAATCAGAATAGGTGTAGCGATCATTTTAGTTTTGTAGATCACCTAAATATTATGTTATGGTAACTTTCCATGTTGATTATTATTAGAAATGTTAGAACTGTAATATCCAGGCCCAATCTGAGCCCAATATCCTCTTGGGCCCATGGTTGGCAGCCCATTTGAGGGCTGCCACCTCATGTTAATTGAGAGGACAGAGGAGTCCAGCTGTCGGCACCAGGTGCAGCTGAAGCAGGTGCTGCTAACGCGGTGACTACCGCTTAAGAAATCCCAAAACCCCCCTGCCTTCTCTCCTCTTGATGTATTCGAGATAACAAAGAAAGAAAGAAACAAAGAGAGAAAGGAAGGGGAAGGACGAAGACTCACCGCGTGCGGCCGCGAGCGTCGCCGGCGCCCTGGAAGCTAGGTAAGCCCCCTTCCTCCCTGTTGTTGCCCAGTAGATACAACCCAAGAGGGGGGGGGGGGGTGAATTGGGTCTTTTAAAACTTTTATACTACTTCTAAAACTTTTCAATTAATTATGCTAAGTTGTATAGATGCACAGTGGAATTTAAACTTAGCAACAGTTTGATTTATTGAATGAGACTTGATTAAGTAAATTGAATATGCTTGCAACTAAAGGATGCGCGGATAAGAGTTAAGCAAGCAATTTATCTAAGTAAGTAAGTGAGCAAGTTAGACAATGACAAAAAGCATCACAAACACAACAAACATATAGTGGTTCGGTGCACCCCAGCACCTACATCCACTCCCCAAGACCTCTTGGGAATTTCACTATAATCCTCCAGATTACAGCCGGTTGTTTTACAAGCTCACAACCCAACTTGTTGTTTTGCGAGATCACAACGAACTCGGTCGGTTTTCACAGGCTCACCGACTAGAACCAACCGATTGTTTTCACGGGCTCACAATCCAACCCAGTTGGTTTTTCCAAAGGCTCACCAACCACAACCTTACAACGATTGTTTTCCGGGTTTACAATCAACCCAGTTGGTTTTCCCCAAAGGCTCACCAACCACAACCTTACAACGTTGGTTTTCCCTTTGGCTCACCAACAAACCTTAACACCGTTGGTTTTTCCTTTGGCTCACCAACAAACCTTAACCTCTTGATTCAATCCCTTGATTGAATCAAGTTACAAGATATTAGACTAAGAATTTAAAGCAAATACAAGCTTCTTAACTAAGCAAATATAGCAAATATAAACAAATAGAGTAAAGAGAAGCCCTCAAACGAGTTTTGAAGATGAAGGAGCTCGGCTTCTTCTTTACTTGACCCTCTTCTGATTTGGCACGAAGTAGAGGATCACCGAGGCAGCACACGGATGGAGAGGAAGCTTTGGGATTCACTTGGATGCTCTTCTTCTCTCTATTTTACTTTGAATGGCCCTTTTGTGCTTATGGGAGATTTCCCTTGTAATCTCTTTGAAATCTCTTTCCTAAATGTTCTTTTCCACTTCCATACCTTCTCCCCTAGCTCTCCTCTTGATTTTATAGCTTTAGATGGCGTGGAAACAAGAATCTAGCCGTTAGAGACGAAAATAGAGCCATTGGACACAGTCTGTACCTCCTGACAATATTTCCGTTGGGATCGGAGTCGACTCGCGCGATCTGGAGTCGACTCGCGCGATCTGGAGTCGACTCGCCTGTTGCAGGAGTCGACTCGTGCTTGACTGGAGACGACTCGGCCACTGTTCCAAATTTGAATTAATGTGCATGCCTTGTCCTAGAGTCGACTCGGACCAAACTGGAGTCGACTCGCCAATAGCTGGAGACGACTCGGGCACTTGGGGGTCAGCTCATTCTCAGGAATCCAGAGGACATACTTTCTGATTTTCTTCCTCGAGTCGACTCGGATTCTCTTCGAGTCGACTCGGCTCTCAGAGCTCGAAAACTGATCCTCTGTCTTTGGAGTTGAACTGCCTCGGAGTCGACTCGGACTTTGCGGGAGTCGACTCGGCTCTCAGTGTCCGAAATTGTCTCTCTGACTTTTTGCCTTGCTTTTCTCTGAGAGTCGACTCTTGCACAATTAGGAGTCGACTCGCCTGACTTCAGAGTCAACTCGTGGTCCTCTGGAGTCGGCTCGATTGCAGGGTCTAAAATTCTTTGTTCTGTCTTTCCTATATTACTCTTTTGAGTCGACTCGGAAACGTTGGGAGTCGACTCGGTATCGGAGTCGACTCGAGAACTATTCTTTTGAATTTTTCTTTAGAATTTGCTCCTCCAACTTGAATACTTTAAACTTGAAACTTGGGCCAATAAATTGTAGCTTTCTTCCAACTTTTCTTGAGAGCTTTGGAGGCCTTCTTTTATTCTTCCAACTTGCTATGTTCCTTGCAAAATAAATATCTTTCTCCTTGCAACACAAACATTAGTATTTATACTTCAAGGTTTTGTGATCATCAAAATCAATCTTTAAATCAATCTTTGGGTCATCAGTCTCCCCCTTTTTGATGATGACAAAACTTGGAGTATATGCAATATAACATATATTGTGTTCTAGAAGTAATGCATAGCTAAGTTGTTTGAAGTAGAAAATATATATCTTTAAAATATACTTCATGATAATGCTTTTAGATTTAATCTTAACATAATCAACACATAAAGCATTATGAGCATATATTCAGATATTTCTCCCCCTTTTTGACAACATCAAAAAGATAGTGAAACATTAAGCACAAAGATAAGAATACTCAAGTATTTCTTTTCCTTATAGTACTCTGATTTGCCTGTCTAATTATTGCAAGAATATGAATCATATAACTCAAGGCAATAAAAAAAGATTAATGAGCATAGATCAGAGCTAATTAGGATAATTTCAAAGGAGAACACATCGAATGTGATTCCAAGGATAGTTTTCAACTCAAGTGTAGGTGGAATCTTTCTTAGGTTAATTCAAGAAGTACCACAAATGATATTCAAGGAAAGCACGAATGGAAATCTAACCTCTCTTCAATAATAAGTATGAAAGCTTGTTCATTTAAGATCTTTTGCCTAATAGATTAAGTATTTTAGCAACTTGAGAGCAATTTAACTAATTTTCAGAGTATAAGAGCAATATATTAAGTATGATTGCAAAGTTCTTTTATGGTGTAAAAATATTGTGGCATACATGCCAAAACATGAATTCATGCAATTTATGATATATCTTAGAGCTACTCAAGAGAATTCAACACATTATTCTCCCCCTTTTTCAGTAAGTTAGAGGCTCTTAAGATCAACTGTTTGAATTGCAATTTGGTTCATGATTTATGCATAAGATATATTAACCAAATAACAAGCCTCAAGGTGTATCATAAAGATTTTCAGATTTAAATTTCAGATGATACATATTGGAGAGTATTAGGATCACTTTTCATTTAGTATTCTTTCTCTCTCCTTTAGTTATAGATTTATGCGATTAAGTTCCATTAGATCTCTCCTTCTGAGATTTTCTTTCTCCCCCTCAATTGATCATTCCATTTAAGAGTTTAGAATTTGAAGATAATGTTCAATAAAATTGTCAATCTCAAAAAAATATATATTTTCTATAAGTTTCAGCTTATTTTCATAAGACTCAATGTTTGAGATAAGACAACCTTTATAGAACTCATCTCAAGGTATAAACTTATTATATAATTAAAGCAAGTCTTGCAATATAAGGAGGTTCATCAAAATCAATCCATAAAAATCAAGGTATGCATCAAAATTAAAGTAATTTTTAGGATAAGATACTGAATATCTAAAGCTCCCCCTCAAAAGATGCATTCCTCTTTAATCATTCTTTTCTTTTGTTGAATTTCAGATTTTAATGACAAGCGTGAATAAAACTGAAATTCTATGATATCGAGAATGTAGAGTGATCTAGAATTATTCAAAATTTATAGCAATCACTCTTTTTAATCTTTCAAGAACAAGTTATGCTTCCTCTTAATTTTTGAGAAAATGTACTGAAATATTAATCAGAAAATGATTCATTTGAAGCTCAAATTCTTTCAAAAGCATTTACATTTTCTTTCTTTTAAGAATCATTTGAGTGAGCTGAAATGTTTCTAGACTTAAGATCATTCACTCTTTTAATAATATATATATATATTTTGATGGAAGTCTTTAATAATGTAGGAGAGAAAAAAACATATAGATGATCATTGAAGTATATATAGTTATAGAACTCAATTTCTTAATCATAGTTTTTCAGCAATGTATACATGAAGCACAATAAATTTTTTTAATATCAAAATAAAAATTATATATTTAAAAATATTTGTTTGCAATCAAGATCATTGAAAGACACATCATTTAGACCAATATTAGTACACTTTAACGATAAGAAATGATATGTTTCGGATGCGTATCGGAGCAATCAACCAAGGCATCAAAATTAATTCTGTTTTTCTTAAATTAAAGTTTTCATTTAGAAATCATATTGAGTTTAAGCTTTTATACAAAATCAGATTCTGAATTTCATAAAGATTTTCAATAGAGGCTTTCAAAGTCATAATTTGAAATATGTATCTTCCACATTGTAGCTCATCTTAAATCATTACGATTGAAAACACATATTTCAAACATATAAGAGCATATTCAGAATATTTGTATTTATGTTGAGTTTTGGTAGAAATTAGAACATTATATACCAAGGTTAGGCAAGTTGAAAGATAAACAAAATCAATTCATTTTTTTTTTTGCCTAAATAGAGATATTCTTCTCTTCTCCTTTTTACAAATTTATTCAACTTTCAGATTTCAAAGATGATTGTGAATGACAAATCTGAAATTTCTTTTCAATAATACCAAACAAAAATTTTATGTAGTATTTTACACATTCAATCAAATTGTCCAAGCATGGAGCATTACAAAATATTGAGAACCCATAATTCAAGACATCATGCCACATGCAAAATATATTATGTGTTAAGTCATGCATTAAAATATTAAGGACAAGCATGTCAAGGATCAAAATCAATTCTTTTCAAATAAACTCCCCCTATTTAAATATAATCTTGCATTGATTTTATCCTTAAAGTGTGTTTTCAAGTGATTAAAAAAAAAATTGACTTGATTCTTCTTATATACTTTCATTTACTTTGTCTTTCATTTTTACTTTCTTATGCTCTATACTCTATTTGCTCTCTATCCGGTGGAGTTGGAAGGGGCACGAGGTACTACCACTAGCCTCCCTCTTGTGCCGTCCCTGATATACCCTACACCGAATAGTTGGGTCAAATAGTGCCGGGTACTATCACTAGCCTCCCCATTGGCACCATCCCTATGATGAGCAATATAGAAAGGTTAAAATGTTCACTTCAAACTCTCCCTGTTTAAGTGTAATTAATTACGGATTTTATCCCTTTCACAAGTCTCATAAATGTGCCAAATATATTATGCTTGTTTTGCTTTTTCTTAAGATTGAGGTGTTTGCCTTTACTTAGATTTTACTTCTCTTGAATAATATGCATTTTCTTTTCTTTATCTCTCTCTCTTTTTGTTATTCTCAAGTAATTTACATGAAAGAGCAGAATAAAGAAATAATCTTATGTATCATATAGATGTATATCATGCAAACAACATTTTCATTGTGCTCAAGGATTCATAACTTCTCACAAGTTATTTTTCATCAAAATTTTAAGCATATACTTGTGTATTTCATGGTTATGATATAGGCAAAGAAATAATTTAGTTTGGAAAAACCATGAAACACTTTCTAAAAGTATAAGTCAATCAATACATATATAGACATGATATCAAAAATTAATAATTAAAGAATTAATCATGCCATAATAAGATTAAGTTATTGACTTTGCTCAATTAATTTATGAGAGAGGTATCTAAAATTACCTATTCATTTTATATTCTTCAAGCCAAACTAGATTTCTTATGTGTGAACTTTTGGCTGAAGAAGGTCCTCTCTCTTGTTTGCATGTGAATGTTTATTGTATCTTATGTGGAGGTGTCCTTCAAGTTGAAATCTCTCATTTTCTTGCTCAAGGATCCTGCATTATTAACAAACTTTTCTTTCTTGAAAGAAAGTCATTAGTTTCTTCAAGATACAAACCATTCATCCAACATATTTTTAACTAGATGACTCAATATAAGATATGACAATAGTTGAATATTGAGTCACTTTTCTCAAGAGATTGCCTAAATATAAGCAAGCACATATCACTTGAACTAAAGAGATAGTTTCATTAACCAAGATGGTTCAAGGACAAGCATGTGAGGCAATAGGAAGATTTATCAAGGTCAAATCACTTTCTTATTTTCAAAATCAATTTAGTTTAGATTTTATTTGCTTAAGATAATTATCAATAAGACACGCTAGCTAAGTTTTAATCAACTTATCTTAAACAGTTGTTTCTATCAAAATTCAGATTATGATTTATTTGTTATCAATAAAATATGATTCATTAAAGTTAGATTGAAGTCTTGCACAAGGGCACATAATGAGCATACAATCTGGTCTACTAGCTGTATGATAAAATAATTATTCTATCATGCTTCAATACAGCTTTAAAACAATAGATCTACTTTGCTCATCCTTTTCAAATTCTACAAGATGGGGTCATAGACATACCTTCTTCATGCCAATCTTCTATAAGAGTTTTCTTGTGGACTAACTTTGGTCAATGAAGATCCCCTTTCTTGTTTGTCTTAATTTGGAGTTCGAGAGAAAATGTTAATTCATTCATCATACATATTTCAAACTCACCTGGCATGAGCTTAGTAAAATCTTCATATAAATCTTCATTAGTAGAACCAAAAATAATGTCATCAATGCATACCTTGAGCAAATAAGATATCACAAATTCTTCTTTTTGATGCATAGATTTATCACTATTACTTTCTATAAAAAAAGGTTACTTAGGCTTTTATATCCTGCTTTTGATGCTTGTTCCAAATTATGTATTGCTTTATCATATTTGTAATGAGTGTTTTCAAATATGGTGGTTATTTAACATATATCTTCTTTAATAAGCACCTAGGAGTGCATTCTACACATTCATTTGATAGAATATAAAGCTCATAAAGCAAGCAAATGATAATGGTGATCTTTACTTCTAATCATGCAAGAATTTCTTCAAGATCTATTTCATCTTTTCTTAATTTAGTCTTTTAGTAGTTATCAATTTTTCTTCATTAAGTGCATTTCTGAAAAACTCAATTTGGTTCTAATTATTAACAAGTTTTCAGATTGTTATATGTAAAAGATTAACTATATACATATATAATTTAATTTTAGTATCTTGATAATAAATCATTAGTCTCATAAAGAATAAAATGAATTGATATTTCTACAACTCGAATCTTTTCATTGAATGTTCTATATGCATTGCTTGATGAATGATATCCAATGATAGAAATATCTTTATCAGGTTTGGCATTATTTTCATAAGAACATATCAAGCATAACGTGTACGACTGGAAATTATGAAAGATATGCAATAGTTCATTTTCTATTTTTTAGAAGAACAAAAGGAGTTTTCATCAAAAATAGATCTAATAGAAATCATATGTATGACAAGCAGTGATGATAGCTTTTAAAAATTATTTAAGTAGATGACTATCATACACAATTGTCTTTTTCATTTCTTCAAGAATTCTATTAACCCTATTTTACTTAAGGTGTCCTTGGTGCTGAAATAATTATTTTCTGTATAAACTTTATCAGGATTTTGGTTTTCAACACTGTGCCATGATACTCTTTATCTTCACAGTTTGGAAACCTTTTTCATTTGAAACACTTTTACAGGATTTAGCAAATACAGAAAATACTTCAATTTTATTTGCCAAGAACAAATCCAATGTAAGCTTTTGAAAACTTAGTGATGGAAACAACATCTTTAGATTTAGAGATTGATTCTTGTTTGTTTCCTTAGTTAACATGCATAGCAACCTTTGACCTTTCAGAAGATAATCTAAGTAAGCCAATGGCAAGGTCTCTTGAAATTAAGTACATACTAGCATGAGTTGATTTTATAGGCCAAAGATGGTTTCTTTAATCTTGGTATTCATAGTGCATATATTCAAAAGCATACCAAGTACACATTATTATGTCTATGATCAATAGAAGATAATGCCATGGACAAAAACTCTTAATCAAGCATATAGAGAATTCATAAAGTTATTTTTAATTAATTAATCATTTAGCAACTTATCCAATAGTGAGTAGAGCATACTATAAGATGAAGTGATTTGAATATATTTTCTTTTCATACCAAAAATATCACTTATATCACAAAAATGATTAATTCTTGCAAGTTATGTTTTAATCAACTAATAAAGTAATTTCAATACGAGAGGATGCAAGAATTACTTATTTCATTATTTCTTTCATTTAAATCATTCTTCTTAATTACATTTTAAATTCAATTCTTTAACACATGTCTAGAGCACCCATTATTTAGAAAACATCTTTCATTAGAACCTTGGATAGCTAGACATACTTGCTGAAAAATAATCATATTTTCAACTTAGGAACCCAAGCTCTTTTGGGTCCTTGTAGGTTAGCTATAATTGTTCCTTTTGGAACCCATATTTTCTTAATAGCTATTTTGTCCATAAATTTACAGATTTTAGGATTACAAGGGATGTATTTCTGTATCCTCTTGTTGAATTTAACAAACATAGATCTAACATAAGTAGTAGATAAACTTTTAGTTTTCTGTTTTTGCCCTTTAGGTTCATCAAATTTGTAATGTATAGATTTAGAAACAATAGAAGAGATTTTACTTAGCTTTTGTTCCTGTTTATCAGTATTATAAGAATCTGTTTTAGAATAATTAAAAACTGTTTTAACAAACATATTCTTGAAAGATTTTTGGGTGTACCAAGGTTGATATCCTAATCCAACTTTATCAAATTCAGCTCTTTGATTATTTATCATAAGGTTCAATTTTTCAGAGCTGAAGGTAAATCTTTCAACAACAGGTTTTAATTTGTCAACTTCTTTAGTTAATCTTCTGTTATCTTCTGAAAGTAATTCATTGTTTTTCTTAAGTTTATCATGGCTTTCAGTGAGAAGTTGATTTTTTTGATTTAGTTCTTGATTTTCTTTAATTAAGATTTCAGTTTTATTAGTTAGTTTCAGTTTTTCATCTATTAGAATTTGATTTTCATTCTTCAAGTTCTTATTCTTACAAATAAGTTTCTTATATTCTAAATACAAATCAGAGAAGGCATCGTGAAGTTCATCAAATGTAAAATTGCTTTCAGTTTCAACATGTACCTCATGTGCCATGAAGCATGGATTTGCAATATGATACTGCTCTTCTTCTACACATGATGTTTCAGATTTGTTAGTGCATTCATATTTGTCTTCAAGCATATTCCATATTTCTTTAGCAGTCATGCAAGAAGATATGCAATTAAACTCATTCCTATCTAATGCACAATATAATAGGTTCATGGCTTTTGAATTTTGTTGAACCATTTTCTCATTATGACTAGTGTTTGTGTGTGTTCCATTGACTATAATGTTCCATAAATTATAATCAAGTGATTGTATGAAAATGCGCATGCGTGCTTTCCAATGTGTATCGTTTATCCCATTAAATAGTGGAGGTGTATCAATTAATTGTCCTTCTCCTAGAAAACTATCTATTTGAGTTGTCATGATCTTTGGCTCTTGATTGTAAGATCAATAATTAATCTTAGAGCACCTGCTCTGATACCACTTGTTGCCCAGTAGATACAACCCAAGAGGGGGGGGGTGAATTGGGTCTTTTAAAACTTTTATACTACTTCTAAAACTTTTCAATTAATTATGCTAAGTTGTATAGATGCACAGTGGAATTTAAACTTAGCAACAGTTTGATTTATTGAATGAGACTTGATTAAGTAAATTAAATATGCTTGCAACTAAAGGATGCGCGGATAAGAGTTAAGCAAGCAATTTATCTAAGTAAGTAAGTGAGCAAGTTAGACAATGACAAAAAGCATCACAAACACAACAAACATATAGTGGTTCGGTGCACCCTAGCACCTACATCCACTCCCCAAGACCTCTTGAGAATTTCATTATAATCCTCCAGATTACAGCCGGTTGTTTTACAAGCTCACAACCCAACTTGTTGTTTTGCGAGATCACAACGAACTCGGTCGGTTTTCACAGGCTCACCGACTAGAACCAACCGATTGTTTTCACGAGCTCACAATCCAACCCAGTTGGTTTTCCCAAAGGCTCACCAACCACAACCTTACAACGATTGTTTTCCGGGTTCACAATCAACCCAGTTGGTTTTTCCCAAAGGCTCACCAACCACAACCTTACAACGTTGGTTTTCCCTTTGGCTCACCAACAAACCTTAACACCGTTGGTTTTTCCTTTGGCTCACCAACAAACCTTAACCTCTTGATTCAATCCCTTGATTGAATCAAGTTACAAGATATTAGACTAAGAATTTAAAGCAAATACAAGCTTCTTAACTAAGCAAATATAGCAAATATGAACAAATAGAGTAAAGAGAAGCCCTCAAATGAGTTTTGAAGATGAAGGAGCTCGGCTTCTTCTTTACTTGACCCTCTTCTGATTTGGCACGAAGTAGAGGATCACCGAGGCAGCACACGGATGGAGAGGAAGCTTTGGGATTCACTTGGATGCTCTTCTTCTCTCTATTTTACTTTGAATGGCCCTTTTGTGCTTATGGGAGATTTCCCTTGTAATCTCATTGAAATCTCTTTCCTAAATGTTCTTTTCCACTTCCATACCTTCTCCCCTAGCTCTCCTCTTAATTTTATAGCTTTAGATGGCGTGAAAACAAGAATCTAGCCGTTAGAGACGAAAATAGAGCCGTTGGACACAGTCTGTACCTCCTGACAATATTTCCGTTGGGATCGGAGTCGACTCGCGCGATCTGGAGTCGACTCGCCTGTTGCAGGAGTCGACTCGTGCTTGACTGGAGACGACTCGGCCACTGTTCCAAATTTGAATTAATGTGCATGCCTTGTCCTAGAGTCGACTCGGACCAAACTGGAGTCGACTCGCCAATAGCTGGAGACGACTCGGGCACTTGGGGGTCAGCTCATTCTCAGGAATCCAGAGGACATACTTTCTGATTTTCTTCCTCGAGTCGACTCGGATTCTCTTCGAGTTGACTCGGCTCTCAGAGCTCGAAAACTGATCCTCTGTCTTTGGAGTTGAACTGCCTCGGAGTCGACTCGGACTTTGCGGGAGTCGACTCGGCTCTCAGTATCCGAAATTGTCTCTCTGACTTTTTGCCTTGCTTTTCTCTGAGAGTCGACTCTTGCACAATTAGGAGTCGACTCGCCTGACTTCGGAGTCGACTCGTGGTCCTCTGGAGTCGGCTCGATTGCAGGGTCTAAAATTCTTTGTTCTGTCTTTCCTCTATTACTCTTTTGAGTCGACTCGGAAACGTTGGGAGTCGACTCGGCATGTATCGGAGTCGACTCGAATTTTCGAGGAGTCGACTCGAGAACTATTCTTTTGAATTTTTCTTTAGAATTTGCTCCTCCAACTTGAATACTTTAAACTTGAAACTTGGGCCAATAAATTGTAGCTTTCTTCCAACTTTTCTTGAGAGCTTTGGAGGCCTTCTTGTATTCTTCCAACTTGCTATGTTCCTTGCAAAATAAATATCTTTCTCCTTGCAACACAAACATTAGTATTTATACTTCAAGGTTTTGTGATCATCAAAATCAATCTTTAAATCAATCTTTGGGTCATCACCTGTCTTCTAATTTATTCAAGATTTAAAAGAAAGAAAGGAAGAAGAAGAGGGAGAGGGAAAGGGGAGGAACCAATGGAGTTGGAAAAAGAAGGGGAGGCACCTGTGGCCGTCGGCATGCCATCGACCACAGGCATTGCCGGCTCTCGATGGCGGCCACCTTGAGGGCCGGAGAGCACCTCTCTCAAGTGGAGACAGGAGAGGGATGCCAATAATCGAGGCAATGCTACTTGACTTTGAAGCATCAAATTACCATCTACAAACAATATATGTACCGTGTAAAAACTTCTTTCACCTTTTCGAACATGAAGTCTAATTCCTGACACCTTAGAAGGCACCCACTAAATTTGTCCTTTAACAGCAAATCACAAACTACAGATCATCTCAACTAGATGAACAAACAAGATCAGTAAAAATTAAAAGAAAATAAAAGTATTAACTATAAACTACATAAAGACTATACAACCTTAAATTGAGTTCTCTGTACTCCTCAGATGGTAACGCTCAAATTTGTGATTTTTGGAATCCATATCTTATTGCCGCCCTCATAGCTCTGCATGCAGCTTCACGCTTCATCTCTGCAACTTCTCCACTTCCTCTAAAGTACACGTATACTTGTTGCCAACAGAAACAATAATTAAACAAAAATGCGAGTGATGTCAACAACTGCAATGGCTAACAATATGGATGTATGTACATCTTGAGTTGCTCTCAGTCTTGTATTTGAATAAGTAGTTGCGGTGCCATGAGAATTCTCAAACATGACCCTTCTCCTACCAAATTACCTTTTACTTGTAGACCATTTGACCTCGAAAACTAGGATGACACGTAGAATTAAATATCATGTAAACAGCTGCATGTTAAATTTTCAGCAAACACCATCGGTCTACCACATGTATTATCGCCAAAGCATGGAGGAATATACGTATTATTACAGCTCCACCAACCAGCAGCTGAACTTATATAAAAGCACCTTAGAGATAAATATTTAGGAAGGTTCCCATTTTTATTACAAACCCATGTGGGTCTCCTCTGGAAATTCCTTGCGAGTATAGGTGAAGACTTCAGGATATAAACAGTCACTGGAATTCCTAGTAGCTAAGAAGGACAAAAGAAAGCAATCAGTAGCATAGAAGTCTATCTTCCAATTGGAGCCACTTATTGGTCTATTTTTCAATTGGAATTTTAGGTGATGGTTGGAACATAAGGACCAAGACTAACCAGGTCAACAAGGAATTTTTAGTCTATAAAGGAAATGGGAAGGCAATGAGTAGCATAGTAGCCCATCTGAAATCTGCTCTGAAAATTCCTCGAAAGTGTAGGCGAAGACTTCAAGATGTTAATGGTCGTTGAAACTCCTAGTCTAGGAAGGAAAAGAGATAGCGATAAGTAGCATTAATCGAGGTTGTATCTTTCACGCGAAAAGACTGACCTTCCTTCACATGAATCCACTATTGGATTGTGCACTGCACGGATCTCAAAGCGCTCCAAACTCCGTTGTTCGTTTGCCTGCACAAATCTCAAAGAAACCATAACATGATCCATTAATAGTGGATTCACACGAAGAAAGGTGAATCCATCTTTTGCGCGAAAGATACACCCCCAACCCGAGTAGCATACTAGTTTCTATTCCCTTCTTTCGCACGAAAGATATATCTGATGCAGGTGCATGGACGTCATACAACTTGCATGCCATTTTCAGAGTATTAAATGGCCGAATTTAGAAAACGTTATTAACATAAAAGTTTCAGGTCTCTTTCTCTTCTTTCCAACAAGCCTAAGAACATTAAAATCCGAGTTATGGTTGGAAAGTTATAGGTATTTTAAGAGGTAGGTGTCTTTTGACCTTTTAAATTCCCTAAGAGAATTTAGTTTTGGCTTTGATGTCTTTTATTGTGTGAGTTACCCATATTAAGATGACTCTTGACCTTTCATTTTCTTTTGTCTTTTCATGTTACCCATGACTTACCTATAAATAGTCATGAATTGTAATGAGAAGGCATCCAAGTATTTGAATGAAAGTTATCTTCCTCCTTGCACAAGAAATTTATCTTGTCTTTTCTCCCACTTCCATTGGATTGCAAATTGATCCAAGCGGTATCAAGTGGTATCAGAGCGAGGTTATCATCTCTTGACGTTTCGAGAGGAAACCTATCGCATTTCTCGTGGTGGTGTTGACGCAAGCTTCAACCAACTATGGCGAGCCGAGGCAACCTAGGTCCTTCTAGCGATGAAGAACCTCGTAGAGAGCGAGATCTTCGCGACATAGAGAATGATGAGTTGCGGCGGCAAGTCCAAAATCTTATCGAAAGGTTGGTTCGTTATGAGCAAAACCCGAGTGAAGAGGAGGGCGGCACCACTGAAGAAGATCGCAACACCTTCCGTGACCAAAGTTTACGTCGTGGTAGAAGGAGCAACTCTTCTTTATCTCACCAACATCGTCATCAATTTCGATTTCCAGACATCAGGATAAACATTCCTGAGTTTGAAGGAAAAATGCAACCCGACATCTTTCTAGATTGGCTTAACACTATTGAGCGAATCTTTGACTACAAAGAGGTCCCCGATGAGCTTAAAGTGAAGATTGTAGCCATCAAGCTTCGAAAGCATGCATCAATCTGGTGGGAGTGCCTCAAGTTGCAAAGAGCAAAGGAGGGCAAAACCAAGATTCGTACTTGGGAGAAAATGAAGAAAGAGTTTCGCAAAAAAAGTACCTTCCCGAAAATTACCTTCAAGATGCATTTCTCACTATGTATCAATTCACTCAAAGGATGCGAACCGTGGAGGAGTATACTGAAGAGTTTGACAATCTTATGGTTCGTTGTGGTGTAGCAGAGGCCGAAGAGCAAATAATAGTTCGTTACCTTAGCGGATTGAGGCGTGACATCCATGATATGGTACACCTCCATTCTTTTATTTCTCTTAATGATGTTATTAAACTTTCTACTAAGGTGGAACGTCAACTTCAACAACGGCGAGAAAAGGGTTTAACAAATGCTCCTGGAGGCCGAAATTTCAAGCATGAGGGCATTCCTAACCGGGGGAGTGCATCGCAATCTCATTCGTCTTCTACATCCAAGCCAACCACAACGGTGAAAAAAGATGCTTCATCTTCTTCTCGGCCAACATCATCTCGACCTCAATGTTTCAAGTGTTCTGGCTATGGGCATATTGCTTCTGAGTGTCCAAATAGAAGAGTGGTTTCTCTTGCTGAAGAAGGTGATGGTGAAGAAAATGAGTCAGATTCTATATATGATGAAATTGAAAAAGACATCACATATAGTGATCATGGTGAAGCTCTTGTGGTCCGTCGAACCCTGAATTCAGTACGAAGCAAAGATGATCATATGTGGCTCCGGCACAACATCTTTCATACTCGATGTACGGCTCATGGCAAAATTTGCAATATCATTATCGATGGAGGAAGTTGCGAGAATTGTGTCTCAGTGGAGATGGTGGAAAAGTTGAAACTCAAGACAGAACCTCACCACCACCCATATTCTCTTTCTTGGCTTAAGAAAGGAAATGAGGTAAAAATTTTCCAACGTTGCCTTGTTCAATTTTCAACTGGGAAAAATTACCGTGATGAAATATGGTGCGACGTGGTTCCTATGGACGCTTGCCATTTACTTTTGGGGAGACCATGGTTATTTGATAGAAGGGTTGTTCATGATGGATACAAAAATACTTATGCAGTCTTGAAGGATGGTGTCAAAATAACCCTTGGGCCTTCAAAAATGGACAACACACCCAAACCCATTAAGGGAGAGGGAAGTACCTTTTTGTCCATGGCAGAATTTGAAGTTGAAATTCGAGAAGCCTCCCAAGCATATGCTCTCATAGTGGTGGAATCTAACCCAGAAGGCAATTTGTTGCCACCCAAGATTACTTCTTTTTTGCAGGAATTCCGAGATGTGACTCCCGATGAAATTCCTTTTAATCTTCCACCAATGAGAGAAATTCAACATTGCATTGATCTTATGCCAGGTGTAACTTTACCAAACAAGGCGGCATATAGAATGAGTCCCAAGGAGCATGAAGAATTGCAAAGACAAGTGAACGAGTTGGTGGCCAAAGGTTTGGTACGTGAAAACATGAGTCCATGTGCGGTTCCTGCCTTACTTGTCCCCAAAAAGGATGGAACATGGCGCATGTGTATTGATAGCCGAGCTGTTAACAAGATCACCATCAAATACCGTTTTCCTATCCCTCGGCTAGACGACATGTTAGATCAACTTGCCAGCGCTTGCATCTTCTCCAAGCTTGATCTTCGAAGTGGCTATCATAAAATTTGCATGAGACCGGGTGACGAATGGAAGACGGCATTCAAGACAAGAGATGGACTATATGAATGGCTTGTGATGCCATTTGGGCTCTCTAATGAACCAAGCACATTCATGCGCCTCATGAATCAAATCTTCAAGCCTTATATAGGTAAATTTGTCGTTGTTTACTTTGACGACATTTTGGTCTATAGCAGGGATCAAGAGCAACACTTGGAGCATCTTAGACAAATCTTTATGATGTTGCGAAAGGAGAAGCTCTATGTCAACCTTCGCAAATGCGACTTCTTGACCGATAGCTTAATATTTTTGGGTTATATGGTCACCTCCAATGGCATCAAAGTTGATCCTAAGAAGATTGAAGCTATCTCTAGTTGGCCGGTACCTCGTACCATTCACGAGATCCGGAGCTTTCATGGGTTGGCCACATTTTATCGAAGGTTTATACGACATTTCAGTTCTATTATGGCCCCCATCACAAATTGTTTGAAAGGTGGATTCTATCAATGGACTATGGAGGCTCAAGAAAGTTTTGAGAAGCTTAAGGTATTAATGACAACGGCCCCTATCCTTGCCTTGCCGGATTTTGAAAAAGTTTTCGAGGTGGATTGTGATGCCTCTAATGTGGGCATTGGCGCGGTGCTTAGTCAAGAAGGACGCCCTATTGCCTTCTTTAGCGCCAAACTTGGAGATGGGCGAAAGAACTATTCAACATATGATAAAGAATTTTATGCTATTGTTGAGGCTCTTCGTCATTGGCGGCACTATCTTATGACTAAGGAATTTGTTCTCTACTCCGATCATGAAGCCTTGCGATTCCTCAATACTCAACACAAGCTTAGTGCAAGGCATGCCAAGTGGATTGAATTTTTGCAATCTTTTACCTTCACCATCCGTCATAAAGCCGGAAGTCTCAATCAAGTTGCGGATGCTCTTAGTCGAAGACATGCTTTGTTGTCAACCTTGGAGATTAAGGTAATCGGTTTTGATTTCATCAAAGATCTCTATTCTAATGATGATTATTTTGGCGAGATTTGGGCTCGATGCAGTAATGCTCCTCATGAAGATTATTCAATTCAAGAAGGTTACTTATTTAAAGGTAACTAATTATGTATTCCTAATTGCTCTCTTCGTCAAGCAATCATCAAAGAAGCCCACAATGGAGGACTTGGAGGATACTTTGGTCGAGACAAGACTTTAATCTTTGTCAAAGAAAATTTCTTTTGGCCGAAGATGAGAAAGGATGTAGAGAGACATGTTAACTTATGTCGAACATGCCATATTGCCAAAAGCCGAGCTAAAAACACCGGCCTTTATACTCCTCTTCCTGTACCTCAAGCTCCATGGGAGGATGTAAGTATTGATTTTGTTCTTGGTCTTCCTCGCACTCAACGTGGAAAGGATTCGGTCATGGTGGTTGTTGATCGATTCTCTAAAATGACACATCTTGTACCTTGCGAGAAGACCTATGATGCATCTAAAATTGCTGATCTTTATTTTCGAGAGATTGTCAAACTTCATGGCATCCCAAAGACTTTCACTTACACTTTTGGCGGACTTTATGGGCGAAATTGGGCACCAAACTTCAGTTCAGTTCTTCTCATCATCCACAAACCGATGGTCAAATGGAAGTGGTGAATCGAAGCCTTGGCAATCTTATTCGAAGTTATTTGGGCAACAACAAGAAGCATTGGGACTTAATTCTTCCTCAAGCGGAGTTTGCATACAACCGCTCAAGTAGTTCTACTACAGGTGCTAGTCCTTTTGAGATCGTCTATGGGTGCAATCCTAATGGCCCCCTTGATCTAGCTCCCCTTCCTCATGTTGTTCGATTTAGCGGTGATGCAGAAGCAAGGGCTAATGAAATCAAAAAGATGCATGAGCAAGTTCGATCCAAGATTGAGAAGAGCAATCAAAAGTTTAAGGAGAGAGCTGATAAGTATCGACACTCGGCATCATTTAAAGAAGGCGACCTTGTATGGATTCATCTTCGTAAAGAACGATTCCCCCATGGAAGATATAGCAAATTATAAGATCGTGCCGATGGACCATTTCGAGTTCTTAAGCGTATTGGAGAAAATGCCTATCAAATTGAACTTCCTGGTGACTATGGAGTTTCTGCTACCTTCAATATTTCTGATCTAATTCCATATCATGATAAAGAAGAGGCATTGGACAACTCGAGGACGAGTTGAGCTTCAACCAGGGGAGTATGATGCAGGTGCATGGACGTCATACAACTTGCATGCCATTTTCAGAGTATTAAATGGCCGAATTTAGAAAAAGTTAATAACATAAAAGTTTCAGGTCTCTTTCTCTTCTTTCCAACAAGCCTAAGAACATTAAAATCCGAGTTATGGTTGGAAAGTTATAGGTATTTTAAAAGGCAGGTTTCTTTTGACCTTTTAAATTCCCTAAGAGAATTAAGTTTTGGCTTTGATGTCTTTTATTGTGTGAGTTACCCATATTAAGATGACTCTTGACCTTTCATTTTCTTTTGTCTTTTCATGTTACCCATGACTTGCCTATAAATAGTCATGAATTGTAATGAGAATGCATCCAAGTATTTGAATGAAAGTTATCTTCCTTCTTGCACAAGAAATTTATCTTATCTTTTCTCCCATTTCCATTGGATTGCAAATTGATCCAAGCGGTATCAATATCCATGACCCGAGTAGCATACTAGTCTATCTTCCAATTGGAATTTTAGTGAAAATCTAAGGACCATGACTAACCAGGTCAACAAGGAATTCTAGACTAGAAAGTAATAAAAAGGAAAGGGATGAGTAGCGTACCAGAAAGTGATGGGTAGCATACTAGTCTATAGAGCGAGCTACTAGTCTATCTTCCAATAGGAGCGAGCTACTAGTCTATCTTCCAATTGGAATTTTAGGTGATTGTTAAAATCAAAGGACTAGGACTAACCAGGTCAACATGGAATTCCTAGTCCAGGAAGGAAAAAAACAAGCAATGAGCAACATACTAGTCTATCTTCCAACTGGAGTCGGCGACCATATATCTCCCAATTGGAATTTTATGCGATGGTTGAAAGCCAAGGACGAAGACTAAACAGGTCAATAAGGACCTTAGTCTACAACAAGTTCTCTTAAAGCAAATGCAAGACGCCAATTGCATGGGATTCAATCCATCCCCCTCTCCATGGATAGAAGCAAGTTGCCTCCCTTCCTCTATTGGCTTTTGTACTTAGCTACAATCCACTTGGTGTTGTCTTCCACAGCAACAGTAGCAGCTAGTCCAGTTCCAGCAAATTCAGAAGCAGAAGCTCTCCACCAGTGGGTAAAAAGCTTTGGCTCACCTTGCGAATATTGGCGCTTTTGCGGTAACGACCCATGCAACTGGACCGGTATTACATGCAACCGTGCCAAAAGTGTGATCGGAATAAGATTACCAAATAGTTTCATCAGCAGCATCCTTGGTAACCTCAACTTCTCCTACCTTCCTAACCTTACCGATCTCGATCTCAGTTATAATTTTCTGTATGGAAGTATTCCTACAAGCATTGGTAGTCTCTCCAAACTCGTAAGCCTCAATTTGTCTGACAATCAGCTTTCAGGCTCCATTCCTTTAGAAATAGGAAATCTTTCTTCTCTAAACATGCTATGGTTAGCTAGTAACAATCTCAGTGGTATGATTCCTCCCTCAATAGGCAATTTGAAATTCCTGCGATCACTTGATCTATCATGGAATTCCTTGACTGGGCCGATACCTAATGAGCTGGCATTAATGCCGCAACTTACAGAAGTACGCTTGAGCAAAAATTTTTTGAATGGGGAGATACCCATCAGTTTCTTCCATTTCCGGGTCAGCGTTCTGGACCTCTCCCACAACAACCTCTCAGGCACTTTACCACCATCAAACTTTCCACTTCCCATAGAATTTGATCTATCATACAATAGCTTGGAGATCCATCGAAGCTGGGCCAACTACTATGGGTTGAAAGGAACGCTTTATGGGAACAAATGTTGCATCGATGACGTGCATGGAAAGCACAGAATTCTCATCTTTATTGCGGTTCCTGTTCTTATATCGCCATTTATTATTGCAATCCTGTATAAATGTAAATGTGCATCTAGTCCGCAAAAAGAGAAGGAAACAGCAAAAGAGATCGTTGAAATAAGAACTTCAAATGTATTCTCCATTTGGAAATTTGATGGGAAGGTTGTGTTTGAAGACATCATAGAAGCAACAGAGAACTTCGATGACATATACTGTGTTGGAATTGGTGGGAGTGCGTGTGTCTACGAAGCAGAGTTACCTACAGGTCAAGTGGTGGCAGTGAAGAGAATTCATTCACCTGACAATGGAGAACTTCCCCACGACACAACCTTCATAAATGAGATACGGGTGATGACCGAAATCCGGCACCGCAACATTGTGAAACTTTATGGATTCTGTCTGCACAGCAGATTCATGTTTCTAGTTTGCGAGTACATGGAAAATGGAAGCTTAAGTGAAATATTATTCAATCACCGAAGAGCCATGGAGTTGGATTGGGATAGGAGGGTGAGGACAGTTAAAGATGTCGCCAGTGCGCTGAGTTACTTGCATCATGATTGCTCCCGACCAATAGTGCATCGAGACATATCGAGCAACAATATCTTGTTTGATTCAGAATTAAGGGCTTTTATCTCTGATTTTGGTGCTGCAAAACTCTTGAATCTTGATTCCTCGAACTGGACGGCTTTTGTAGGCACCTGCGGATATGCTGCTCCAGGTACAGCCTAACAATTTGGTTTGTTATTAACAATTCTTTCTTTTCTTTTCTTTCCTTTGTTTCTTTTGTTATCAATAGCATGTTTTTTCTGTTGTTCTTTACTGCCAATGACTTCAGCTGCTCAAGATGTGAGAGAGTATTCAAGTAGTACAGCAGTTAGTTTATCTCTTAACCATGGCTCAATTGTAACCTAGGATCTCAAGCTTCGACTCATCCCGAAGGGATGAATATAGAGACATGTCTTTCCATAAGGGAGACAACTCTTTCATTGAGAGACTTGTCTTATTAGAAGGGAAACAACTGATGGTAATAGACACATCTCTTAAAAGCGACTATTCCTAAAAACACCCGTAAACAGGTATAGTGCCAAGAAAATAAAGAATGATATGTGCCCTTTTAGATTTTTCCGCTCTCCGTTCCTTAAGAAGATAATGTTCTTCTTCCTTCTTCTGGAGATGACGATGTTTGCCTCTGTTCACAACATGCTTTCACTGCGAAACAAAGGAAAAGAGCAAGTAAGAGTTCATTATATTTTTCTTTTGATGCAGAGCTTGCTTACACGATGAAGATAACAGAATGGTGCGATGTCTATAGCTTTGGAGTGGTGGCGTTTGAAGTATTGATGGGAAGACATCCTGGAGACCTCGTTTTATCATTATCAACGTCTATTACTGACCGGAACATGTTGGTAAAAGATGTGTTGGACCAGCGTCTCTCATCTCCCCCTTCCGCCTTGGAGATGAAGGAAATATGCAACATAGTTGCAGTGGCACTTTCTTGCATATGTTGGGATCCGAAATACAGACCCACAATGCGATGCGTAACCCAAAGGTTGTCAAAATCTCGTCTACCTTCGCTTGAGCCGGTTGACGGAATTACCCTGTTCCAGTTGAAGAATCTTAATGTGTAATGTTGTCTCGAGGTTGGCCTGGATTGTTGTAGGATCAAGAATTCTGATTATTCACAGCTTCATGTGCATTACCAAATGGCATCAGGTATCAGCATTTTTTGTTTCTCTTGATTCCGCATCTTGCATAAATTTCTGTGAACTTATCATGAGAAATTTAAACATGCAGCAGCATCTTGCAATGCAGGTCAGCATATGATCCATGAATCTCATCTGATTATCAAGGTAGTTTGGTGATTTTGGGAAAAAAAATTTCATTAATTTTAGAAGAAAAGTGATCAGTCAGGAAGAGAAGAAGTAGAATCAGAATAGGTGTAACGATCATTTTAGTTTTGTAGATCACCTAAATATTATGTTATGGTAATTTTCCATGTTGATTATTATTAGAAATGTTAGAACCAAGAGGGCTTGGACTCTCACTGTCGATAAATCTTCCAGAAGGATTCAATCCTGCTAGGATATGAGCGTTGCCTCCACCCTTATCATCGAGGTACATGGAGTGTTTCCATTAATTCGTGTTTTCTACATGCTGCTTGCAGCATCCCAAGACATTGCATGGGAGACAAAAAGAATTTTCTCAAGCGACCTGTCCAACTTGAACTGCCTCTTGGCGGTGTAAAAGAATTCTCCCTTAGAACAGGTTCACTCTGTGTTGATGGTCGACGAACAACTTCTTCTTCCTACCTGCAGTGGCACATTTTTTTTTTTTTTTTTGCCTCATGAACTAGAAGATAAATGTTTGTCTTCCTTTGCAGGTATTTTCTTCAAATATTTTGATCTTAAGATCAATCTGCTATAGTCTATTCGCGCTATGCCTGTCCGATCCCATGTATAGTCACACATAGTTGATGTGTAAGTAAAAAAACTCGCGTCCCATAATGCCACTTGCTCTGTTAATAAAAATCAAATTATTTAATATACTAAGAATCCTTTATCTCAAATAAAAGAAAAAGGAAAAAAATAAGAAGAAAGAAAGTAATGAGAGGATGGGAGAAAAGCCAAGAGCTCAAAGCCTGTTGAAATCTCTTTTTCTTTTCTTTTTTGCCTAATGAACCAGAAGATAAATAAATGCTTGTCTTCCTTTGCTGGTATTTTCTCCAGGAGACGCGAACTCAAGGCCAGTTGGACTTTCTTTTTCTTTCCTTCTTTGTCATACTTTGGAAAAAATGGCCGGCTTGTGTCAAGCCAAGCACGCATTTCATTTTCTCAAAAATTGATATAATAATATTACAATAATAATAAATTCAAGAAATTTATAACTGAGGATAAATTTAATTAAAAAAATGCACCATAAATTATGTTGCTTATTATATGAAAAATTATAATATGGGAAAAATGGTGCTACTAATTACAACAAGAGGACAAAATATGCCATCTTGACACATACATAATTTACTCAAAAATCTTGATGCATGCATGTGGCCGCCGTTCACTTTCCTGTGGAGGCTCCGATGCACCCCCTCGTGATGGCCGACGCATCCAATATAGCCGTTACCTTTCCTCCCGCCTCCATTTAAAACAAAAAACCTTGGTAAATGAGGCAGCTCCGTTGGCGCCACTACACCTCCTATTCCCACCTCAATCCAAACCCATCATCTCCTTCTCATTCTGCCCCTCGATCCGAAATCCTCCGCCTCTGCGAGTCCGGCTCCCTCTCCCAAGCCCTCTCCCTCCTCAACTCCGCCGACCCCGACCGCCTCCCCCCGAAACCCATCCTCTACGCCGCCCTCCTCCAGGCCTGCACCACCTCCTCCTCCTTCTCCCAAGGCCTCCAGCTCCACTCCCGCGTCCTCAAGTCCGGCCTTGACAACG
The DNA here is from genome assembly GCF_009389715.1 of Phoenix dactylifera. Lineage (NCBI taxonomy): Eukaryota > Viridiplantae > Streptophyta > Magnoliopsida > Arecales > Arecaceae > Phoenix > Phoenix dactylifera. The sequence continues at coordinate 23,550,327 of NC_052393.1, forward strand.
ACCGCTTCGTCGGCAACAGCCTCCTCTCCTTCTACTTCAAGGTCAGCCCCGACTTCTCCCTCACCCGCCGCGTGTTCGAGAGTTTGCCCCTTAAAGATGTCATCTCCTGGACCTCCATGGTCTCCGGCTATATTCGTGCAGGGAGACCCACCGAGTCGCTCCTAATGTTTGGAAAGATGCAAGCTTTTGGGATCGAGCCGAATGCATTCACTCTCTCTGCTGCAATCAAGGCATGTTCCGATCTCAAAGACATAAAGATCGGTAGTTGCTTCCATGCAATGGTTTTGTTGCGTGGTTTCGATTTGAATCATGTGATTGCTAGTGCTCTTGTTGATATGTATGGTAAAAATTTTGGATTGGAAGATGCATGGCGCGTGTTTGGTGAGACGATCGAGCCCGATGCTATCTGTTGGACTTCGATAATCTCGGCCTGCACGAGGAATGATAGGTTTGAGGAGGCAGTGGGGCTTTTCCACTCGATGATGAGGAGAAAGCTTGGGTTGTTTCCTGATGAATTTACTTTCGGGACCATCATGACTGCTCTGGGTAATCTGGGTAGGGCGAGACAGGGAAGGGAAGCTCATGCTAAGTTTATCACAAGTGGGCTTGGAGGGAATGTGGTGGTGGAGAGCAGCACGGTCGACATGTATGCCAAGTGCGGGCTCATGGAAGAGTCTCGCAAGGTCTTTGACCGGATGCCCACAAAGAATGCTGTCTCTTGGTGTGCCCTGCTTGGAGGGTACTGCCAGAGTGGTGACTATGAGACTGTCCTCGCTCAATTCCGGGAGATGGATACAGAAGAGAATCATTATAGTTTTGGCACAATTCTTCGGGCATGTGCTGGCCTTTCAGCTGTGAGACAGGGGAAACAGGTCCATTGTCGGTTCCTGAGGACAGGAGGTTGGACGGATGTCGTTGTGGAGTCTGCACTTGTTGATCTTTATGCAAAATCTGGTCTTATAGATTATGCATATAGAGTTTTTACTAAAATCTCTGTGAGAAATTTGATAACATGGAATGCCATGATATGTGGTTTTGCTCAGAATGGTCAAGGTCGGGAAGCTATCAGGTTGTTCAATGAGATGGTTAGGGAATGGACTAGGCCTGACTATATTAGTTTCGTAGGTGTGCTATTTGCTTGTAGTCATACTGGTTTGGTCGAAGAAGGGAGGAGTTACTTTAAATCAATGGGTGAAGATTACGGTATTGCTGCTGGAATCGAGCATTACAGTTGCATGGTTGATCTTCTCAGCAGGGTTGGTCTACTCGAGGAAGCTGAAGATTTAATAAACATGGCTGTGTATAGAGATGATTCGTCACTGTGGGCTGCTCTTTTAGGTGCCTGTGCCACCCATTCAAACCCAGATGTAGCAGAGCGTGTCGCAAAGAGAATGATGGAATTGGAACCAGGGTACCATTTGAGCTATGTTCTTCTTGCTAATGTCTACAAGACGGTTGGTCGATGGGACAATGCTTTGAAGATAAGGAGGTTGATGAGAAAAAGGGGTGTAAGGAAGGAACCAGGTAAGAGCTGGATTGAAGTAAAGCGTAACACCAGTTCTTACATTGGCGGTACTGTTTTGGTCAAGAATGAATCTGAAGATCTTGAAGATCTAGATTTGGATGAGGAAAGTGCAAATTCCTTTTGACACTTTTTTGAGTTCTGGATTCTAATATTTATTAGATGTAATGCTAGTGATACTGATAAACAGAAAAATATTGAAGCAATTAAAGTATATGTAACTTCATTCATATTTGTTCAATTGTCAAATTTGCATCAGGTTTTTGATTCAACGAGTTCTGCTGATTCTTATGTAGTTCAGCACTGTTTTATACAACAACTCCGCAAGGTCTAGCAGATGTTATTGGCAGATATCTTTTTCCTTTATAATTATTGAGTTATACTTTGTTATGAAAGGTAGAATATTAGATATACATAATGAACATAATTCAATGTGTTGGTTATGATGAACTCACAATTGAGGAAAGCAAAGTATTTAGTAAGAATATTTCAAAGCAAAGGAAGTATATGCCTCAAGAAAAAATTGAATCTAGATTATAAGCTCGAGACAAGTATATGACATGAAATTAAAATAAGAACAGGCACTCAGGCAGATTGGTATAAGGAATTAAAATCTGGAACTTTGTCATTTCTCTGATATTGGTAAGAATCTAGCTAGATCTGAAAGATGCCTGCAGCAAGGGAGCACAAATAATCCAGGAAAAAATATCTGTTAATAGGTGGACTGAATTGATGAACCACGGAAAAGGTATCAAAGTATAAAGAGCAAGGGTGGATTAAATTTGAAAAAACGGCAGTCATTGCCTTGGTTTTGATAGAATAAGAAAGCAAAGGAATTTGGATTCACAAAGGAAAATAAAGAAGTTCCTGTATTTAGCTTGGCAACTTTAATGTCTGTAAGACTGATGGAAAGTTGGTTTTTCAGATAATGACATTATCTGACAAAAATTATTTTACCTGCATGCAATAATAGTGTACACAAATTTACAAAAAAAATATTAAAGAAGTTTTTAACTTCCAGCTGTGTGTGTATATGTATATGTGTATATATATATATATATATATATGTGTGTGTGTGTGTGTGTGTGTGTGTGTGTGTGTGTGTGTGTGTAACAAGCTGCACTGTACGATAACCTCCATAAAAAACAGCAGAGCTATATTGTTTTTAGATTTTGAAAATCTAGAGCAAGAAATTATTTACCTCATAGCACCCTTCTGACTCATCATGGGTGGAATGTCGATCCACAAACACCACTTAGCATGAGAAAAACCTCATTCCTTGTCTTTAAAGGTTCCGTTCTATAAAACAATCTGAGCTCCATGTTCTCCTAGGTGCTCTCAAGTCTACCTAGTGTAGGTTATATTTTGTTATCTATGACATTTTATGTAGATATAATCCGTATAAAGAGTAGGTTTGTCACTTCGATGGAAACTATCTAAGCAGCTCAGTAAAGCTGATGGTGAATATATGATTTGGAGGGAGTGACCATGCCCAAAGAACTTTATGACAATGATGATCTTTGTAATGGAGGCAACACATGCGTCTGGGTGGTGTAGTTGGTTATCACGCTAGTCTCACACACTAGAGGTCCCCGGTTCGAACCCGGGCTCAGACACTTTTTTTTTATCTTTTTTTATTTTTAAAATTACGTCTTTTTTTCTTTTTTTGCCTTTTTGGGAAGATATGTTATTTTTATTTCCTTTTTCTTTCCTTACTTAATTCCATTTTTTTTACATTTTTTTCTTTTTTTCCTTCTTAAAATTCCTTCGTTCCTTTTTTTTCCTTTTGAGAAAGTTATTTTTTAAGATAAATTCCTTCTTTTTTCTTTTTTCTCCTTTTTGGGAAGATATGTTATTTTATTTCCTTTTGGTTTCTTTTCTTAATTCCATTGTTCTTTTTATATTTTTTTTTTCCATTTTCCTTTTTAAAATGCCTTCGTTCCTCTTTTTTCTCTTTTCGAAAAGTTATTTTTTTGAATCTCATCTCTCTTTCTTTTCTTTCTAAGGAAATAGGATTAAAATTGCTAATATGTTTATAAAAACAGATCTTTATATTTTACCTAAGTTTAAAAGTCGTCTCACCAACAGCATAAATTCATGTTATTGTATATTTTCCTTCCTTTTTCCTCTTTGAACTTCCTTCATTCTTTTCTACATGTTTTCCCTTTTGTGAAATTCCCTTTCCTATTTGTATTATTTTATTTTTTCCTTTTTCCTTTTTGAATTATTTCTTTCTTTATTGTTTTTCCTAGCTGCAGAGATATGATTTTTCTTTTTTTACTTGTGTACAATATTTCTTTTTTCTTTTTGAAATTCCTTCTTCATCTCAAGGAGATGAATTTTTGGATCTCATTTCTATTTCCTTTCTTTCTAGGGAGATGGGAATAAGAATCCCAATCTTTTGAAAAATAGAGTCTTACATTTTTACCTAAAAATTGAGTTTTTTGGATATCCTTTTTCTTTCTTTTTTTTTTCTTTTTGGAGAGATGGGAATAAGATTGCCAACATTTAAAAAAAGAGTTTTAGTTTTTTTTTAATGATTGGAAAATACTACCATCTCATTGAAGACATAAATTTGTATTATTTCTTTTTAAAATTTTATGGCATATATTTATTTCCTTCTTTTTTTCCCTTTTTTTTAATCTTTCTTTGCCTTTTTGGGGAGATAGGTTTTCTAAATCGGAGGGTGGGCGGGGGATTGGCACCCCATGGAAGAGATCTAAAGTATCCACAAGAATGATGCCATGAGTCTTTGCTTTAGAAAAGGAGTTCAACTCATACATTTGATCCTTCAATTTATCGAGGAAAGGGATCAAAGCCTCCTCTAAAGCAATTAAAGGTGGGATCTCATCATTAATGCCATATTAACAATATGCACCTGCTGTCATTAGAATACTAATACCACACTTTTTTGGCATTGATGCTTCCCAGCTTTATAGAAGAAAGGGAACAACTAATAGTGAACCTGACCGTTAGTTTGGTCGGTCGCCTTTTAATGCCAAACTAACTAGGATCAATTTCCAGTGGCATTGACCCAACAGTCGAAAGATTCTAAACCTTCAATGGAGGTACAACTCCCTCAAATTGAATTCTTCTCAATTTTAACTCGATGTTCTCGAGTTTTAAGTTGTTTTAGACCAATTCTTATCCCATATTGGATGCGTAGGCTCTGGGCCTCCCCTAAAGAGCTTATGTAAAGCTCCGTACTTAGGGGACAAATTGTTCAAAGACTATGAGGAATCATCACAAGTCTCGAAGAAAGAGAATTGAGCCTTTGCAAAAACCCACTTCTAGTCAAAGGCCCGAGCTCATTCTCCTTGGCGGTCAGGGGTTGCCATCTCTATGACACCAATATTCCCATGGTCAAATTGAGAGAGACATCGAAAGGGATTAGATATGTGATCAGGATCCTTGGATTGACTACATTATCCTAGAGGGGGACTTCAGCACTGTTGTGAGATGGTTGAGAATGCACATTCGCTCCCCTAGTGCCTATTCCTTGCTAATCAGCATCTGGAATGCTGCAAGGTGCCTCACAGGTTTTGAAGCTTCTCATGTATATTGGAAGGCGAATGGAGCTGTAGATTGGATTGCCTTTTATGTTGCTAGTCATTCAGTGGACATTGGTGGGACAATTTGTCTTTGACTCCTTCCCATTTTCGGGATATTTTGTACTCGGATCTCTCGGGTTGTATCTACTCTAGGATGATTTAATCCATCTGCCTCATTAAAGAGAGAGAGAAAGAGAGAAGAAGATTAGGCTTTCCTACATTGAAGGGCGCCGCAATTCCTAAGCTTTTTACATTCCTAGAGGGCACATAGGACTGGTGGGGCTCAAGGGATAAAGATTTATCTTGGAGCTTGTTGGGGTAGGAAAGTTTCCTTAGGATTTCTTCTCTTTTAGTTTTCAATTTAATTTTCTCCATTAGCAGATTATTTCATCTCTACATACTAACCTTGCGCTTATTTTCTTTTCGGGGTTTTAGGGGAAGGTGAGGTATTCTAATACATCCTCTTTCCGGCAAAATCTCTTGGGTTAGTATCATAGCTATTAGTCTTTTTGCATCAACTCATAATTTTGATTTAGTTTATAGTATCCAAAGTAGTCTTTCTTTATTCTTTTTTTCTAGATGCTTGGAAACCCTAGAGAGGTCGGACCCACATCATCACATCTCTCATGCAGGCAATCTTGGGGTCTTGATGGCCATTGAAGCATCAAGTGACAATCACAACTTCTTGTAGCAATTGGATCCTATGGGAGTTCAGGCACTATACTAAGCAACAATCCTTCATAAGAGAAACTCAATCGGGAAATAAGAATACTAGCATTTTCTTTCTTAATTGTCCTTTTTTCCTAAGTAGACAATGTTAACATTTCATCAGCAAATACAGGATTCAATCTGATGATCATGACAGTAGTCATATATCTATTATATTTACAATCATAGGTAATCAGTTTTAGACTTTCAGCTGGCCTTGAGAAAGAGTGTAGGGGAAAGACAATCTCTCGGTTGGTTGAATTGAATTTTTTATTCTAAATGCCCTACCTTCCTTTTTTCTTTTTTTTTTTTTTAGCCGCTTAAAGATAAAATTATCTAAAGCTCTGAGCAATTATATATTATGCTACATACCTGATTAAAACCTAGGCCTAATGCATCTGTAATGTCTACGCATTAATTTTTTTTGCTGATTGGTTAACGCTGATTGGTCGCAGACTACTTGATAGGATTGTAACATTTGGTATACCTAATTGTTCTAGAGTGAAGGTTGTCCCATGGAAAGACCATAATGAGAGCCACCATGGAGCATGGTAGTCTATTAGGTACTTGATTAAAATTTAAGCCAAGGCACTTCTAATGCCAAGGCATCTTCAGTATATTGATTAGGGGAATAACATTTGGTACGATCCGAGCATAGAGTGCGCCACATGAGAAAAAGGCTATCTAGTGACCAAGTGTAGATGCTGTAGAGAAAGGGTTACATGATTGTTAAGCCACCATGAAAAGGCCTACTTAAATAATGATGGACAATGACAGACTATCATTAATATAAACAGATTAATATACAAGACAAAAAATAATAACAAAATACATTTAAATAAATGGACCATCCCATTTGTGATGTTTCCAGAATGCCAATGATCAAGGAGGTAGCAGTGGTCAGTCATTCCATGACTAAATTTTCCATTCCACTAGAAGAGATTCTGGCAAAGGAGGGTGCAGGTTTGCGAATAACTACTCGGGTGATCAACTCTTTAGTTAATTAATATTCATGCCATTCTTATTGAAACTAATGTTTGTTCACTGGTTAGTGAGCTTGGATCTCTCATATCCTTTTCTCCCGAACTGAGTGAGGGTTTCCATTTTCATTCTTCATCGCATCTTCAATAACACGAGCAAGATCCTGGACAACTTCAGACATTAATGGCCTGAATTCTGGCCCTCGCTGCAAAACCGAATCAAAGATCAGCCTCTTCTATATTCATAATTTTTTGCGTAAATGCAAACATATGCAACTGTCTATAGCAGTTGTGTAATGTTGTGTGCATGTTTCAATAGGAAACACGTTATATTTTTACAGTTGTATCATTGAATCGCAAACTGGTTAATGTAATTCTCTGATATGAAGATACCTTAAAATGTAAAACCATGTCACTGCCCACCACATCAGCCAATCAGTAGAGAGATCAAAAATAATGTAACACAAGCCAGGTAGACAAATTTGGGAAGAGAATAAATATTAGATATTTCCACACTAACAAAGCTGACTTAAATGCATAACCATGACAATTGCATTACAATATCTTCATCTTAAGCATATCAGATTATTCTGCACCATTTCCCCTATCATGGAGAGGCTTCCGTCCGCACAAACTTTCTTTGCAACTTTTATGTATCATAGGTCGCCTGCCTCCCCAAGCGACCATTTCAGGGTACCCGACATACAGGAGCCCTTTCAGCGCACCTTCATACTCTCTCTCTCTCTCTCTCTCTCTCTCTCTCAAGCGTGCGCATGCATGATGTTTAAGGTGCTAGACGCTTCTAATAAAAGTGATTGGTAAAATGCAGACTAAGTAGTATCTAATGATCTAATGTTAGATTACACCGAGGAGTTCGTATCCATTTTCAAATTGCAGACAAAGTGATTGGTAACATGCAGACTAAGGCAAGTCTAATGATCTAATGCTAGATCTACATTGAGGAGCTAACACTAAGTCCATTTTCAAATTGCAAAACCTGACTTGTATTGTCCAAAAGTGTTGATATCTAGGGTTTGAAAAATTATGCTTACAAGTTGATAGGTAATAAAGGTTGTCTTAAATGTCTCACTATATCCCCCAGTAGACCTTTCCTTCTTAATGCCCACAAAGTTACAACTTGTGGGTCTACTGTAAGTTTCCACAGTACATATGAAATCCGTGTCTTTTACCAAAGGCCTGTAGCTGTAAATATGAAGTATTAAAAATTTTAAGCCTATAAAGTAACATATTCAAAAAGAATAATCGACAATATCTATTCAATATTTGAGAATTTAAGCATATTATGTAAGGGTATAGTAGTTAAGTTCTTGTCACTTTACGATGCGACACTTCACTTTATAACCTGGAATCATTTAAGCATGTGGAACTTGCTATATTTTATCATGTATCATGGTTTAAATTAAAACTATGCCTACTCTACTTTTGACGAAAGTTCAAATTTTTTAATACATGAACAAACTAAAGGACTAGATAATTTTGATAATATGTCATGCATATGGATTATGGATAAGTGAATCAAAGATGTAAAAAAAAATTATTCCAAAGGAAGCATAACATTATCCAAGCATCAGTATTTATGGTTTAGCAAGACTATGTTTGAAAGAATATAGAAACTTTTACCTGTATACAACGACTAATAATATCTGCAAACCGTGATAATGATTTCACAGAGTATTTCCCATCAATAGAAGGATCCACCATTCTTGACAATGTGTTGATGTCATGAAGTTGAGAACTAGCCCATCTTACAAGATGTTGCTCTGCACGAGGCCGTGACCTGTAGTATAGAAGGAAATTTAAATTTTTGAGGAAACTGCTAAAAAGAATTTGTAAATTATAAACTCAGCTCAAAGGAAAAACCAAGACAATTTTATACCTGTCATAGGGTTTACGCCCCGTAAGAAGTTCTAACATAACAACTCCAAAGCTGTAAACATCACTCTGCTCACTATGTGACCCAGATTCACCAAATTCCGGGGCCTCATAACTGAATAAAGCATGTATCCGGCCTGACAACTGAAATTTAGATTGAGACTTTTGTTACTATTGCATACATCACTTCCTTTTTTAAATCAATTTCAACTGCTTATAGGTTTAATCCTGTAACAAAAAAGCCAAACTACACAAAAAGTTTGACTTTCATTAATTATACCACTATCTGCATACAACTTTTAAACCGCCCATAATCTCTCAAGGTCATAATAGCAGCAAGGCCAAAACTTACTTTTAACTCTTCATATACCTTGGAGTAATCTTATCTCTAAATAATCAAATTCCACCTTTATAGTTCCTTTAATGCTGAAATCAATGTATGACTATCATTTTGGTTTCCACTCTTATGGAACTCATAAGCCGAAAATAAACAAATAATAAGAGAATTTTTATTATATTTGCCCAATTTCATCGAAGCGTAATGTGATTGTCAGATTTTGATTGGTTGACAAAATGTATGAATAATTTAAAGGTAATTCATTATATTTAAATCTCGCAGAGCTCAATTGATATCATGTCTCACTTTTTTCAGCATGTCCTTTTTTTAAAAAATCCAAAAAGAAAAACTGGTTGGAATTAGTAGTGTAACACGAAGAGAATGACTTGGATTTGTACCAAACATTTGAGAAAGGGTCAAGGGAATGCTGAATAAAAAATGGATGGAGGTTCTAGAAAGGATTTAGAAAAGCTAGCAAATATAAAGGATGCAAGGAGGTAGCTTATAGAAAAATTTCACAATATTAACACCAAATAATTGAGATAAGCCTTTTGATTTTGCAATAACCAGAATTTTTTTTGGCTCGTGGGCCGATCCGGAGTGGCCCGGCACAGCCCAACCCGTGACCAGCCTGGTCCCGTGGGCTTATGGGCCAGCCCAAAGGGGCCAAGCCCAGCCCGACCGTGCACAGTGGCACGATCCAGGCGAAGAAGACTCCGATGGGAGCCTTCTTCCTCCCCCAATTCTGGCGGAATCGAAGACTCCCCTAGGCAATCCGAGTTCGACTCGAACTCTAAGATCGCGCCTATTTAATTTTCCTCCCCCTCCTTTAATTTCCACTACCAGAACCGCTGATTCCAAGTTTGTTTCTCCAAGTCTCCTCCTTTAATCCTTGCCGGAAACCTTGCTAGAAGCTTCAACGGACTGAGGTAAGAGTTTCTAGTCCTTCCTTTCCTGGTATTTTAGCCTTGATTGGCCCCGATTTGAGCCAGCAAATCACCAGAATACCTCCTGAAACAGGGGTACCCTATTTCAGCATCCTTTCGAGTTATGCCGCCACCGGCCGCCGGATTCGGCTGGTTTCCGCCGCCGTCTAAGACCTTGAGAACATGTGGCTGCCTGTTATGGAGTTAGCCATAGTTCAGGCCGAGTTGCCATGGATCATCCTCCACCTTTTTCGGGATCTTCCCTTCTTTCTTGTATCAGCCAGCCACCATCTCCGGTGGGGCAGCGGCTGAAGACCTGCCCGTGGCCACAATCGTCGGGGTTAGCCACCATGGTCGTCGCCCCTTCTGATCCAAAAAAAAAAAGAAAGAGACGGGCTCTCCCCTATTTTGAGAAGAAAAAAGAGTCCTCTCTCTCTTCTTTCTCTCTCCTCTCTTCTCTCTACTTTCTCTAGAAGATCTATGGAACTCAGTATCAGGTTCTGTCGACATGATCTACGAACCTGAGTTGATTCCTGAAAAGAGGCCCTAAACTGCCCTAGTGCCCGGGTCGCCTACTAAACCGATCACCCAACCTTATCAAGTGTCCATGGAACCCACTGATGATAAACTATGTTAAACGACCTTGGCCTTGATCGAATCCTTGCCCTATGATTTATTGATCGAATCGCTAAGCCCTGACCCACCTGAAATCGTTGAACGCGATCATCTGGCCAATCGTCCCTGTTTCTTATAATTTTAATTCGAATAAAAATTAATCTCTTTTAATATCTTTAAATAGGTTTAGCGGAATCGCCTAGCGAAGTCTAATAGTCTAAGACAAAAAGAGTAAGTAGATCTTACACTTCTTATTACTTTTCAAATGATCATGTCTTATATGCATTAAATTTGCTTGTAGAAATATCATGTATTTCTTAAAATTATGGATCAACATATATGTTATAAAAATCATGCTTTATTATGAGAAATAGTTTCATAAATATTTTGATGAATATAGCTTTGTTATAAAATATGAATTTGATCATGTCATTAAGCATTTTTCATCCATTTATATGTATGTTTTAAGAAAAAGATAAAAGTTTTCTAAAGAGTTTCAGATTGCTATGACCGTCCTTAGAAATAGGGGTCAGTCGACACCCTGGAGCTAGCATCTAACAAAAATGACCCTCTGCCAACGGATTAAAGTTGGTAACAAATACGAACTACGATATTTTATCGATTACAAAGATGGTCCTATTACAGGTTATAGTAACCATAGCATGAATATCTGTGACAATGTTTTGATCCATGATAGGATTAAATGACATAAAAAATAACTTATGAATTTATTTGCAATAATAAACTTGGTACTATGTTTATGAAAGATGGATGTTTTATTCATGCATGATTTGCTTTATGACTTGTTTTAATATACTGTACTATAAAATGCTTATTTTGGAATATCTGATATTTTTCTTAAATGACGCATTGACATGGAAAAACTTATGCTTGATCCGGTAAGGTAGAGTAAGATTTGCTTACTGAGCTGTATCGCTCATATACCTCTATTTATTTTTCTCTCTCCAGACGAATAGAGTCGATAGAAACGAAGGATGGTCTAGACTTAGAGATCGCGCTAACAAGCTTGGCGATCTATATAGCAGAGCAAAACTTTAGTTCTTCAGTTGATTATAAATTTATTGTTAGTGATTTCCTGAATAGTAAGGATTATGGGTTTGGTATTTATGTTTGAATTTAAATGCTCTGAACCAATATTGATTTTATTTAATGGATGACGGAATTGAATTTCTATTTATTCTATTACCTTTGAGATGGATTTGAAAGCTAAATGTAATGTTAGCTTCGTGTTATCGTGGGTTGTACCCCTCGGTAGCACGGCCATATCATGCTACGAATCCATCTCAAAGGTTTCAATTCCGAATATTGGCCCCATAATTTGTTTGTTAGTCAAGTGCCTGTTATTATGCTGGGTATGCTTGTCTCAGATGGTCCTTGTGCCATTTGAGCAACACATAAAATTAACTACATATATCCACGCCATTTGGAGTTAGCTGCTAAGTGGAGATGATTGGGGCAAATTAAACAATTAATGCTGCAATGTGATACGAGTAGAGGCATATTCAGTGTTCCTGGTCAAACAAGGAATCTCTTCCACTCAATGCTGTAGCCTTTAGGTTATATTGTGATAGATTATCATGATCAAGAATATGCCGATGATCCTCATGCCCTCCCACCTGATCATACTTAAATCTAATGACTGATAACTGCATTACTGTAGATGAGTTTGTTACTTAGTTTAGAGTATTATTATCTAAATCATGTTGACTGGATTGTTTTGTCTCTCCCTGAATGTTCATTACTCCACCTACATAATGATGGAATGCACACAATTATACGAGTGTCTGCCAAGTTAAATGCATCTTGTTTTTATCTCCCTCAGTCAATATCTAGAGAGATAGAGAGAGGGAGAGGGAGGTGAGAAGCTTCTATTTACTAAAGAAGAGTGTGCTTGTAGAGGTGAGGCACACAATCTCGCAAAAAAGTTGCAGATTTCACTATGATTTAAGTTGCTCTCTATGTTGGCAGCATTCGCTTGTAAAAAAAAAAAGTTAAATGAGACAGATAATTCTAAATTCTGGAATGGTATGTCCTATCTTTAAGCTGTTGTTCTAGCGTTCAGAAAAGAAAAAGTGGAAACAACAAAGGACACTCAACTTTAGTGTAATGTCATCCATGTATTCAATACCATTTGAAGTAACTTACCTGAGTAACAGAGTTGGATGACATTAGTGGAGCTAGGCCACATTCAAAAACTCGTACTGCTAGATCATCATCAAGGAAAATATTGCTGGGCTCAAAATTTTGATGTATGACTGGTGGTTGACAGCTTTCATGAAGATACCTTCAGTCCATATTCAGAGATACAAATATGTCTATCAGAGTGCACTTTCATCAAGCAAATGACAGATATGGGAAAGACAGTTCTAGAAATTTCATATAATGTTTGCTAACTTACTCTAGAGCTTTTGCAGCTTCAAAGGCTATCTGGATACGAGCCCTCCATGATAGCCTTATCTTGTGATCATCTTCACTATGGAGGATGTCATGTAGTGTCTTGCTACTGAAGTAATTATAGACAAGTAAACACTGCCCAAACTCTGCACAGTAGCCAACAAGCTCTAGAATATTAGGATGCCTAAGTTCTGAGATACTCAACACCAACTCAAGAAAGTCATCAAGTTGTATATTTGAGTTCATATTGTCAAGCTTCAAAACTGCCAATAGCTGCATAACAAGAAAATAGATCAGATAAAGAACTGAAAGCAACATATTATCATATCATAACAATAATTTTTGCATGCTTGTAAATTGTGAGAACCCGTGCGGGCATGTGTTTAGACCCACATCGGTTATTCACTACGTAGATTTTTGGTACTTATACAGAATCAAGGAATCCAAATAATGCCTTCCAACTAGCCTTTTTGGTTGAGATTCTGGATTGTGATAAATAGTATCAGAGCGGATCCGGCCCATAAACTAGATAGACTATGAGACACTGCAACACGGATCTATTGGGGCTGACCACAGGCCAATCGTGGTGCTTATGATTAGATTTGAATAGATTTGAACTTTTAGCCTGACGAGGATGTTAGGGCTTAAACGAGGAAAGAATGTGAGAACCCGTGCCAGCGTGTTTAGGCCCACATCAGTTATTCACTAGGTAAATCTTGGGTACTTATACAGGATCAAGAAACCCAACTAATACCTTCCGGCTAGCCTTTTTAGGTGAAATCCTGGTTGTGACATAAATACTGCATGCTTGTAGGCATGGTATTAATCAATTTTGTTAAGTTTTTACTCATGTCAAAATGGTAGCTCGAGAAAGTGCAGAATTTGGATTAGAATGAGGAGGCAACAAAACACGAACGTGGAGAAAATAGATTTGTGGAAGCACATATATAAAATCGCTAAATCTAAGAAACCAACAATAATATTATCCTAGTATGTAATATATCATTGGAAATTCAAGAAAAGATACAAAGAAGCCATTTTTGTCTTGTATGTAAAAGTTTTATACATATTTAGTGTACACTATACAATTGATAGTGTTATCCTATATAAAAGCAGATGGCCGGATTTAAAATAGTTACTACAATGTCTGCCAAATGGTCTCCAGCAGTATCAAAAGAAAGATGCAAGGAGCATCATCATATCCTTATGTTTATCTTAAATAGAAAATAATATAATACTGCCTTTTTATTTCAGATTTTTCCCAAACTCCTGTATATCATCACATTTCCGATATCGGTTTACTTTGACAAAATTGAAACTAAGACCCCACCAATCAACCAATGAAGACAATAGAATTGTTTAAATTTCTTGAAAATACTTGGATCATTTGGAAATTTTTGGTCCAATACATACAGGAAACAAAGATTGCACCAACAGATATACTCCATTAGGATGAACGGAAATGTTACGGTCCAGTGAATGCACTCGTTTTTATTTTTTGGGGGTATCAACCACATAGAGTATAAAGAAACAATAAAATAATAGTCAAAGCCATTTAAGATTAACAGCCACAGAATATGACTTAGTCAAATTAAAGCCAGCAGGTATAATTACAAGATTCAAATGGTGCATTTATCAACACATCTATTCTGACAAGGCACCAGAACAAGCTAAAAGTTTGTGATCCAGTTCATCCAATATATGAATATTGTACTTTTTATCAATCAGATAGCATATGAGGAACATAACAGAAAAACAGACAAATTTTCAATAAAACATCAAAGATATATTCATTTAAATTTCAAGTAGTAGATCAAACCTTTCCCTCAGGAGGTTCTGCCAAATAAATCCGGCCCAAGCAGCCATCTTTGATCAGGCTTTCCTCACTGAAACTGTTAGTATACTGCTGAAGGGAAGCAGCAGAATATGATTTCACAGGAGCCGGGGGATTTAGATTTTCAGGACAAGTCCTTGGATTCTTTTTGCTGGAAGCACTAGGGTTAACAATGACTTTATCAACTAGTGGTGGCAACGCAAGTGCCCCAGGCCCTGCCATATTGATCTTGACTTCATCCTGTTTTTCATCAGCCACTATGGGAACTGCAACAACAAATCCACAACATATAAATAGCAAAACCAGCAACCGACCAGAAATATTAAGGACAGGCTATCGACAAAATGAATGAACTATACCTTTT
Source organism: Phoenix dactylifera (assembly GCF_009389715.1). Lineage (NCBI taxonomy): Eukaryota > Viridiplantae > Streptophyta > Magnoliopsida > Arecales > Arecaceae > Phoenix > Phoenix dactylifera. The sequence continues at coordinate 23,565,472 of NC_052393.1, forward strand.
CCTGCTTCTTTGTCTGGTTCATTCAAGTCTGCATTGATCTGAGGCTCCTTGGGCTTTCCATGTGCCCTTATTTCCAGCCTCTTGGGAATCTCTTCGTGTTTTTGTTTTCTTCCTCGCCGCTTTGATATACAAAACATAAACAGCAGCACAGCCATGATAAGAACAATCACAGCAACTACTGCATATCCAATAATTCTTACAACTGAAACTTTTTTTTCTTTTCTAGGAGTTTCATTGTCATGGATGGATGGACCCTCAGAAGAGTTCGAAGGCATGGTTTCAGGAGATGGTGCCCCTGAATGAGGCAAAGGTGATGGTGTTATCATAGGTGAAGGAGCACTACTAGTATTGAATGGATTCCCATCCTTCCTGCACAATAGATATAAAAGTTAAGCATTTGCAAATACAAAGTCCACCACTATGCAGCTAGTTGCATTCCCTCAAGCCAGAGTAGTAGATTTTTCAATGAGCCAAAAAAGGAAAAAAACTACAAATTTTGGATAACTTAAGTCATCAAATTAGCATATACTATTGGTCTATTTGTCTGCCAACAAAAATTATTGCTGCACTAGGAAGTAATAACAATTAAGCAGTTATGGAACACTTACTTGAAATTTGGAATACTCAGCAACTTTTCAGGGATAGGTCCTGAGAATAGATTGTTTTCGATATTCCTGTCAAACATAAAGTCAAGGACTTTGTTAGATGAATAAAAATAATAAAGCCAGTGGACAGAGATTCTTCATTTGATTTTACAATGAATAACACCTAAAAGTGAGTGTTTAAAGAAATATCATAAGGTGCACAGCAAAGGATGTTTGCTACAGGACACATATTCACACAGCAGTGCAGAATGTCCACATCTTATCTTATACCTTTCCTTAAAGGTGAATCAGTCAAGCTATAAATTCCTCCAAGATCAAATAAAAGGTAAATTAACGGTTCCTAAACCTAAGGATCCTTTATCAAGTTTGTTACTTATTTCAGAATCAAGAGAACTTTTTTCAGCATCCCTTCTGGCCACAAATCAGAGAGGCAAAGATAGAAATGAAAATACTATTTGCACTTTGGGCCAATTAAAGAAAAGCAGCTTGTTCATGTGTCCATGAGTTGTAAAACATCTTCAACACACACAAACATGCCCCAAAAATATGTAGCCTAAGATCCATGTATTCTCAATATGAACACATGGACAATAGATGCCTAAAATTTATGACTTACGCCTTGGTTCATTGAACATCCCAATGTATTTATTTCCCTAAACCTTCGCGATCTAGAACATGATAACAATAGAAAATCATAGAAGAACCATTCCCCCACCTAAAATGCACACATAAAATTGTGAAAAGAGAATAAAATATATAGACAAGATAAAATAAGAGGTGCATGTATGAAGTACAAATCTTTGAGGGGAAGATCTTGCAAGACATCCAGGGTTCCAGATAGTTGATTATTTTGCAAATGCCTGCATAACAGAATGTATCTAGGTTCTTAAAGGAATTTGCAGGAATTATCATAACATAAAGATGAACACTCACAAGGCAGTCAGAGAGGACAAGTTCTGCATGGAAGGTGGTAATTGGCCAGTCAGATTGTTAGAAGAAAGATCCCTACTTCAACAGAAGACATAGAATAAGAAATAAGAAACATTTAAAAAAGCTATAAGAAAAGAAAAACTTTTCGAGGAAAAAACCTACAAATTTATTAGTCCAGTGAGACTCTGGAAGGCATCAGGCAATTCTCCTGTTAAAAGATTTTGATTGACTGACCTGGGGGAACCAAGGAAAAGAAAATGCATGAAAAGCAATCACTACAGCTCCTTATTCAATATGACTACAGATGGAAATGATGAAAAGGCTTACATGTCTGATAGAAGTGTTAATTCTGATAATGAATCCGGTATGCTTCCTGTAAATTGATTGGCTGAAAGGAAACTGCCATAAAGAAAAAATTCACAAATTTCTAGCAAATAATTACTGTGGAATGACTGCATATAAAAGCAACTTAGTAAACATGGATGAATAGGAATGAGAAACATACAACTGCATCATTGTACGAGGTAGATTCTCTGGTATATTTCCACCAATGTGGTTGTTGCTCAGATCTCTAAAACAATATATGCCAGAAAATTAATTGAATGATTCGCAATAATGAATGCATAACAAGATTAGTGTTTGATCAATTTATTTTGCAAAAGAAGCAGCAAATTCTGCAGTGAATTGGAACCTTGCAGAGTAACACATCCAAAATCTTATGTCAGTTCATGATGCAAGCAGGAAAAGTGTTTTATAATGCAACACTTACATCGTTGTAATTGAAGTGAAATTTGCAAGTTTATCACCCAGTTCTCCTCCCAAATTTGCGTCATTAAGTACTCTATCAATGATGAAATATATTAGAAGAGATGATCAAGCATCACTAAATAGTGTAGATGAGAGAGGTTTTGGAACTGTACATAGCGGTTATGTTTGACTCAACACACTGGACGCCTTGCCAGACCTCAAAGCAGGGATCTCCTGCACTTGCAACCCATCCAGGAAGAGGAGGTGATCCCAGTGCAGTATATAAGTTATTTATAGCATAAACTGAAAGTAAATCAAGTATTAGTAGTTATAGATGGAAGTGTAGCTTCAAGATGTTGAATGGATACAATAAATAAGAAACCACCCCTCCAAAATAGTTGAAAGCAGAAAAGCAAGTAAGGAAAAAGAAATGAACAAATGCAACCTTATATTCTTCCAAGTTCTACTATATCAGCCTATATAATTAGATGTTTCGGCAAAGCATTTATATTTCCACTCAAACACTAATCTATATTTGATAGTAGACAAGAGTATCAATCAACGTCGGTCAAACCGGTTGCCCGATGGGACGAGTCTGTACAGGCCCGTGCCATGCCAGGCGAGGCCCGTGCCGACACAGTAGAAGAGACAGGGGAGAGGAAGAACGAGAGAGGAAAAGAGAGAGAGAGCGGGGGAGGAAGGAAGAGGGAGAGGAAGGAAGAGAGAGGCCGGCTGGGGCTGGCTAACGGAGGCCAAAGAGGCTCCGCGCAGAGGAGACGGCGGCTGGGGAGACACAGAGGCGGGGCTCTGCCTCCAGTCCTCTGTTTCGTTCGAAACAGGGGCCCAGAAGGGGGCCCTTTTATTTTTGTGTTTTAAGGGTTGAAGTCGGCAAACCCTTTTGTGTTTTAAGGGTTGAAGTCAACAAAGGGTTTGCCGACTTCAACTTAAAAGTGCACCCTTGTTTCGAACCAAAATAAGAGACCGGAGGCAGAGCACCGCCTCCATGTCTCTCCGGCCTCCGCCTCCTCCCTGTGGAGGCTCCCCGGCCTCCGCCAGCCGGCCTCTCTTCCTTCCTCTCCCTCTCCCTCCCTTCCTCGCTCTCTCTCTCTCTCTCTCTCTTCTTCTCCTCCTCCCCCTCCGGCGACGGCGTCTCAGTTTCAATGTCGGAACCGTCCCAGTCCTCCGCCGGTACAGCCCAGGATGCTCTGAACCGGACGGTTCGGGACAGTTCTGCAGACCTTGGTATCAATTGTAACATTCAATTCCTATATGTCTTGCACAAACATGATCTAGTTTGATTCAACAACATTGATATAGACAAGTAATAACAAGTAAATAGAAGAGAAGTTCTGTACAACACACAGACAGCAAGATATACATCTATAATGTGTGCAGTAGTGCTTGAATTGGGCTATATCAAAGAGCAAAGGCAGTCTAAGAGATGCCATCAAAAGAGATGATACAATGATGGACATTGAGCTTTATGGGCTAGATTGACTTGACTTTGTGAGCCTCTATTTTTTAGATCTAACCAGTCCAAGTCAGGTCCAAAGTTGCCAAGCCAATGATGGCCTTGCCTAGACATATCCAACCCGCTGATTCTGAATTTCAGGTTCAAGATGTGTTTAACTTGGATTTCAATCTAAAGGACCCCCATTTAATCTGCAGGATGCTATAAGGGGACTCAGAATTTAGGCCCCAACTTATCCATATATTGACAAGAGAACTGTATAAGCAAATGCAAAAAAATCAAGGTTTAGGACTTTATCCAAAGAATTCTTCAAATCATGCAACACTAAATGGTGCCAACTGTAACCAATTTCACAAAACTAACTTCCACAACCAGTTCTACATCCGGAAGATTGAACCTCTGCTAGCTAATATTACAAAAGTAATGATCGCTGCTTTCATAAAGATATAAATGAGAGTGAACAACTGAATATCCATCCCTTTTGTCTTATATCCTGTTTATTACCGGATAGTCTGAGAGTAAGAAGAAATAAACTTAATAAAATTGAAAAAAAATGGACATATAGTTATGTATACTGAAGCACACCCTATCGACAGATACAGCTCACTCTAAAAAAACTTTCTTATCCACAACCAAGAAAAAGAAATTAGTAAAATAACCAAATGGCGATCCAAGGTTCACATTTTGGCAGTGATAGCTAAATAAAGTAATTCTTACAATTGATAACTATTGTAAAAACTTATAGAACAGTGCAGCAATAAAATGCACTTGATGTGCAGATGCACAAACAAGAAAAATATTCCATGTTGTCTACTGTAATAAAACTAAAATTCTACATGTAACCATAAACAGAGAGAGCTGGATGCTCGAAAATCCACATAATTAAAACATAACATATCATATAAACAAGTAGAGACAGTAAATTACCATCTTTCTCATTGGTGTATCCCTGTGAAAATGGCATGGTAAACAAAACCATAAAGCCCACAGTAACCCATAGCAAGATCCTCAACTTAGCTTCATTCACCGTCAACATCTTCTAACTAATGGCACACCAATCATTCGGATTTTTGTTCTGCCCTCAAAAATCAAACAGAGTAGACACTAATTGTGAGAGAGAGAGAGAGAGAGAGAAGCCATGTTCAGAAAGAATAATATAAAATTGATAGGTCACAGTCACAGCATCAATACTTCGAACCTAGAAAGCCCAAACAAGTCAAAAGGAAGTAAAACTGAGTTAAATTAGGAGATCACAAAACATTTGATGCAGCTCGCTGTAACATTTCACTACAAACCAAAGCATCAAAGCCAGAAAACCTTTATCCCAACTAATTACAAACAGCTTATGAATCCTTCTTTGCATACCTTTTCAATGATTCTCCCTCACACTATCCACAAAACTTTGCATAAAACATAAATTTTTCCACAGTATCATTAAAATACTTACAAGAAGGGTAGTATTCATGTTAGAAGCAAGCTAGTTCACCTACCCATAACCCATCCCTTCATATAATTATTAGAAAAAATGATCCCAGTAAAATCCATATATCTAAAATGTACCTTTTCGAGAATCCACCACCAAAAATACAAAAACAAAAACAAGAACAAAAACAAAAAAAACTACTAAATCAGCATTCCCACTGATTCTCACTGCAGACCAAAAATTGTAATGCAATTCAAATACCAAAAAACCACACAAAAATCACATTTTTGCTGGCCAAGACACGGATATAACTAAGATTTGAACTCCAGGCAGAAAATCGCTTCCTTCAAACATATTTACATAAACAAACAAAATAAACAATCTCAAAACAAGAAACCAAAATGCTGAAAACCCAACAAAACAAAACCCCAAAATCCTCAAGAACACAAGCAGCAATTTGCACTCCAACCAAACAACACTTCCAACTCAAAAAGAGAAAAAAAAAAAAATCCAAACCGAACTCTTCAAAAACTTACTCAAAGAGGGAGGAGGAAGAGAGAGGCCAAGAATTCTCCTGCTTCCCAAAAGCGGTCTCAGCAGAAGTGCCGTCAAAAGGCACGCCACAATTAGCTAGAACTAAGCTAAAGTATGCTAAACTTCGCCGCTAAGACTCCACTCTAAGTGCGGAGAGAAACGAAAGAAGCAGGGAATGGGAATAAAAGAGAGCAAAGAAACGGACAGACAAGTTGTAAATAGAGGAGTAGAATAGGAAAGCCGTGCAAGAATGGTGCATTTATATATAAAGATATATAAAAATTAAAAGTATACGTTGGGTTTTGGAAGGAAAGAGAGGAGTCCAGCTCCCTCTTTTTTTCCTCCCTTTTGGTCGAGTTTTTCCTTGCACTCCACTGTATGGGAATCTGTGAAGAGATAGACACAAAGCTGCTTTTCCTTCCTAACCTTCCCAATATTTGTGAATTTTGCAAGAGGTAAAAGGAGAAAAGTTTTGTTGCGTAAAAGCTTCCAAAAAGATGACGACCTCCATGATATGGGAATGGGCCCCATGGGTATTCTGGGGTCATGTGATCTGATCCTGTACTATGTGCGGCAATTCTGTCAGATGGGACCGGCCTTTATTTGGGTTCTCTCATGCTTGCTCCAGATTTAGGTTGGATTGAGTTGGACCGAGTTGGATCGGATTTATTAATATGTGATCATCTTTCCAAATTAGATGAGTGGTAAAATCCACCATTACTTGTGTATCTAGTAATTATCTTTTCGAGTGTAACAAGATATTGTTGGATCAAATTGAATTGTATCGGTTTTAATTCCTCTATGTCATAAGGGTTATAACGGTGGCTCGAATGGCTGCAAAACTTTTAGGCATGAGATACTATATCTCCTTTTTTTTTTTTTTTCCTAGGCGTACACTCTTGTTCTAATGAATTAAAGAAAATTATTAGTAGTAACATTTTAGATAATCAAAATTGATTAGATGGCATTCATCTATAAAATGCTTCTTAATCTTGAAGGGTGATGTGCATTGAATGTAGAAAACTAGTGTCAACCAATTCAGAGATGTTGATCTTTCGAGCTAATTAATGGGTTGCATATGAAATGCATAGAGATTAGGTCAGAATATGATGACTAACTTGATGATAACATGAGCTAGCTAGCTAGCTAGCTTGTGACTGCTAAAAAGGCAAGTGATGAAGAATTGTGGAATCCAACATTGCCAAGATTTGTGTGTGTGTGTGTGTGCACACGCGCACACGCGACTAATAATAAATGCAACTACCAATTAAATGAGCTGCCTATGGAACTGCTTTGTACTAAATTACTTTCTCTAAAATCCTTCTCGAGAAGAAAAGTTGTCTTTGCGTGGCTATATCGGAGATTGGGCATTGTGCAGTAGTTTATCATCAAATATATAATCCAGGTATTATTAAGAACATACCTAGCCAAACTTGGTGCCGGATTACTTTTCTATAGTGTTATTATTAATATGAGAGCATTTTCTGAAAAGGTATGTTGTTATCTATGAAATGGTCATGGTGGAGGTGGGACTTCTCATAGTGTTTAACATAATTGCAACATAATCAAGTTGGCTATAGGTTTTCTTATATATCAACTTCTTAGCATACCTTACTCAATCTACCAAACTCAGCTAAACACACTCTTGCTCAAAGATGCTAATAGAGAGTTACTTGTGAGCGCAGTTTTAAATCCATTAAAAAATTATACCAATTTTTAGGTCTTTAAATTCAATATGATAACCTAACAAGAGTAATTAACTTGATGGCACATCACTTGGAAGATGTCATTAGCAAGATCTAGAAGCACAATCATGCCTTTGATATCCTTCTATAGCCAAACTTACACCGATCGAAAAGAAGCATACCGTCTATTTTATGTAATCATTCTCTAATGGACGACACAATAAGCTATAGAAACCCGGCGATCTACTTGATCGGCTTTGTCACCCAACTTGCAGTATAGGGAATAAAAAAGGTTTTGAGATACCGTATGAGAATCTTCACATCATCAAACTTCTACAAAGTCATACCAACCATTATCTAAACTTTATCCTCAGCAAAGCAGCTAAACTTTATATTTAGACTTCTTATCATATTCCTCCACTCTCCTTTTGGTTGATTATAGATGAAATGATAACCGGGGACATTTGTCGATCGAACATGGTTCCATCCTGCTGAAACGAATCTGTGCCACCCATGCGATTGGTTGGCGCTTATGTGGCGACACCTCAGACTGAGTGTGGACTGACATGTAGTTTGGCCTGAAGGAATCTGCTATAGGGGAGTCATGTGCCCGGTTAGGATAAAAACATTATCAAGTTCTTTTCCCCCCATATGGACCCATCCTTATTTAGTGAGACCAATGGTTAGCTACCCATTTCTCAAGCTCTTACTAAACCACTTTTCTTCCCCTTTCTCTTTATTCTGTCCTCGTTTTTCTTATCTTTTTTCCATATAATTGTTAGATTTTATGAGCTCTAACAACAGCTCATGTTTAATAAAACCTAGACTGGAAAATAAGCATTATTAAGGCTTATAAGACTAGTTGCCCATGTAAGAATTTAAACTGGTATACACTTATAATGCAGTTGGAGTCCAATGATGGGAGGGATTCGTAAGAGAAAAAAAAAAACTAGAAATCCTAAGCTTACTCGCAGTCAAGTCTGGCCAGAAGAATTCTACATGAATAGTTTATTTTGTTGTTTTATACAACATCATGATCGGCCTTGGCATTACAGTTTTTCTTAGAATAATTTCTATCTTTATATATCAATTATGTAAAAACTTTTTCTTTACAGATTTACATATCAATACATCCCATATCCTTGAACACACACACACACACTCATAGAGAGAGAGAGAGAGAGAAATTAATTAGAAAAATAAGCTATAATTCTATCTGATAAATACACACTTGCTACAAACAATAAAGCAAGAAAATTTGTTAATTAAGTTTATGAGGTTAGTCTCAATGAGAATATTTTTTTAACGTTCTATTATTATTGATGAAAACTAAACTTATTAGAAGTCATATTAAGAAATTTCTAGAAAAAGAGATGTATTAATTTTGAAAAGCAAAGGAGTCACTGCATGTAACTAATCAGTGAAATGGGTGTTTATATGTAATCTCTTTATTTTTAAAAGAAATGACATGATGCAATCAAGTGTATAGCCGAGTGTATTAAATTGTTATTATTAGTTGGTGCTTATTTATTAGACACTATGATTGTAGGTAAAATTTTCTGTTGTCATGCATAAGTGTGAGGATTCGTACGGGTCTATGCTTAGCCCCATATTTTTTATTCGACAAAAAGATTTTGGTACTTATTCATGATCAACGAATCTAAATAATACATTTTAACTAGTTTTTTTGGATGAGGTTCTGAATTATTACGAATAGTATCAGAGTAGACCTTGTCCTTGGCCTATGTGGACTAGGAGATATGGATCTAAGAGGATCCCTGACTCAATGTGGACCATTTTGCCCATTACAAGTAGGGTCGGATAGGGTCTAAAAGCAAGATCCACCATATCGGAATGTTTCGTCTCTCCAATCAAATTAAGATTGACCACAAGCGTGGTGTTTGTGATTGGATTTGAATGGATATGCATCCTTAAACTGGGTAAAAACATTCGGACTTAAATAGAGGAACATATGAGGGTCCATGCAAGCGTATATTTAGTCCCACATCGGTTATTCGCTATGAAGATCTTGAATACTTATACATGATCAAGAAATTCAAATAATGCCTTCCGGTTATTATTTTTGGATGAGGCCATAGGTTGTTTCAATAAGTATGTGATTAAACTAGCATCTGACCTGAACAGCCAGCTAGTAGGTATTCCTAAAAACTATTGCCAATCATCCATGTGTGGCTCCACCCTTAGAACGTAATCTAGCCTGTGACTAATGCCTCTCGTAACGAGTATCACATAGATGTTTTGGATGATAGGCAAACAGGTCTGTGGTCCCTTTTAGAATGTGCTCCAAACTATTCTGTAAGCCCTGTTCCTTTGCTTCTAAATGGATTGTAACACTTTGAGTGAGCGGTCGCCATTCTCCGGGCTGGTAGTTTGCCTCTCCTATTACATTAAATCAATGAAATGAATGGAGAGTATCCTTGTTTTTGCTGACAAATAAAGGCAAAAAGAAAAGAAGAAGAAGAAGAAGAAGCAGCTCTTGCAGCATGTACATGAAAATATGCTTATAAGTGGAATAATAAAAATAGTGTAAAACTGTAAAAAAAAATCCTATCTGAATAATCATATGAATTGATGAAAATTAAAGTTGATAAGCTATGTCCAATTTGGCTTCTCAGACCCTAATACTTGTGGCATTCCTTGTACCATATCCCAGTAACCCTGCGCATTCAGGTTATTGGCCCCAAAACCTGCAAATTTTGTCCAACGAGTAATAGGTGGGATTCATGGATGTTAAACTTGAGCAGGCCAAACCTATAGCTTAGGCGAGACTGTGCCAAACCAACGTTGCTCCGGGGCATGCGTGCAAAAGCTAAGATTGAGGCTTTGTTTGGTAATGTATTTTTGTACTTCTTCTTTTTAAACATAAAAGAAAGGTATCTGATGCAGAAAATATGTTTGATTACCCTATTTCTGTTTCTATTTTTTTAAATATTTTCATTTTTTCTGAAAAAAGTAGAAGTAAAATTTTTTTTACTTCCATTTTATTTTAAGTAGGTTTTCGCCCTTCTTCCCACGAACCCTCCTCTTCCATCCAATCTCGCCCCTATCTGACCACATTAGCTCTTCGAGCCTCATCGATCATCTCTCCACTCAATGCCAAGCTACCTGTCATCCCCATCCATGTTGCTGGCCTTATTTCTACTCCCTCTTCTTCTGCCGCTTTGGTCATGTTGCCGGTCTCATGATCTCTCCCTTTATAACGTTGCCGACCATATCCCCTACTCTGGTTGTTATAAAAAAAAAAAACAAGCATATTTTCTGTTATCAGAAATCTAAAAAAAAGAAATAGGATTTTTGTTTTTTATTTTTAAAAAAAAATGACAACAGTGCCAAATGTAGTCTTGAGTGTTTACAAATTACAACTAGAGCAAGTACTAGCAAATAGCAACTTTGGATCAAAGCACTCCCAGTGACCTTTCCTCACTTCTTTTACAGATATGCGGACATATATATTGTGCTCCTTCTTGGCTAAAGGTCCTAAATATGTTGCCTAGGCATCCCTTTACGCGCACTGGATTAAAAATTATAGCAACTAAATATTTTTTTTTAATTTAATTTATTTTTAAGAATGGTGTGGGGTTCTAACCTCCCACTCGATCCAATACCATCCACACTATAATTTAGTGGGAATTGTACCATATTCTGGTAGTGAAATATTGCAATAGATTTTGTGATGTAGTTTGTTAATCACAAAGGTACTAATTGTTGGAGTACTTCAAAATTCCATGTCTACTTTTCTTTTCTCTTGTTTATTTTCTTTAGTCCCATATTAGAAAGAAATGAAACTCAAATAGTTTTTATATAGTTTTCGATCTTTTTAACCTAGTGAAGCAAAGAAAGTAAGTAGCCTACGCGTGCACGAGTCCAATGGAGACCCAAGCCTTCGCTAGTCACTGCACTGCATTTGCGAGTGTACGCTTGGAGTGACCCTGTTGTTGTATCCTGGAGGATAGGCCGCCATTGCCTGCTACACCAAGATTCATTCTCCGAGAGGCACGATCTATTCTTAAGGATAGTGACAACACGTCTCAACCGATAAATTCTTTCTTACCGTCTATTTTTTTCATAACACTAATAACTGAAAATCATTAAAAGAATGGCACTTCCTGTGTTGAACTTTAATGGCTTTGGATACTTCGATGCTTTTGTGAAGGAATCTATATATAATTTGGTAAGCAACAAGTAAATATCTTTTGAATACCTAAACATTAAAAATTGAATTTTGTAAATTACATTATTTAGCAAGTATGTAGCATGAGTTGTGAATTTATATTTATCCATATTTTATGTTTTAGAGATTTTTCTTAATTCATACTAGTAGGAATATAAATGTGAAAGCAGTAATGATCAACAATGTTTATCCAGTTCATCTACTTTATCTCACAGCATATACGAGCTATAATATGACTAAATAGGAGGACAAGGGGCAAGGGAAGGGATGGCCGAGCTGCAGCTAGTTTGGAGTCCTTTCGGTGAACTTTGATGGTACTGTAGGAGATGGCCAAGCTGCAGTTGGTTTCATTGTAAGAGACTCTGAAGCCTCTTTGATTCTTGCTAGGGGAAAGAAATTAACCTACTATGCTGTTCCCTATTCAAAACTTACAGGAGCTTGGCTTGGACTCTATTTCATTCTCTGTCATTGCAATGCTAAAGATGTTCATTTGCGTGGAGATTCGGCTACGGTATTAAACTGGATTGACTCCCAATCCACTTGCTGGCTTATTCATTCTCCCATATTTCAGGATTAAATGTTTTGGACTAAACATCTTAACTCCTTTGTTACTTCGCACATCTATCGTGAAGGAAACCAAGCTGCTTTTGCTGTGAAGGTTGATTTCATATTGAATCCTACTGACAGGCTCAACCCAGACTTGGCTCGTATATTGCTGGCTGGATGTTGCAAAAGATGGGCCTCTATAGTGACAATTTTCTGGGCTTTATATACTCCTTTGTTTGGAGTTTCTTTCTAACTTGCTTCTATCTTATTTGAAATATGAGTGGCTTTTTTATTTTAAAAATTTTAAGTGAACTTATCAGCTTTATTTAAAATTTTCAAAATAAAAAAAAAATCCCAACAAACTTTTGTTTCAAACAAAACAGGGTTCAGAGAGTGGAGCCCCTGCTCTAGCCCTTCAGTGCCCCTCCGACACATTCCGAAGGCCTTCGGTGGTCCTCCCTTCCTCTCTCTCTCTTCTTTTCTCCTCTCTCTCTCTCCCTCTCTTTTTCTCTCTCCCATTCTTTCTCTCGTGCTCTTTCACCCTCTCTACTGCATCGGTATGAGCCCAACAGGAATGACATAGGGGTGTATCGGATTATGCCATCGGCTGACCGATACGGCCTTCGATACTAATATGGTAGATCTTGCTTTTTTTTTTTTTTTTTTTTTTGCTAAATTGGGTGATCTATACAACACGTGTGCGGATGCACCCAATAAAGTCGGAAAACAAAACATCCCGGAGCTCCCGAGGCAACTCCCCATCCCCTGCCCATAGGGTACTACTGGCATGGTTAGCCACATACGTGGCCACCCAATCCGCAGCCCCGTTGGCTTCTCTAAATACATGCTTCGCCTGGACCACCCCTCCGTCCCTCATCATCAACCAGATATCACGGATCAAGGGATGGTCGGCAGCACCGACCCTCTGACCCCCCTGGATCCAACTAATGACCGTAGCCGAGTCACCCTCCAAGATAACTGATCTAGCTGAGAGCACACGCTGAGCGTGTCGAAGACCCGCTCAGGCAGCTCTCAGTTCCGCTCCAGAAACCGTGCAGTCAAATAACTGACAGCCTCCCGCCGCCACTACCCTAGAGGTCGGGTTCCGAATAACGAAACCCGCTCCACCTATCGTGCCACCATCCAGCACTGACCCATCAAAATTGACTTTGAGGAAGCTTGGGGGTGGGGGCTCCCAGGTGAAAAACACCGTGTGAGAAGCTGCCGAGGCAGAAGGGGAACCCCAGATATCCCGAGCTATCAAAAGTCCATCTAAGGAGGAAGCACGACTAATCTCTGCCGCCTGCGCCCGGGCGCTCTCCGCCACGAGCCTTGGCGACATGCTCTGCTCACCAAGGTTTCGAGCATTCCTTGCCAGCCATATCTGGTATACTGTGCAGGTCGCTCTAACCGCCTTTTGGCGTGTCAATGGGTTACCCGACCACCAACGGATAGTTCGTAAGAACTGGTTCCTCGGGTCCAACCCTCCCATAGCAGCCCTGCCGCACGCCACGCTGCCCTCGCCCATGTGCACTAAAACAGTACATGGTCCACCGACTCATCGGCTCTGCATGCCCCGCACTCAGGGGGCATCCTCAAGCCCCGTTCGCTCAGTACTGCTCTTGTCGGAAGCCGAACCCAGACGACTTTCCATAAGAACAGTGCGACCCTCGGATGGAGGCCTAGGCGCCAAACCCAGGCACACTCCAGTCCTGGCTCATGCCCTGGCCGGAGCACTCGGGAGAGGTCCCCCACCCTCACTCCGGTCCTGCACGACGTGCTCCACACCCGGATATCCGGAACCGCATATCCCGGAATCGGCATATCTTGCTTTCTAGTCTTACTATTTTGTATATTTTTATTAACCGTTTATCTGGCTACTTCAATCCTTCACCGAAAAAAAAAACTAAAAACAAAGGGATGGATGAGAGAAATTGTAATAGGAGAAAGAGAGATATCTAGCTAACTAGTAAGTCCTGATCGTAGGGCATGTCCTTATTTCTGCTTCTGCACATTGTTCACCTACCACTTATGATTAGAGTCTCATTCATTAGGCAAGAAAATTTACGGTTTGTTCTATATTTAGGTTTTTATGCATATATAACTTTATAAATATCAAAAATTATGGTATGCCAACTCTTAAAAATTTACTATTTAGATGTATACTCTTATAATTATTTTTTTTATATGTATATTTTTGCAAATATCTAAAAGTATGTGTATATCTTTGCAAATTCACTGTTCACGTTATACTCTTATGAATTATTTATTTTTTGAGTACCCTTATATAATTATTTTTTTTGCATGTATATGCTTAACTCAACAAGGGAAGACATGAAAAAATAAATAACTTACACGGTTATATATATAAATAATAAATTTGTGAGACAATTTTCTCTATTTTTATGAGGGTATATATATATATATATAAACACTTATTTTTTAAAAAAAATAAGGATAAAAATTGAATGAAAAGGCCCACTAGCCATTTTGGCCCCACTAGTCTACCAAGGCACGTGACTCCACAATGCTTAGCAATAAGTCTAACTAAAACGATTTCCCGTGAACTTTATTTTTGATATTATTTTAACTAACTCTTTGATTTAAAAAGTTTAGGCTACTCAAAACGATCCAATAATACATATCAAACTTGTTATAACTACCACTTACAATAATATAATTATCCTAGAGCAACTTACGTCCGCGACAAAACAAATATCAGCATTCTCTATGATCATAGGAGTGGTATTATTGCCTTGTGCTTAACCTCATGTGATACTATATGATTACCCTTCTTTTTTCTCTAATAAAGTACATGAGAGAAGTGCCATCCCATAGGGTAAGAGAGAGCATCCAATCAACCTAAAATTTTCACCTAAAGAAATTCTCAGAAGGATCGAAATCCCAAAGAGTTATACAACTCAAGAGCCAAACCCTTGAGACCACTGAACTAATGGCAATCAGGCCATTGTATGATGATCAAATTGAAGAAATTTTTTTCAATTCTAAGGTTCTATAAGACAACACTCAAATAGTTTTTCCGCAGGTGCCGGCGGAAGGGTATAGGTGTATTAGATATTTTTCTACCTTAAGTTGGCATGGTGGGACCCTGCTTACAAGAGATCTGGGGAAGAGTGGACTAAATCTAGATCTGAATCCAGATCTAAATAAAAGGAATTGGCTAAAGTAAAAGAGGAAAGGAGATTATATTGCATGGTTTCTTTTCACAAAGCAATCTATGTTATCTACATGAAACTTTTTCTTTTTTGTCTCTTTGGAATCCACTTAAGTATTAATAGAACCTTCATCTAACTTTGACTCATGAATGCTAGCTTGTTCATTAAGCATTCCTTCAAGGGGTAAACCGAACACCCCACTATTTCAGTCTTTAGAATGCCCATTTTGCGGTGAGATTAAAAAAAAGATCAAACAATGTTTGTCTCCATAACTTAAAGTGATTATAAAAGTGAAAAGTCTTCTTCATTAAGTTATTCTTAAGGTAAACTATCTATGGGTTGCCTACAATTTTCTAATAAGTAAGATTGCTCATGGTGAGTAGCTCAACTAGGATGTACTTCTTAGAAACTTTATGCTTCTTTCCACTCTTATATATTAATTATAATTTTCTTTAGATGATTCTAAAGCTAAACCTGAAATCTTCTCTCTTTAATGATTTGTTAGCTGAAAACAGTTGCAAAAACGCGTTGAAGGATCTTCCTTGTCTTAAAAAGGGTACCTGGTGGCAATGCCTAATAGAGAACGAAACACCGATATTCTTTTTTCTAGCTGTTCACATCACTCTTGATGCAAGCATCTCATAATATTGTCATGCAAGAGATCTTAAAGTTGATATCACAAAGAGGAGGTGACTCTTGCATTTATGTACTGCATTGATCTAAAATTTTTCTAATCTAATATAGAACAATAGACATTCTAAAATATTATGACATAATTAAGGAGACTTCAAAAGAACAACACAGTAGTTAATTGTGAAGTATAATTTAACAAGTATTACTATGCCATAGCATCTAAGCTTGGCAGACTAATCCTGTGTAGCAGAGGAGCATTGGTGCAACATACAAGAAGTATTTCAATGTCAATCAAGATCTTGTATATCATGTAGCCAATCACCGATCTCTGAGCAAGGACGTGATATGGCACGAATTTGCCATCCCTAAAATTTTACTTGATAGCTCAACTCGCCGAATCAAACAATGAATCAATGGCCAATCAAATATTCGAATAATCGCCGATCGATGACAACTTGCTGCTATTTCAATCTGCCCAAAAGGAATAACATAACTGTGCAACAAATAAGGAAAGCATTCGATCACATCACACTTGAAAATGAATAACCTCATTACCTTGATCAGCGGATATGGAGAATACTCAACTGCTCATCATAAATTTTACAATCGGAAACATACATATTCATATCTTCTCCTCTATAAATACCAAGTAGGAGGACCTTAGGTATAATGAAGTGAACTTCCATCACTGTATTCCAAAAACTCCTATCTCTTTTTTATCTCTCCCATTTTCTCTCAAAAATCTACCTAATTTAAGCGTTGGAGGGTTCCTAGCTAGACACATTCCAGTGACCCTCTAGTCGTTTTATATGGTTGCATAATAGCTCCAGCATCATGCTACACTCCTTCCACTATACAGAGTAGAGCAACTCACTTGTTAGTCTATCCACTTATCAGGTTGAATTTTGAGCAGCAACAAATAATGACTTTTTCCAATTTTATTCATGGATTCACATGTTACCATCCATGGACCTGTTGGACCATATTCAAGGGATGCACTACAGATCATGTGTTGCGCATAGTCTTTTTAATTCATTTTTCCAAGAAAAAGTTAAAAATGAAGATAATAATCTTGGTATCTATTATAAATCCAATTTTGGGGTGCCACAAAATAAAATGGATGCTAGTTTCCTTCCATCTAAAACAAAAGGAGAGAAAAGGCCTCGTGAATGCATGCTTGTTTAAATATGTGCGAGAGTGAGGGTGAGTGTATGAGGGAGAGTCTACGAGGAAATATTTAGTTACTAAAAATAAACTAATCTAAGAATAGCTCCCCCCAACAAAAAAGAGAAATACACGTTAAAGTTTGATTTTAACTGTAATTCAAAGAAGTAGATGTCACATTTGCCATGATTAAGAAGTTCTCTCTGCATGTACGGTAGGTACTAAAGAGATGCGATAAACATAGAAGAAGATGGATGGTTGTATTACATCTAATTAACTTTCTTTCATTATTTGTATGATATAGTAAATACCTCATCATGGGGCTACCACCATTATTTTCAAAAAGAAAAAGCCACCTCGATTTTCCCTAGTTTACTTCCTTGTTCTCTCTGTCAACAAAAAAAAATACGGAGCAAGAGACAATTTTTTGGAAAAATGGAGTCTAGGCCATGCATTTTGCATTACAATAATAGGCAAGAGACAATACTGGGGAAAAATGGAGTCTAGGCCTTGCACTTTGCATTACAATAGTAGCAAACATATATCAACTAACTTACTTGGCAAGCATTTGTTTGATCAATATATATATATATATATATATATATATAATATGTATATATATAATATGTGCGTGTGCGCGCGTGAGAGCGCACACATTACAAAAATAGCAGACAAATATCAACTAACTTACTTGGCAAGCATTTGTTTGATTATATATACATATGTGTGTACTTATATATGTAAGAGATATATTGTGTGTATATATATACGTATGTATGTAAATGTATACATATATCATAGAATAGGAAGGCTCATGTTAACTTTTTTAACTCAATAATAAAAAAATCATTTGATAACAAAAAGATATATGTAAGCTAAATAAATTAAGTCATAATAACTTGAACAATGTTATGAACCAGGTTTGTCCTAGTGGTCGCAACCATCTACTCAATAACCTGATATTTTATGTTTAATTAATTTTTAGGTGGTTCATCTTCAAAAATCTGAACTTAGGTAAGTATAATGCATATAAGACAATTTGAAAAAGAGTGAATATATATCATTATGTGAAAAATTTAAAAAATATATTAACTAGATAAGGGGTATCGTATAAAAAAATAAAAAAATAAAAAAAAATTATGTGAGGTTGAGGTCGGGGCCTGACTCTTAAACTTTTGGTGAAAAAAAATGGGATAGATCAAAAAAGTTAAGAGTTAAATAGGTTAGCATCCCTTTACTTATTTTGTAATGAGCTAACTCTATTAAGTTCTAAGGACGCTACTATTCTATTTTATGCATAAGATAGCAGTTAATTGTGATATTAAAGGCTCAAGGGTTTTTCAAAAAAAAAGATTGAAAAGAAGATGCTAAAGACTAATGCATTAATAAACACAAGTGAAGTTACAATGTACATAATTATGAAATTCCCGTCAATCTTGAGAAAGACTAATCTCTAAAATTATTTGTACTTTACAATAGATAGACAGACCAGTTGGGATAATTCATTAACTAATAGCAAAATTAAAAAGCTTCAAAAGTAAATATTATAATGGTGAAAAAATTATATATCCAAAGTGGTGTTTTATTGCACACTTTTTCCATATTCAAATAGGAATAATTTATACTGTCACTAATATTGATCGCAATATCAAAATCAATAGAAACACTACAAGATGTTGACCTAAGTGGATGCTTGTCATGTATCATATCATTCCTATATGATTCATATATCCATCTCCTTGTATATGGCAATTTAAACCTCTTCCATTAAATATGCATCGTGTAAAAAAACAGAAAGAAATTCAATTAAACAAATATTATTGATGAGTTTATTGTTGAAAGAAAATCTTCTATCTCTTAATTTTTTTCTTATATTATACATGTAATAATTTTATAATTAAAATTACATATGATACCTAATATAACCATGCAAAGCTAATTTTTGGACATTCAAAAAGAGTATTTAATTCTCAATAAAAAAAAGGAGTATTTAAGCTTATATTCCTACTTTCCTGTCGGATTCCAAAGGCATGGCAATATGGTAAACATATTTGAAATAAGATTTTTTTCTTTATAGGGCTCGTTTGGTTCGCGGAAAAAGAAGGGAGAAAGTGTGGTCAATGGGAAAGTAATGAGATGCTTTTTATTTGGTTGTAGTTTTCAAAGGAGAAAAATGAGAAAGTTGTATTTTCATGGGCATATGATTCACATTTTATGGAAAAGTCTTTCCCGTGAGAAACATGGAAAAGTTATTGAGGCAGAAATCACTCCATCTTTATTTTTTTTCCAAAAAAGCCCTTTAGCATAAAAGAGGTATTAAAGACCTAATTTTTATTAAGGGTATAATAGAAATTATATATAACTTTTTCAGAAAAGTAGATGGCCAACCAAATATAAGCACTCTCTAAATCTGTTACTTTTTCATTTTTAACCAAATATGCTAAAAGTACATTCTTAGGCATTCTTTTCATAGAAATTTTCTTTTCAGAAACCATATTTCTAGAAAAAAAATACTTTCTGCGAACCAAACGAGCTTTATAAGAAGGTGAAGTTATTAAATTAGTTTGCAGTTCGGAAGAAGTTTTCAAAAAAAAAAAAGAAAAAGAAAAGAAGAAGAAGAAGAAGGAGGAGGAGAAGATAGAAAGAGAAGTTTGGCATTTTAAATTTTAGAAAGTTTACCGTATTATTCAATTATACAAAATCAATTAATTAATTAAAATTCTATATCCCGAGATTAGCGGACAGACCGGCAGACACGATGGCGACCCACACCAACCCCACCGCCGCCCACCGGCTTTCCCGGCATCCCCACTTGCCTAATTTCACCATTACTAAACAAATAAAGGGTCTGACATCATCATTCACCGTCTGATCGAAAAATCTTCTAGTTTAACGGCTACGATGGAATCCATCAAGTCTCTACATAATAACCGTTGCCTTTATTTAATTATTCCCTCCGAGGTGACCGGCGATCCCCGGTACGTAAACGTACGGAACTACCGCGCCCGGATTTACCGCCGTCTCTTTAAATGCTGGAGCGAACCCCCTCGCTCTCCTCTTCCCCCACCCTTGGCTCCTCCACTGCCTCCACCGAGAAGAACCGCCGATCGAACGGTCCACGAACGAGATCGGGCCATCCGACGGCCCTCCTCTTTCCTCCTTGTAAGTCTGTGATCCCCCGTCTTCATTTCCAACTCCTCTGTTGCTTAGTGTAGAGTTCAGACTTTCAGAGGTTTGGATCAAAGATTGAGGGTTTTGAGAGAAGAATTTCGAAGCCCTAGAATTGAGATCGGCTTCGATCTGGTCGAAAATGGGGAAGGCCGGGAGGGATTGGATGCAGATCTACGCGATTTACGGCACCGACGAGGGGCAGACGGTGGCGTTTCTCTCCTTCCACGCCGCCATCTTCGCCGCCGTCTCCCTCCTCCTACTCCTCTACTTCGTCCCAATCTTGGATTTCTTCCATTCCCTCCTCCCCGGCGTTCCCCTTCCGGCGATCCGCTTCGCTGCCGGTTTCACCGGCTCCGTGGCGGCCCTGTCGGCTCTGTGCCTGCTGTTCGCCGCCGGCAACGTGCTGTACTCCTCGGTGGCGCTGCGGTGGGAGATGGCGCAGCGGATGGTGGCGGCGGTGCCGGACTGGGTGGCGGTGCGGACGGCGCTGGACGTGGGGTGCGGGCGGGGGATGCTGCTGAACGCGGTGGCGAAGCAGATGAAGAAGGAGGGGTCCGGGGGCAGGGTGGTGGGGCTGGACCGCCGGCGGGAGACGGCGGTGGCGGCGCTCCGGCGGGCGTGGGCGGAGGGGGTGCAGGAGTACGTGACGTGCCGGGAGGGGGACGCCCGGCGGCTGCCCTTCCCGGACGCCTACTTCGACGTCGTCGTCTCGGCGGTGCACCTCAGCGGGCTCGGCCGGATGGCAGCCGGCGGCGGCGGGTCGGCGGCGGCAGCGGCAGCGGAGAGGGGGAGGGGGCTGGGGGAGGTGGTGAGGGTGTTAAAGCCCGGAGGGGTGGGGGTGGTGTGGGATTTGGTGTGCGTGCCGGAGCTCGCGCAGAGGCTGAGGGAGATGAGAATGGAGGAGGTCAGGGTCTCGGATCGGGTCACCGCCTACATGGTTAGCAGCCATATCGTATCGTTTCGGAAGCCCACCGTCGCCTCCGTGGAGGCCCAGCAGCCGCTCGATTGGAGGGCCACCATCGTTTGATTCTGTTCACAAGGAATAACAGAACCATACCTCAAAAAGTACCGTATTGGTGGTAGTTTTTTCCCTGAAAGGGAAGAAAAAGGAACCTCAACTGTGAATTTTTGGAGTTAGTGAATGGTATAGGATGCTTGGATTCATAGACATAAAGGATATATATGTGATGTACAGTGGCTTTAATCTTATTAAGGTTGCAGCTTAATATGCAAAAATAAATGCAAGTTTTGTTGGTTGCTAAAATAATTATCTGTTTACATTATTTTGGGCTGACTATAATTATAATTTCTTGTTATATTGCAATAGTGTTATCATTATTTTTTTAAAAAAAATTAGTGTGATGCATAAGTATTCTATACTGGGGAATGTGGTTTAGCTAACTGTGCTTGCATATACGATTCTTCTTTGTGAGAAAGTATTGGATTTTTATATTGTTATTGTGATGTTGAAGAATTGGATCAAATATTGTTGGTACATAATCTAATAATCTCGCATGTGTTTGTGTAATTAGGCAGATGAAGAATTTATATTTTTATGATGATTTGTTTGCTTATGGAACATGTTGTACTTATATATCAAGCACTCATTTGGTTACATATCTTAATTTTATGAAAGAAGTTAATGAGAATCGGATTGTCATGTTCTTATCAGCACTATTTTGATTATTCATTTGTGGCAATCTTAAGCAAGTATCAAAGAAGTGAAAAATATGTTAAAAAAAAAAAAAATCAATGATCTACAATACTACATAATACTTTTAAAGGTTGCCTTATGGATTTAGGTATCATTTTGATAGTTCATATATAAAAATCATAAAAAAAAATTTCCATGAATTTGTATTTTTAACTATTAAAACTTAGACTTTTAGAAGGTATTCGGGCTCTACAAAGAGCAAGTTAAAAATTAGAAAAGTATGAAAATAAGAAGCCTCAAGAATTTTATTTGAAAATTCTATACAAAGTTGAAATTTTCAGATTCCATGATCTTTTGAGATTTTATGGCACAATGAAACAACTTGGATTATAATTACTATGTTAGCTTGGTGGTGATACCCTTCCTTTTACTAGCTGGAGTTACTGGGTTCAAAACAAGAGTGGTATATCCTGAATAATTCGTTCCAACTAACTTCTTATAGGGGTCGGATTTCTCTCCCAAATAAAATTTTTAGGTCAAACTAGCCCACGTACTAAATTATTTGAATGGGACTTCTTAGATGGAACTCCCTCCTAAACTCAAAAGTCAAAAAAAAACCCTGAAATATCATGATTTTATAATATATACAAGTGCAGCCTAAATTCCTTTGGTGTTTGATCACAGCCTAACTGATCATAATCCCATCCAAAAGCAATAAAAAATATTGTTTCTTACTTTTGCTATGGTCATCCATAGAGGTTAAGGTCCCCAGTAAGCTTCTCAATAGGAAAATAAAAAATGGATATGACTAGGACTAAGTTATAAATCAAGTGCCTCCTTCCAATCAGAGAGTAATCACTAATCAAGCAGCTAGCCCGTTGTTGAGAAAGGATTATCTTTTCTAGAAAGCAATTTGTGGGTTAATATTATTGAGTGTGGATCTTCTACCAGGGTCTAAATGGATCGAATTGATTTGTGACCCGACCCGCTTAGACTCAAGTCGGCCCGATATGAAGGACCCAAGGGCCAGGTCTGAGTTTACTAATTCTGATCCGACTTAACCTTGTTTAATTTTTATGGCAATTTTTGGATTTCTTACCCTATGACCTGACCTGATCCGACCCAAACCCGATATACCATCAGGGCCCGCAGAGGCACTTCAGGGTCTCTATATCTCTATTCCTCTAATCTTTTCTTGTATTTGATAATGAGAGGAATGAAAGAGATTGTTTTTTGTGTAGTGTCCAATGGTATGAATTTTATATTAAGACTTAGCTTGGTTATATTAGTGTCCATGGACTTACCCAACCTGAATAACCTCTTGGGTCAGAAAATTTAGCAGTAGACCTATTCTGACCCAATCCGATCTTCTATTGGATTGATCTGGGTCTAACATTAGGATCCGAATAAGGAACCGGGTTGGATCTGGGCTACTCATGATCAGGTGCAACTCGACCTATTTGCACCCCTACTTTAGATTGAACCAGAAAATTTCAATATCTCATCAAAGGGCAACAAGACCCAGATACGACAAAATGGTACAATTGACCCAAAGGATTGGTAGGTCGAGGAAATTTAAATCCCTATTTAAAACCTTACTTTCAAATTCAAATAGAGGAACGTAAGCCTAACTAAAAACATGGGAGCAGTTCCAAGACTCAGTAATTTTCAATGTAGTGGTGATATAAACTTGAGGACAATAAGACTGGTGCAAGCTAGCTTGATTTGGGCGTATCTTGAAGCAAAACTTTTGGGCCCCAAGGAATATGGACAACACTAAACAGGTTGAGTCTTGCAACTTCCAAATTTCATGGGCATCAGACATAATTGGGCTTTGGAATGGATTGCTCTCGAGCTAGTGTCTGATACTCTAGACTTGCTGCAGGCTACTTGGTTCAAACCATAAAACCCTTCTTCTCCTCCTCTTTTTTTGTTTCTGTTCTCTAATTTTTTTTTTATTTTTAAAGGCCGAAAGAGCTCATCCACCACCCATTATGCAACCTGTTCTGAGCCTAAGCCCCCCCAATAAAAACAGGGTCTTGCTAACTAGGTGTCAGAGCGAGGGCCACGCATTCAAGAAAACTATTCAAGCAAGCACTTGGTGCCATCATCTTATGCAATTTTAAAGAGAGAATTCCATGCGATTAGACCTTGTTTTTGCTTCATAACCTTTTTGTAACTGGACTTTTGGAGTCTCAATGCAACATATCGCCAAACATTTTGAATTTCAGTTGATTAAAACACTTGGTATTAGCCATTTCTATGCTCCACTTATAGCATCTTAAGTTTTAAAAATAAATTAAAGACTTTAT
This sequence comes from Phoenix dactylifera, assembly GCF_009389715.1. Lineage (NCBI taxonomy): Eukaryota > Viridiplantae > Streptophyta > Magnoliopsida > Arecales > Arecaceae > Phoenix > Phoenix dactylifera. The sequence goes on from NC_052393.1 coordinate 23,589,715, forward strand.
GCTTGTTGGGAATCTCTCTCTTCTTTTTTATTCAAGAAAAATATCAAATGTCACTTATCTAATCACCATTCAAATTGCCAATTTTATGTATAGAAACATGTGATTGGCTACTGGTACTTAGGTTTCTACAATCACCTACCTATGCCCAATTATATTTGGGCAAGTTTTTAGTGCCACATAGGATTGGTAAATAGAGCAGAGGTGATTTATAGCAGCACCTTCTCCTAATAGCACAAATCATATTTGTTCATTTTTAGTCAAATACAACACTAAGTACGAGGAAACTTTGTTAAACATTGAGTTAGCTACTATTTCCAAAGGGCTTAATTACTTCAAAACCCCCAAAATTTTTGAAGGTTTTCATTTTTTTTTATCCCAAACTTCGATTCGTTACAATCAAGTCCTCAAACTTTAAAAATGTTGCAATTTCTCTGCCAGCTGCTGCTTTCGTTTGGTTGCCGACGCGAAAGTGCTCACATGCTATCACGTGACACGTTATTGAAGCTAATGTGATAGGATTTACTGATGACTAAGCTCCTTTCCACCTTTCCCACGCTTTCTCTGGCTAGGATTTCTAGTTCTCTTTTTTTTTCCCTCCATGTCCCTCCTTATTGTCCGATTACAGCTTATGTGTTTCATTTCAAATGAAGATCATTCATCTGAAGCACCACATCAAGAAGCTAACTCCAAAAGGTCATAAAAACCTTCGTTGGAAGCTCATGGACAAATACTGAAAATTTTATTCTAAGCTACCTCAAGAGTCAACTCCAAACTTGCAACGAGTCAACCCCAGAAACATTGTCGCTGACTGATAAACCTTTACGAGCTAACTCCAACAAATCACAAGTGTAACCTCAGAATAGTCTCAGAGGACAGATAGAAAGCCAAAAATTTTATCTCATTAACGAGTCGACTCATGAAATACTTGAGCCGACTCCAACTTAGCACGAGTCAACCCCAAACAAAGGTGAGTCAATCCCATAATGGCTACAGAAAAAAGACAGAGAGCTATAAAAATCACTGCATTAGCGAGTCGACCCATAAAATTCACGAGCCGACTCTAGTAAAACTAGAGTCGACCCTAGAAATAGTTGAGTCGATCCCAAAACGGGCAAAGTGGGAAGACAGAAAGCGGCGTAAGACAGTCTATTGAAGAGTTGACCCTTAAAATCAACAAGTCGACTCCTGAAAATCTCGAATCAATCCCTGAACCGAGAGAACCAATTCCACAAATGCCACAGACAAAAGACAGAGTGCAGCAAAAACATAAGCAAGCTCGAACCGACTTTTGAAGATCCCGAGTCGATCCCAGAAAATAGTGAGTCGACCCCTCTGTGCCTGACAACTATAACAACTAGTTTTTTGTGAGTCTAAATGGCTATTGTTATCTCACAATGGCTCTATTAACTGTCTAACGACTAGAAAAAGCGTTCCAACCTTCTTCAAAGAATATAAATGAATGGAAACATCAAAGAAAAAAGACAGCTCACACACTACAAAAATAAATTCACTAGAACCAGAGAGAGTTTCAACAAACAAATCATTTAAGAGCTTTTATTATAAGCCAAAAAGATCACATCCTTAATTTCATAGAGTTCATGAAGCACCTTCAAGAGTATTCAAATTAACCAACAAAGCCTAGCTCTATTTATTGCTTTGTTTTTTATTGTTTTGGAGCTATATTCATTGTAACAATATTTATTTTTTTCTATTCTTTGTTGTAACAAGTTTCAAGGATTGAAACTTGGAAAAAAAATCCATCCAAACCTGTAATTGGATTGTGTTGAGCCTGGGATAGGCTCAGAGAAACTTTTGATTAATTTTCTAAAAAATCAACTGGGTTATTTGTGAACCCAAAAAATAATCAGTAAAGTTCTGGTTGATTAACTAGAGAAAATTAACCGAGTTTTGTTATGAACCCGAAAAATAACTAGGCTGTAATTTGGATCATAGATTATAGTAAAATTTTCAAAAGTCTTGGAGAGTGGATATAGGTGCAAGTTGACACCAAACTACTATAATTTTTTTTTGTTTGCTTTGTTTGTTTTTTTCTTGTTTTAATTCCATGCATATTTACTTAGTGCTTATATGCCGATTTAAATATTTATTTGTTAAGCAAATAATTCTGTTGCATTATTAGCTAAAGTTTTTTTTTGAAAAAGACCTCCTTCTTGGGCTGCATAGCTGGGCAACATCGTTTTTATTATAGAAGGATTCATATTTTAGGTACTTCACATGGATTGGTCCTAAAAAAAATGGTCAAGTAAAAGCAGCTCTTCTTGAAAAGAGGGATAAAGCTAGGGATGTGAAAACTAAGGTGGGAATATTATCTACAATTATAGGAAGATATGGAGGAGAAAGTTCTGATTTGAAAAAGACATGTATCAGAACTAAAAGGAGAGGTAATCGGTTTGTTAGAAGAGGCAGAGGTTTTAAAAAGAGAGGCTATCGACATCAAAATGGAGGCAGTTAAGGGTGAAGACTAAATGTGCTATGTTGAGAAGGGAGCTAGCAAAGTGTGCTACAAGGGAAAAGATTTATGTGGTTGTAATGATACTTTCATGGGTTGTGCTAGCAATTATGCTTATATGTTGGGGGAAGGACATATCTGTGATTATGTTATATTTTTGAAAATTAACTATGTAATAAATATTTTGTAATAATCTTTGTAAGGAATGTTATCATCTTTATAATCAGCTTTGTAATGAATGTTTCGTAGTCAGCTTTGTAATCCACTTTATATGTAATGTAATGGTTTGATATACTTTTACACAGAGCTGCATCATGTGTGGTCAATATTCAGATATTGATTTTGGCTGAAATGGCCTACGGGACGGTTGGTATCTTCCCCAGGACCTCACCCAAAAGGAAGCTAGAAGGTATTATTTGGGTTCCTTAGTCCTGTATAAGTACCGAAGATCTCTTCGGTAAATAATTGATGTGGGACTAAACACACGCCTGCACGGATCCGCACATACTCCTTCCGTTTAAGCCCTGATGTCTTTGTCAGGCTAAGAGTTCAAATCCATTCAAATCTAATTATATGCACCATGATAGGCCCGTGGTCAGCCTCCATTAACCCGTGTTGCATGTCCCCTAATCCACATAAGCTCTGATACCATTTTTCACAATCCATGACCTCTCCCAAAAAGGCTAGCCAAAAGGTATCATTTGGATTCCTTACTCCTGTATAAGTACCTAAAATATTTTCGGCAAATAACTGATGTGAGACTAAATACACGCCCGTGCGGATCCTCACAGAAACATTATGCACAAAGAACTTTATATATAATGTTATTACAAATAGTTTTTGGCTGAAACTTTTTGCCCACGACACGTGTAATGCTATTACAAAAAACTTTATATATAAAGAGCTGCAACATATGCACATGAATGTCCTTCTTTAAACCTTATCAAGAACTTTAGTAGCTTAAACCAATTTAGAGCTGCATCATATGTCTTAGATCGTTTTGCCTACCAATTCAGTAGATTGAACTCTAGTAGATTATCTTAGATTGAGACTTCAGTAGATTGTCTTGGATTTAGTAGCTCAAGCCAATTCAAAGTTGCTTGATTATCTCATATTGAGACTTCAGTAGCTCAAACCGAATAACTTAAAGTGGCAAGTGAAATTGAGTTAACACTATATGACTTCCAAGGTAAATGAAACTGATAAGTTTTAGGGCTCAATTTCAGAATTGAAACATTGAAATTAAGCTTGTTTTCAGAGCTTTGACACTATTAAAATGAAGCTCAATTTGCGGATATCTGAAACTTTTAATCAGAGAGTAGTTCTCCTTCGGAAATGAAGTGTCTAAATGGAACTTTGAGACTGACCTCAGTTTTAGAGTTTTGAAACTTTGAGAGCTTACTTTTAAAAGGAAAACTGAACCTTTGAAACATTGATTTTAGACAAAAGATGAGCAAAAAGTTTCAGCTAAAACTTTGAATCAAAGATCAATTTCAGCTGAAACTTTAAGACTAAGCTCAGTTTCAGTGTATAGTTTCAGCTGAAAAGACTAAAGCTTAGTTTCATGTTGCTGGAGTCTAAATCCTCATGAACATTATGAGCTATAGACAATAGTGCTCAATTGATAACCCATTAAACTCATGAACAACTCAATTGATAACCCATTAAACTCATGAACAATATGAGCTCTAAAGCCTCATGTCATTTCTGTCTAGTAGTACAAATGAGTTATGAACAACAAATTGAACTCATAAACATTCTTTCATTCAAGTTATTAAACAAAGTACAACCGACTATATATCAGAGCTCTAAAATATTGAACTTATAATTCACATTGACAACAACGTCTAATAAAGTACAGAAAAAATAAACATAAAATAAACAACAACTAACAACACATAGGATATTTATTCATAGATAAAACACAAAGACTTAATATTCAGACAAAACAAAACACTGTCCACTGACAGGACATTGATCCAGCAATTGTTCCAAAATTTGGTCCCCCCCAAGACCATCCAACGCATTGACCCTACATGTTAGTCCCCTCAACAATGCTTTCCTGAATGCCTGGTTGAGAAGAAATAGGTTGACTAGATATATTAATGATGGTGTTCCTTCCGGCATCTAAATGAGCTCTTAGTGATCCCCTTTTAACATGCCTTCTACCTTCCCTACTCAAATGCCTCACTTGGCCTGGGCCCTGTAAGAAGGTGACAGAGAAAATGAAATTAATATGAATCTTACCATATAAAATCTTTATCTAGTATTAGGTAACACAGAGAGCCCATAACCATCTCGTAACCTTTCATGTCTTGGCCGTTTTCTAGTTTTCTTGGAGCCTTGGTTATGCTACTGCTGCTCATTGCCTGGAGTCCTTCTCTTTATGGGCAATTTTGCTTGACTTTTTGTGCTGGTTGTAACCTAGCATAAAACAAGAACAACTTGTCAAAGATTAACAAGAATAAGTTGTAACCTAACACTAAGTTAAATAATGAGTTAGAATACTTGATGATTAAACAAGAACAACCTAGTTTTTTCTTGGACTGCCTTTAGGTCTCTTTGATGTTAGTTCATGAGTTAGAACACTTGATGATGCCTCACTTCTTTTAGGGCATCCTTGGTTGTTATGACCTCTTTCAAAGTATATTTGATAGGTCATGTCTTCCATCTTTTAAAAGCTTGTGAGGGTTCTTGGACTCCTCGTGTGGGTCCTTTCTTTTACTTTTTTTGGGCCTACCTGACATTATCCTTATAGGTGGAGGTAGCACTACTACTGCACCAGTCCTAAGCCACAGCTTCTCTCCATTATTGTAGAAATAGCACTCTGCTACATGAACAAATTGGTAAAACCTTTTACAAGAATCTTTAGTATACCAATCTGCTACATAATCCTCAATAGCATCATTCCATATTGTAGAAATAGCATGAATGCATGGTATGCCCATTAGATTCCATGCATTGCAAGCACAACTCCTATCCAACAAACTAACTTCATAAGATTGTCCTTTGTATGCCACTTCATATTTCCTATCTCCATTATAGATTGTCTCACACCACCTACTTTCAGCTTTATTCTTGTCAATTTTTTTTAAAGCCGAGGGTATATTCTTTTAAGTCATTGTCAATATCCTCCTTCTCCTTTGCCATCCTCTCTATTATTGCCCTCCTTATATCTCCAACCATCACGGTGATTGGCTTCTTCCTTGCCTTTATCATGTATGAGTTGAATGTTTCTAGCATATTTTGTTAACCACATCATCTTGTTGAAAGGGTTTGAAAAAGGCATTTACAAAAGTTCTTGTAATACCCTCTGTAAAGTCCGTCCATGCCTCCTTTGATAACCCTTTCATCTCATCCAAGAAATTATGGAAGTTCCTCTTCTATAGTATACTTTGCAGCCCTAAAGAAGGTGGACTTCAGAACTCCACCCTTATACTTTTTCCTCTAACTGTCATATATTTGCCTTGCACAATGTCTATGCTCGGCATATGGCAGCAAATCAGTAACTGCTTGTACCAAACCCTATATAGAAACATGGAATTCAAGTTAAAGTTCAAAAATAATAACATTAGTAAGTAGCTACAATGTAAATTTTTACCTTTTGTTGGTTACTGATAAGTATCCAACAATGTACATTTTTACCTTTTGTTGGACATTGATAAGTGTCTAACCCAACCCATCTCCAAGCCCTAAATCCTCAGCCAAATGATGAATGAACCAATTCCAAGAGTCTGCATTCCACCTTAACCAGAACCCATGCAATTAAGAACATATGTTGTTGGCATCTCTACCAATGGCATGTAGCAGCTCATCCTTACAAAACCATTTTAGAAAACATCCATCAAGCCCAAAAATGAGCCTATAAGCTGCCAATAATTTCCTTTTAAGTGCTTTAAACCCTATGTATAACTTCTGAAGCTGGACTTCATCATCAGTCCTATCAATCTTCAAAATCATCATGGTGCTCTTGTTGCTCCTTCTAAGCTCCTCATAATAATCATATAGTCTTGCATAATGGTTGTGGTGGGACCCTCTAATCTTCTCTAGTGCTATTTGCCTTGCCCTCCAACACTTGGTCACAATTACATCTTTATATTTTGTCCTGATATCATGCTTTATGTCCCTTGGCTTATATGTAGGATATACCCTCAGCTTCTTTATAAACTTCATTGCAATTTACTTGGTAGTTATTTGCCTGTTCTTATAGGTCTTTACATATTAATGCTCTCCTATATATGTCTTAGTTTGAAATTTATTAATAGTGTTCTCAAACGAATACTACAGTCTAAAAAGGACAGCCACTGATTGTGCATTTAACCTCAGCTCTATTAGCCTCATTCTTGCTAAAGCTTAGATCATATCTCTGAGCAATACTATATTTGACCGCAACATCTTTCAACTCCTTAATTGTACTAAAAGTCATATTTTTACAAAACTTCACATCATGCATGCCAGTTTTGGGGTTGAAGTATGCCCACTTCTTCCTTCTCCTAAACTCAGCTGTCTCATTCTCAGAGCTTGATGTAGGGATCTCAAACTCTGACGAATCAAAATACTCACTATAGTACCTGGTGTTGTCTTCTACTTCATCCACAGTAGCACTCTAATGGCTTAGTCCTTTACTAACACTCACAAGTGGTGGCTACTCTTTTTGAACCTCATCAAACATGTCATTGTTTTTATTTCTTGGTTCTTTTACTACTCTCCTTGCATCTCCCAGCTCCTCATCATCACTTAGTTGTTCAACATCTATAAAATAGCTATCTTCACTCTTTGCATGTTCACTATCACCATCTGGGCTGTAGTCATCATCTAAAGAAGCTTGATCCGTTTGAGCCCTGAGTGTTTTTGCTACTTTCTTTTTCCTTTGCTTCGAGCCCTAGGTCTCTCTGCTAGTTGCTTTTTTTCCTTTGCTTCTCATCCTTTTTTAGTCTCTTTCTTTGCTACTCTTTTTTCCAGCCCAAACTCTTTCTCCTCTCTCTTTGACTGCTTTACTAGTTGGTACATTGGTTGCTTCACTGATTGATATATTGGCTGCTTCACTGATTAGAGCATTGATAGCTTCATCAACCACCTCTTCGTGTTCCACATAAATATTAAGAAACTCTATTGTATCCAATGGAAGTTCTATCATCTCTTTAAGCTAGCTGTCTTCAAACAAGATCCTCATTCTTTGAGTATCATTCGGAATAGACACCCTATAGAACAACCTTATAACTTTATCCTCGCACAATTGCTCAACCATATCTTTTAACTTCTCACTAAACACATTTTTCATGTCCCCAATGTCATAAAATACCACACTTCATCCAGAATAGTTGATGTATCAATCCTTGTCAACAAATTTGCCACAATGATGCACAACTATGGTGAGACTGTCTATTCCACATGACGTATCAAGCAACAATTTTTTCAACAAGTGCCATGCATGCAACAAATTAAGTTACAATCAAACAAAAGAATTATTTGCAATAAAAAGAGGTAACATACCGCTCTAAAGTGCACAATTAGGTATAAAAAGACTTCGAGAGCACTTTTCGTAAAACAACAGAGGCTTCAAGGCCATATAAAAATAACAATAATAGAGGTGTTAGGACCACTTTTTATTAAATGCTAATAATAATGCTCACAATCACTAGAAATTTATCTTTTTTCAAGTTTGATGAGAGATGCTAGTTGATTAAACTAACGGATCATAGGAAAAACCAGGCATAGATGTTTAAAATAAGAAAGCCTAATGCAAGCCGATTATTTTACTTTCGTTGCCAAAGTGGAGAAGAAATTCTACCTGTCACCACCACTCATCGACTAAGGGAAGCACAAGGGTTTGCCGATCTCCAATCGTCGGATGGGAAGGAGGGAAAAAAAGAGAACTATAAACCTTAGTCAGATAAAGAATGAAAAATGCGGAAAATAGCTTAGTCCATATCAACAACTTCCCCGCAACATCAGCTTCCATTATGTGTTACATGATAGCACGTGACTACTTCTATTATGACAACTAGATGGAAGTAACAACCGGCGAAGAAATTGCACTGATTTGAAAGTTCGAAGACCTGATTGCAATGAATCAAAATTCAGGATAAAAATAAAGACCTCTCAAAAATTTGGAGTTTTTGGAATAATTAAGCCTTTTCAAAACGAGCTATCCCTATTGTAAGAACTAAAAGTCAAATATTAAATCTTGCCTTGCATTTTTTGGGAATCGAATGCCTTATAAAACTCGAACCTATCATTAGATTGATCTATGAGACCTATAAGACCGCTAAAATGTTTAAGTTTGATTCAATCCAAAGTTTGGATCAAAGAGATCTTGGCTTACAATCACTGTCATTCATATATTGTGCATGCGGTGCAGGAAACGTACTATCTCATGCATTGTATTGGTCCAAGAAAATCTGGACCGTATAATATGCGAATAATTGTGATTTCGATATTGGACCCGTACAGCCAAGTCCCGGATTAAGAGGACTGGACCTAATAGTGGCGGCTGGGATTGGCCAAGATTTTAATTTTTTTTAATCCTTTTCTCCCTCTCATGTTTATCAAAACAACGGGGCATTCTCGGTATGAAGTCAAGAGAAACAATTATAATCTCATACTTACCATATGAGAGTTTTTTCGGAAAAAAAAAAAGGTTTTGGATTCTTTGCATCAAATCAATGGCGGGGATCGCCCAGTTCCGGTATCTACCGGGGCGAGGGCCATTTCGGGAATTTTCTTTTTTTTTTTTGTGGTAGCACTTATAGCATGTAGAGTTGTCAGCCCCAGCGGACTGCATGAATGCCCTCTAGACCGTATGCCGACTTTGCTAATCTGCCGACTTCAAAAGACGAAAACATCCTGAGTACTACTGAATTCGGCATCGTTCGAGAGCCGGAAGCGAGGTCATTTTGGGAAAAGAATTCAGATATGAAACCCAGACCAAACCCACGAATCCTCACTCGGTCACTCCTTTCGCTCCCTTTCCCACTCCTTTCCCTACTTCCCCGACTCCACCGCAGCGACCGGCCACGACCTCGGCCGCTGATCGCCGCTCCGGCAACAGACTACCAGTAAAAGAATTACTGAAATCAGCTTCCTTCGAAGCCACATTCGAAGAAGTCATCGGAAAAAGAAGAGAGGAAAGAGGACAGGCTCCGCTCGCCGCCATCCTACCGCCCGTTACCCGATGCAATAACTGCGGCGGCGTCCTCACGTCGGACATCCCCATCTTCCGGCGGATCGCCGGAAAAACACCCAGGTCGGTGACCCCTAAACCCTAATTTCGATTTTTTTTGGGGGGATGATTATCTATTTCGAAAGTTAATTCTGAAAATAGCTACGATTTGAAATTTGGATGAAGTGAGAGAAAATCCCTCACTGTGGAGTGCTTGATCACGAGGTGAGGGCAGATGGGTTCGCTAGGGGCAGATGAGAGGGACCAGAAGGAGTTGGTCGTCAGCCAGGTCAGCTTCGGCGGCTTCGATGAGAGGGTCTCCGCGAAGGACCTCACGGATTTCTTGGAGCACGAAGCTGGCTTGATATGGCGGTGTAGAGTGAAGAATTCCTGGACGCCGCCTGAATCCTACCCCGACTATGACGTCCTCGACGTGTCCGACGTCCGGAGGAAGGATGACTATCCGAAGGTGGTTCCTCACGCTTTTGTTCACTTTGCCACTCTCGATGCCGCCAAGAGGGCGATCAATGCTGCTGGCAAGTGCGAGCTTGTCTTGCAAGGCTGCCCTCTGAGGGCAAATTCCGGGACCGACAGCTCGTTCCGCATTAGCCGGCGGCGGACGATGGATCCCTTTCGGTTCACCGATGTTGGTGTCGAGATTGGAACACTGGCTAGCAGGGATGAATTCTTGGTTGCATGGAAGGGACCGAAGTCGGGGGTTGATTTCCTAATTGATCCCTTTGATGGGCGCTGCAGGATTCTTTTCTCTAAAGAGACTGCATTCGCCTTCAAGGATATAAAAGAGATGGCAGTGTTAAAATGTGATTTCAAGGTGGAATTCTTGGCAAGGGACATCAATGAGGTTAAGCTGTTTACAGACCAGTACCCCCCTGCGATGCTTTTTCAGCTCGCGTCTACCCCGTGGGTGTATTACAGAACTGCTGATGATGACATACTTGTGACTGCCCCGTTTAGTCTGTTGGATGATGAAGATCCATGGATCAGAACGACGGACTTCACTCCTGGTGGTGCCATTAGTAGGTGTTGTTCATATCGCATTTCATTCTCTCCTCGCTATGGGCGTATATTGAAGGAATCCCTCGCCTATCTAAAGGAGCGTAGGATAGCTGAGCACCGGCCTAAACGGCCACTTGTAGTCCTAGAGGAGCCTGACTTCGGTACACTCATGCCTGACCCTTTTTTCTCTGTTCAGCATAAGGAAGGCATCAGTTTCTCGATAATGTTCTTGGTAGATGCATTGGTGCACAAAGGAATTGTCAATCAGCACCAGCTATCCGAAGAGTTCTTTGCCTTGCTGAGGAGCCAGAGTGATTCGATGAATGAAACAGCACTGAGGCATATATGGGCTTACAAAACCCCTATTTTTGATGCTTGCAGAAGGTTGAAGCTCGTCCAGGACTGGCTGCTAAAGAACCCCAAGTTTCTCAAGAGCTCCAAGCTTTCTGATGATAGCAGTGAAGTGAGGAGGCTGGTTATAACACCGACAAAGGCATATTGTCTCCCCCCAGGGGTAGAACTTTCTAACAGGGTTCTTAGGAATTATAAAGAGGTTGCTGATAGGTTTTTGAGGGTGACTTTCATGGATGAAGGCATGCAGAAGCTGAATAACAATGTTCTAAATTATTATGTTGCTCCAATCGTCAAGGAACTGACATCAAACTCATTCCCACAGAAGACGACAGTGTTCAGGAGGGTGAGGAGTATTTTAATAGATGGATTCCACCTCTGTGGTAGAAGGTATTCCTTTCTAGCATTTTCATCTAATCAGCTTAGGGACCGATCTGCATGGTTTTTTGCAGAGGATAGCAACACATCTGTGGAGGACATCAGGGATTGGATGGGGAAGTTTGCTAATAAAAATGTGGCAAAATGTGCAGCTAGAATGGGACAATGTTTTTCATCTACATATGCCACAGTGGATGTGCCACCGGACCAGGTTAATCCATTACTTCCAGATATTGAAAGAAAGGGGTACATCTTTTCAGATGGCATTGGAAAGATCACACCGGAGCTGGCAATGGAAGTTGCTGAAAAATTGCAATTAACTGAGAATCCCCCTTCTGCCTATCAAATCAGATATGCTGGCACCAAGGGGGTTGTAGCTGTTTGGCCAGGAGATGATGATGGGATCCGGCTATCACTAAGGCCAAGCATGAATAAGTTTGAGTCCAGCCACACGATGTTGGAGGTTGTATCATGGACGAGGTTCCAGCCAGGCTTCTTAAACCGACAAATCGTGACATTGCTTTCATCCTTGAATGTTCCTGACAGTGTATTTGCAAGCATGCAAGATTCAATGATCTATAAGCTGAACCAGATGCTTGTAGACACTGATGTTGCATTCGATGTCCTTACCAGTTCGTGTGCTGAGCAAGGGAATACAGCAGCAATAATGCTGAGTGCTGGCTTTAAACCTCAAACGGAGCCTCATTTGAAAGCAATGCTTTCATGCATAAGGTCTGCGCAGTTAGGAGATCTTTTGGCAAAAGCAAGAATTTTTGTTCCAAAGGGAAGGTGGTTGATGGGTTGTCTTGATGAACTTGGGGTACTCGAGCATGGACAATGCTTCATTCAGTCCTCAATTCCTTCATTAGAAAATTGTTTCATGAAGCATGGCTCAAGATTTTCTGGAATAAAGAAAAATAGACAAGTAATTGTGGGTACTGTGGCCATAGCCAAGAACCCCTGTCTTCATCCAGGAGATATTCGGATTTTGGAAGCAGTTGATGTGCCTAGCTTGCACCATCTTGTTGATTGCTTGGTATTCCCACAGAAAGGAGATAGGCCTCATGCAAATGAGGCATCAGGAAGTGACCTTGATGGTGATCTTTATTTTGTTACATGGGATGAAAATCTTATACCTCCAGGCAAGAAGAGTTGGATCCCAATGGACTACACCCCTGCTAAGCCCAAACTTGAGCCACGCGGGGTGACTCCTCGAGTAAGTGACTTGATCTAAATGAAACCTTTCTACTAGTCTCCTTTCTAGATTAGTCTTCTCTAGCCATAGGTGGATTAGCATGGTGCACATTCCATAACTTAACGCTACAGTTAAAACATGTTAAGATACTTTTCAACTGGTACTTAAGATGCAGGCAATTTTCTTTTCCTTTTAACCAGTGGAGCCTCTCGTGGCCATTGTTTTCTTGCAATGTGTAATTCTGTTATTCTTGGTTTCTCAGCAAACTTTCAGAAGCATACCATTAGAAGCATTTAATCACATCAAGCCGTAACCTCTTACTTCTTAGTTGAACTGGAAATTTTACCATTAGAAGCATTTAATCACATCATTACCATAACTTCCATTGCATTACTCAACTTTATACTACCAGCGTCTTTTACAATTCCCTACATTATGGGTTCATGATGGATCATGGATCATAGACTTCAACTGCGGAGAAGATTCCAATGGTGCTTTTGGCCAGTCCACAAATTGGTAATTGGTTTGGACCTATCATTTTGTAGTCAATGATTATGAGTCATAAATGTGTTGAAAGGTCAAATGTTGTTGTGTGTTTTCTTCCCTTGAAAATTACGTAGTTGGAAACATGTTACTAGTTCTACTTATCAGAATAGAGAGGTGGAATAGTGTGTATGATGCACGTTCTAGTTGCATGAGCGTAGAGTACAGCATCAATTAGGCAAGTCTTGTTACTTATAAACGGCCTTTTAGGTTTATGCAGGTCTCTCTCTAATGCAAGGTTGCCTTCACCTATTCATGAGTGTTGACATCAGGTTGAGATCTGGTCCTAAAATGTTCCCAAACCGTAGCGGACCATACTTGGATCTAGACAGCTACTCATATAGATGTGCTTGCAATTGTTAGTCATGCTTGTGGTGACAAATCCAGAAATGTATGCGACTCATAATGATAAATATATGCTCTTATACATATAAACTATATATAGTTGCATGCACAGAATCAGACACGTGTACATAGAAACACATATATGTAGTCTATATGTGTTTGAGGGTTAGAAGGGGATGATGGATTGAGGAAGGCCTAAGCAAATTTATGGTTTGCTGGAAATTAAGACTGGAGCTGAGGTTTGAATTAAATGAACTAAAAAGAAAGTTTTCCTAAGGAGAATAAGTGATGGATGGTTAAAGTATACCCTAATGGTTGAAGATTTTGGGTTCCTGATCTAAGAAGATCATCTGACTTGTCGTGGACCAATGTGGCCACTTCGGTAGGTCTGGACAAGCTCTGGGAGAATGATTCGCCATTAACCAATACTCAATTGAGTACCTAAACTTCGGAAAGCCATAACTTCTAATCTGAAAAGAATTTGGTGATGCAATTGAAGATGAAGTTGATATACAAGTTAAGACCTAGCTTTTGCCCAACTTTAAAATTTTAATTTTTTTAGTGTTCTAATTTTTTTTTTTTTAAATTAGGAGAGGAATCCAAATTGATTTGGATTGGGCCTCACTAGTATAAAAAGGGATAAGTTTTCCTCCTCTTCTAAGTAAAAGAAGAATCTGACTCAAATAAGGAGGACCTCAAACACTATAAATAAAGGGTATACGCTATGGTTTTGCAGAACAAGAATAAAGGGATGAAAGCAAAGAGCATAAACTCTACTTTTGATTTACTAGAACCTCAGTAGGAGTGAAAGCAAATAGGATAGATTCTACTTTCCACCATAATATGTACCGCGATTTGTATATGGTGAAAAATTAATGAAAGTAAAGGAGGTCATGACCTCACTTTCACCAATTAAATTTTTTGTTCTATTCTAAATATTTAAGTGAGCAAGTTGAAGGAAATTCTTCCTTCTCCCATGTCGGATCAAGTTGGTATTAGAGTCTAGGATCGCTATTCTATGAAGTCTTAGTATATGGTCTAGACATAAGAGCAGTGCAAGCAAATTGAAGAAAAGCTTTTGATGCTTGAAGTACATCTAAAGACAAAGATGTGGATAGCTTCTACCTTGATGGATGATGATGTGAAGTCATGTCTCAATTGTAGGAGAAAATCATACAATTCACAGAGTTTGTGACTCGATGGATTCCTTCAGCTTCAATACTTGCAGCTCTTGTCACAAAATTCTCTCTAACATCTAGGTATTATGAGAAGTTTATGCTACTAATGTTGAAAGAGGTGGATACGTCACAACAGAAGATGAATTTAAACTAAAAATCTAAGAAGCTTAGTCGCTAGATTGGGAGGCAGGAGTTTCTCCACCTCTAGTTTTAATCTACCAGGAGCTAAATTTTTCAAATAGGAGAAGCTCTGATCTAGGAGGATCATCTGATCATCGTGGCCCACTCTGGCCACTCAAGTAAAGTTTGGACAAGCTCTAGGAGTAATATCCACCACATCTAGGACTTAGTTGAGTACCAAAACTTCGGGGATCCATAACTTCCAATCCTGTAAGAATTTGATGATGCAATTGAAGATAAAGTTTATATAGGAGTCAAGATCTAGCTTCTACAAAATTTGAATTTTTTAAATTTTTTTATTGTTTTTGCATAGGAGGAATCCCATTTGATTTGGACTGGACTTCACTAGTATAAAAATAGGAATGTATTCAAGAAGAGGAATCAGAGCGAACCTTTGTAGAGTAGTAGAGAATTTGCAATTTTTTTTTTATATCTAGAAGAAGAATCCGACTCAGATAAGGATGACATCACTTGCTATGGCTTTAAAGAATTAGAATAGAGGGAGTGAAAGTAAAGAGCATGGACTCTACTTTTCACCCACTAGAACCCCAATAGAGAGAGTGACAGTAAAGAGAATAGACTCTACTTCCACATCCGATATGACCATAATTTGTGGATCATGAAAAAAACCAATAAAAGCAAAGGAGATCTAGATCCTACTTTCATCATTTAAGTCATTTTCTTTTATTCTATTCTAAAGGTTCAAGTTGAGCGGGTCAAAGGAAATTCTTCCTTCTCCCAGATCGAATCAAAGTTGGTATCAGAGCCTAGGATCCCTACCTTGGCGAATGATGATGTGAAATCATGTCTCAGTTAATTGGAGGAGAAAAATCATACGATATAGAGCTTGTGACTCGATTGATGCCTTCAGCTTTAATACTTGCAATTCTTGGCAAAAATTTATCTGTAACATGGAGGTATGTCGAGAAGTTTATGCTGCTAATGCTGAAAAAGGTGGATACTATATAGCAAAGGACAAATTCAAGCCAAAAAGATAAGAGGCTCAGCCATAAGATGAGGAAGCAGGAATTTCTCCAACTCCATTTTTAATCTAGCATAAGCTAAATTCCTTAAATATTGGGTGCTTTGATTCAGGAGGATCATCTAACCTGTCATGGACTAATTTGACAAGCTCCAAGAGCAAGATCCATCACATCTAGGAGTTAATGGAGTCACAAAACATTGAGAAACCATAACTTCTAATCTGGGAGGAATTTGGCAATGCGATTGAAGACAAAAATGATATAGGAGTTAAGATCTAGTTCCTGCTCAAATTGAAATTTTTAAATGTTTTTGTTATTTTTGTAATTTGGATCTAATCCAATTTGGATTGGACTCTGCTAGTATAACGTGTGGGAAGTTCTATCTTCTTGTAGGTAAAAGAGGAATCCGACTGAAATAAAGAGCTTGGACCTCTATATAATAATAGAGAATTTGCAACTTCTCCTTTTTTAGCTAGAAGAATCCGACTCAAATAAGGAGGACCTTGCTAGTATGAATAGAGGGAATATATTATGATTTTGGAGAATAGAAATAGAGGGAGTGAAAGCAAAGAGCATAGACTCTACTTCCCACTCACTAGAACCCCAACAAAGGGATTGAAAGAAATGAGAATAAACTCTAGTTTCGACTACACAATTTGTGGATCATGAATAAACAATGAAAGTAAAGGATATCTAAACCTTACTTTCACCATTTACCTTATTTTCTTTTATTCTATTCTAAAAGTTCGAGCTAAGTGGGTTGAAGGAAGTCCTTCCTTCTCCCTGATTAGATCAGTTCCATTAAGGTTGATGTCAAATATAGGAAGAACAATACCTACTTCTAAATTCTTATTTTTGAACATGTGATTTCTTTACACATAAACTATGGTGGTAGAATCTCTAAAATTGGTATTAGCAATGGATGTCTCTAAAATTGGTATTAGAGATGGTAGTCATTTTATAAGTTAAATATGGTTCCCTCATAGTGAGGGCTTATTTGAAGCAAATTCTAGAGCGGGAGGGCTTAGGATGTGAAGATTCAGGCTAAAACTCTTCAAGGAAGATGGTTGGACTGGTCTGGTGCAAAGGTTGAAGCAAAATGGTGGTTGAGCCCTTGTAGAAGTAGTTTGAGCTCAGTTTATGGAGTGAAAGTATGAGCATTCTGCAGATTTTGATAAGACAAATATCCTAGCTTCATTAATTTAATGATTATGATTAAGTTTGCAGGCATGGTAACTAATGCATTTGTTTATCAATTCAAATAAAATTGCAGTGTTATAGTTGTACTTGTCGTTTTAGTGGAAGATTTTCTTTCACCTCTCATGCTTTTTCTTTCCTCCTAAGGGTTCGCTTTAGTAGGTAGAGAGAAATTGCTCTAAGAAAAGAAAATGATATCTAATTTTCTCACCTGAAGTTATTCCTATGTAAGTTGTGTCATCAAGCTTGCTTTGTTTTGAGGAGGATTTGTGTTAGGTATAATGAACGTGTTTTATATGATCCTTTTGTATGATATTTTATACATCTCTGTTAGTTTCTGAGGAATTAAACCAATTTGTACTTTATTGGCCATGTATTGTGTTTGATATCACTAAAAGTGATCATGTACGCACTGCTTCTGTAGAATAATTGTTTAGTGATATGGCATTGAGAAGTCACAAGTTAAATGATTTAACATTCTGTATTATATGGGATAATAAATCTAACGGCGATAAAGATTGCAGGTTTTTACCCAATGAAGATTGTGATTGGGAAATAAAGAAATGTTTCCGATTGGTGATTGCATGACCACAGATCCAATGATTAGAAGGATCATGAATTAGTTATTCTCGACCTATCAGAACTTAATTTTTTGGATCTGTTGATCAGAGGGGACAACTGTTGGAACCTACAATTGGAGAAATCCTTATTTAGGACCACGATTTGGCATTTTTTAATTATGAAATAATGTTTATCCATTGTGAAGCACCCATGGAAGGCCAAGATTTAAGTGAAACTCCCTCTATTTAGTGTCTAGGGATAGGTTAGATATTTTATATTTTCTGATTATTTTTTGGATTAAATGTTTATTCTTTTTCATGAAAGGTTTTCAAGACTTATTCCAAGGACAATCTGTGTCTAGTGGTCATACTCTAGGTATATCCTGGATCATAAATGCTAGGTCACAAATATTCTATTTTATAGTAGTCTTAATAATCCATTTTTATAAATTTAAGTTAGTATTTAGTGAATATTAAAACTGCCATTAGTTGAAGGTAGGATGCATATAGAAATAGTTTTTGGGTCTGTTAAAGAGTACCCCTCTTTTTTGTTGTAATGAGCTTGTATTTCATAGCATCAATAAAAGTTGGAGCCATGTTCTTCTTGGTTAAAGAATGTTACTGGTGGGAGGACAATATTAACTCAGGTGGAGTGAGTTCACCGCAGATAACTAATAAAAACAAGTGTCGCTGATTTTCAGAGTGAATTGAGGTAAATCCCTTGAATAACCATCGTTTGTTCTTTTTATTCACTATATTACTGTATCTGAACTTTAGAACTAGTTTTAGCTCAAAAGTACAGATGCTAGAGCTATTCACCTAAATTCAAAAGCCCAACTTAAAAACTTGGGGCTTGACTGGTTTTCACGATAGCTAATATTAAAAATACATGAGTTTTGTTCTCTGTTTGAGAGAGTAAATCCAGAGGAAATCTAAAATTTAACACCACGTGGAAGTCAAATTTGAGACTGCCCTATATCGAGATGCAAATATATTTGACTTATTGGGAGATTTTTAGTTAATGTGATTTTGAGCAGTGAGAAGGTAGGAAAGAAAGTTTAAAAGAGTAAATGTAGACCAAGTAGCAGGAGACTTCTGCCTATGCTACGGCATTTGTTTCAGAATCTACTAGGAGAATTACCCCTGCATCTGCTTCCTAAGCACTTGCTATATACATGTGTAAATACATACATGCATACCTATATAAAATATATGCACATATACATATATCTATATATATACATACATATCTATATACATATAAATACATAAATACATAAGCATATGTATATACGTACATACATACATACACATACACATATATACATAAATACATAGGTGCATACATACATATATACATTATGTATATATGTACATGTATCTATGTATATATACATACATAAATATATACATAGACATAGGTACATATATACATATGTTTGTGTGTTTGGGTGCATGTATTTGATAGATCTGCTTCCCTGTAGTTACACCTTTGTCGACTCCATAGAGTGGAGTCAATGTTATGGTGGAATGGACTGCATGTGCCTGTGGCCTTTTTGGATGTGTTTATTAGTTCCTAGTACAATCAGATGGTGGTTTGGTCATGGTTGCTAATATTAGTGCTGCAAATGAGCTGCTCTTGAGCAGCTCAGGATTGGCTATTTAAGAGCTCATTTCAGTTCAGCTAAGTTAGGAAATTAGGAACACACCGGGGACTTGCAGAAACAATGGGAAGCTTGCCTAGAATGGCTTATTGCTTATCCTGCTAAGCTTGAACAGCTTCTGTTGAAAGCAGCCTGAACTCAAGCTTGAGCTGAACCATAAAACATCTGTTGTATGTCAAGCTGAGCCCGAGCAGCCTAAAACTCAGATTTGCTCGGCTTATTTGCAGCCACAGCGAATATTCTAACTCAAAGGTGAAGAGATTCTACATTAGGCCTAATGTGCTAGATTTGTTGCGAAAGATGTTGATTTAAACTTGTGGAACTTTTAAGCTCAAGTTCAGTGCTCCATGTGGTGTTAGTATATCATATTCAATGTGAACAACTTCTCAAAATTTGTAAATTAAAATGGATTAAGGAGGCTTGCAATTATGTTGCTGACTGTGTTGCTCCAAGTTTCTTTGTGTGACTCTACATGGATGGTGATAAATTGATCAAATTGTGTGCTCAAGGAAAAAAAGAAAATGATATCTGTACCTGAAGCTGATTTGACAGCCTACTTATGGTTATAATTCTTTTACATGTGAGTTGTTTTATATCTATTCATTTTGATAGTTTAATAAATTCCACAGTGCAGAATAGCTAGACATTCGGGCCTTATATGGATGTCTTCACCACATTACTGAGATTCTATTGTTGAAATATTCAAATCCACTTGATCTGGGGTTTATCACATATGGATTTCTGCATCACGCCATTATTTCAGTTATAATGCATGAAAAGCTTTGAAACTATCAAAATACCCCAACTTACAAATTTTTGTTTCTGTTGTGCGACAGGACATTATTGACTTCTTCTTGAAGAACATGGTCAATGAAAATCTTGGTGTCATTTGCAATGCTCACGTTGTTCATGCAGACTGCAGTGAATATGGAGCATTGGATGAAAAGTGCCTCCAACTGGCTGAGCTGGCAGCTACTGCTGTAGACTTCCCCAAAACAGGGAAGCTTGTAATGATGCCACCAGCCCTAAAACCCAAAGTTTATCCTGACTTCATGGGCAAGGATGACCATATGTCCTACCAGTCACAGAAGGTCTTGGGAATTCTTTATCGGAACATTAAAGATGCCACCGACAATGATGTGTCATCTGAACTGCTCTGTACTGCTGAGGAATTACCATATGATGCAGATCTTGATATACCTGGGGCCTCTGATTACCTTGCTGATGCTTGGCAAAACAAATGCTCATATGATGGGCAGCTAAATGCGTTGTTGGCGCAGTACAGAGTTAGATCAGAAGGGGAGGTTGTAACCGGGCATATTTGGTCCCTGCCAAAATACAATAGCAGGAAGCAAGGGGAGCTGAAGGAGCGGCTAAGGAATGCGTACTCTGCTCTCCACAAGGAATTCAGACGCATATTCGAGAATATGGGGCCTGATTTTCAACAACTCACAGATGATGAGAAGTGCTTATCATATGAACAAAAGGCTTCAGCATGGTACCAAGTGACTTATCAACCCCGCTGGATTAAGAAGTTAAGTGAAATCGAGGAGGCAGATGGGGATGCAGTGCCTGCGCGGCTTAGCTTTGCATGGATAGCGGCTGATTACCTGGTTCGAATCAAGATAAGGTCTGGAGATAGGGGAAGGTTCGACAATAAAAGGCCAATTGATACACTTGCATGCTATCTCTCGGAAAGGATATGATGAACGACCTCTCTGCTTATCATTTTCATTCTGAAATCAGTACAGCAAGGCCACTCTGCCAATCTGCCATTCTTCTAGTAGGTTATGAATGCAGTTAACTCCCGATGGTAATGGCATTACCGTCTTATATAATTTTGCTATTGTTGTGTCATGTTTCAGAGATGTTTACATGTTGATTATTTCCAATTACTGAAAGCTTTTTGCTATCACTTTAGAGATTCAATTCACTTTATTTTGTTGTGGCATGTGCATCGATTCTTCTTTGGAATTGCGATCGCTGAGTTGCCAACTTGCTCTCTTCTTAGTCACGGACCTGGATCATTAATAATTTTGAGCTTGTTTGGTCAAACTTTGCTTCAGTAAGGACAAACTTAATTATACTACAGAATTATATCACTCTTATGTTAGATTGAAGCAAGAAAAGAGAATTGGATCCAGAGTTGTTAAATCATCCTACAGGGCAAGGATTGTACATCATGCCGCCATCAGGTGCATGCTAAAGTAAAACCCATTCCCTTAGTGTGCAAACATGCATGAAGTGCAGCGCTTATAATGTTTCATGATCTTAGATCTAACATCTTGCCACATTATTCGGGGCTTTCACTAGTTAGCATAAAATTTTAGATCAGGGTTCTGACCGATTACTGCAACTGTTGGATTTGTTTTTCAATATTTGAAAGATTGTTTCTCTGACATTTTATTCTTGTCACTGATAAATATCTTTTATGAAGATATTGCCGTCATTACTGGGCAGTGGATGGATCTCCTACCCCCACATCAACATGGCAGACGAAGCCATCAAACTCTGGAGTCCAAAGCCTCTGCCTTGGATGAGCTGCTCTTGAATAAGGTGAAGCCAAGAACTGGAGAGGAGAAAACAGGACTCTGCCATTTGGATTGCAATACTCTTAGCTGCAACTTATTTTTAACTCCATTAATTCGAGTGAAAGCTAGTTGTTATATTTCTTCTAATAGCCATGCTTTGACCAGGCATACTTGCCATTTTTAAGTGAAACTTAAGTCCACAAATTGAACCAAAGCTTGTGAAACAGCCAAGCACGTCCAGCAAGATGAAGGATAGAGATTCACAAGCCTTGCTCAGAAATTTAATTGCTGACTGCTTCGCTGCCACACCACCAAATGAATGTCCATTGCCATGGAAATTTAGTGGTGTAAACGAGTCAAGCTAGCTCCACATGAGCTCAACAAAGCTTGAGACTGCAAGAAGCCTGAATTGAGCTGGACTGGAAGATAAATGCATGCCCTCAAGAAAAAGCAGGAATTCTTAATCCAATTCAATTGACGTCGTACTAATAAGGGCTTGTAAGAGTAATGTATATAGCAGGATTTGGGCTGAATTTTTTGTTGGATTCGTGGATCGGAACCGGAGAAGTCCATTTGAGCATGGCTCATATCAACCCAAACACCCCCACCTCCCAGCTTGAAAAAAAAGAAAATACTTTTATGAATATTTCTTCTTTCTAGGGATTAGGCTGGAACTTTAGCAGGCTCTTAGAAGATGCGGGTTGGGTGGGCTAAGAGACGTCAAGAATATCCAAATAGATCTTAAGTGGCGATAAAGTGGAATTGTTGGCATATAGCTTGGGAGGGAGTGGAAGATAAATCCTCGAAGAAATGCAGTTCTTGGTGCAACTTAATCCACATTTTTGTGCCTGGTTACAAACTTGAGCTTGTAAGCCTGTAGCTTGGGCACTTCAAGATTTCTCACCAGTGAAAACCTTCTGGCTTGAGAAATATGCTGCCATGCTCCTTCCTTCTACATGACCCACTTATTTTTCGTCATCTCATAACAAACACACCCTCTTTTAGTTTTAAAGGAAACAATTAGCAGAAGTATATCAAATGGAAATAACGATCAACCTTAAATGATCTAGATCTAACAAAATGCTCTCAAGATTCACACATACTAGTGTGTCTAGGCAGGCAAATGAGGAATCATTTATTTATTAAAATGGCTTATTTTAGGCCTCAAAATGATCCAAGGCAGATTTTAAGCTGGATTACGGCAACTCATGCTGAATTTGGATAGCCCTTCAAGGTTAATTGGATTCAATTGATTCTTTTCCCTATTTTTTTTTCATCAGTTTCAGAGAAAGCAAAATAAAATCTATTGGGGCAAATGATGTCCATATATTTGCAGATGCATCAACTCCAACTTATAAAAGCCGGGTAGGACAATCACTTTCCTAGTAGTACACAAATACATAACGTATATATTCATGAGACACTGAGTACAACGCTGCATCGACAATTTCAGCACAGAGGTATGAGCTTTATGTATCTATATATATGTATATATATGTAGGAGTTTGTGCTCATAACTTCAACTAGAACAGAGCAAACTGCTGCTAGACTCACTGGAGAGAGAGAACCAAGCGCTCAAGAGAGCTGCAGCACACAGCAGTGACTGCACAGCTCCTTCACCTCATCAACCTCCATCGGCTCAGAGCTCCGCCACGCCTCCCCGGTCCCCGACACCGTGTCGAACGTGTGCACCACCGACACCGACCTGACCTCGTCCCCCGGCATCCGGTACCCGGCGAGGAAGTATAGCTGCGTCCCAATTGAAGCCATCGTGAGGTACAGCATCCGCACCGCCGGCCCACCACCCAGGTCGACTCCGACGACAAGCGACGATGGGTCGTGGAGGTGCGACCGCTCGACGATATTCCAGATGTTGAGCTTCCCGTCGTAGGCCTCGATGTGTCCCTTCCACGTGTTGAGGCAGTCGCCGGAGCTGAACAGCTGCCCCTCCACCTCCACGATCTGGTTGGGCGGTACGTCTAGCTGCCACATCCCTGGCACGAGTTCCCACTCCCCCCGCTGGGCATCGAACACCTCCGCCGAGCTCCGGGCCACCGGCGACGGCACCCTCCCGTCGGTGAACCCGCCGACGACGTAGAACCTCCCCTGCCACGTGACTCCGACGCATTTGTGCCGCAGCGTGCTCATGGGGGGGAGCGGGTCCCACCTGTCAAGCGTGGGGTCGAAAACCTCGGCCGCCGACGTCCCACGGGCGCTCGACAGCATGCACTGCCCCCCGGCGACGTAGATTTTCCCGTCGCAAGCCATGCACGCGAAGTCGAAACGTGGGACGACGAGCGGCGCGCATGCGGACCACTCCCCTGTGACGGCGTCGTGGCGGAGGACGTCCGGCCGGACGGCGACGTCCACCTCGACGGAATCACTGATGCCGGAGGTATCGGGTTCTTTGCGGCAAAGCCGGCCGCCGATGATGTAAAGAGAACTGCCGAGGGAGACCATGACGAAGCCTTTGAGAACGTGGTTCTCCGGGATGCCGGGAATTGGCCCGGCGCGTCGCCATGTGTCGTCGGACAGGTCGTAGAAGTCGAGCCAGTTGGACAGGCCGGCGGCGGGGTCTCGGGGGCACAAGGGGACGTAGATCCTGGAGACGGCCCGGTTTCCCGGCGAGAGTGGTGGTGGAGGACGGGAAGGCAAGGAGCCCATTGGGGAGAGGGTGGGGGTTGGCTAAGGGAGTGTTCAAAGTAGGAGAGAGTGGGAAGATATAGTGGGGGGTGGCGGAGATACCCAAGGAGGAGGGGTGTGTGTTAGTTTGAGAGCATCGACCAAGGGACATAGCAAACAACAGTTGGATGGAAAGAGCATGTGCTTTTGGAGGAGAACACAAGGCTTGAGATGTGGGAAATTTTGTCCAGCTTTGGTGAAATGGAATTCTGTACTTTGTTGTAAGGAGATGGATGGTGTCTTTGGAATTTATCACTTGGACCATCCTCGGAGCCTAGAGTGCAACGTGGCACCGGGGGAAAATATCTTGGTCATGGTCCAAAAGCTGCTCTCTCTCTCACACACACACGCGCGAACGAACACACGCACGCCCAACCCATGCCGAGATTCCGTACGTTTCTCTGAACTCTGAACCCAAGTTACAACTCAAGCTACTTCTAACCACAGCTACAACCATGCGAGCATCATAGGGCCTACAGCTGTCAATGCGGGATTTCTTAAGCCCTTTTATATCAATCACTATATATTTCTTTTATTAAAAACAAATAATACAGCTCATTGGATGGTGGCTTGTGTAGCCAACCATACTAAAACTATACTGTAAAATCCTACTTCAGATTTTCGTGCTCAATTTTTGAATATATTATTTTCTGATTCCCATATATATATTTATTCTCGAATGTTTAATGGTTTAATTTTCTGATTCACCGGGTAAAAAAAAAAAGTCTCTCTATATTCTTTTTCGCATCTAGTAATTATGTTCCATTAGGTTGACTTCCTTTCTCTAAATATCTTGAAAAGATTCCAGTATTTCAAAATCCATTGAACATGTGTATATCTCTATCCTCTCAGTTATTTCTAATTGGTAAATGTTGGTTTTCATGGCCAAGCTTTCAATATCAAAGGAATATCTTGAAGGGAGCCCCCTATGACTGCCCACTAAAAATAAATTGAATTTACCCTTAATCTCGTTAAGGGAGTTCTTAATGCCATGAAACTCATTGCATATCTGTCAATGAGCAGTACAACGCCACACTAATGTTTTTTGTACAAGTCCTATCCTTGTCAGGGTCCGCAAACTTTAGAATTTCTACAATATTTTTTTTTTCTCGATCACGATCACAAGCCTCATATGGATGTTATTAACTTCTGGATCAAGTCTTCCAATGGAATGACTTGACAATGGAAGGCAATTCTACTAGTTTAATTAGTAGTGGTTGATCTTTCAACAGTTCGGCAGAACTACAGGTAGTGTAATCACTCTTCTCCTTCACAGCTGTGCTACTCTTGCAATTATTTTTATCGTGCCATTAATCTAGTCTTCTTCCCAGTAAATATCTTTAAAAATATTCTTCTCAACAGCTAGTTCACAACCTATCGTCT
This sequence comes from Phoenix dactylifera, assembly GCF_009389715.1. Taxonomy (NCBI): domain Eukaryota; kingdom Viridiplantae; phylum Streptophyta; class Magnoliopsida; order Arecales; family Arecaceae; genus Phoenix; species Phoenix dactylifera. The sequence goes on from NC_052393.1 coordinate 23,615,534, forward strand.
TACAACACCTTAAGGCACGTAATTAAGTTGGTTCCCAAGTGAAACTCTTAGACATATTTTAAGACACCTCAATCTTGGGCTCCTTCCACAATTTGTATCAACTAATGTAATCACTTGTAAGATATATTTCTTGTCAGTTCCACTATAAAATAGAGATCGAGAATCCGTTTTTGAGAGGAAAGGTGGAGGATTAGATTATGGATGGTTCGAGTTCATGCTCTCTCAAGCCACAATCTGCTAACACGTACAGCATCAACTTGCACTGCTAATTGTTTCACTCAGCCTGTCTAAAGCTTCGCCCTTCTGCAAATAGACAGCACTATTTCAACGTAATATCTCCGAGGATTTCCTGCAGCATGCATCCAGTGCCATCTGGGATGTCATACAAGGATATGTTAAGTGGAACAGCCCCATCAAAATAGGGCAAACAGCAAGGTTATCAAGTCTGGAAACTGCAATTAAGATGATCACCAGGGTTCAAAATAACAGCAGCAACAAGCTTATAGCAGCTGCTATTTGGCGAAGTGGGCTATAGCTCATCCATTGGAAAGATGAGATTCTGTTTTCAAGCAGGAGTTTATCTGATTATTTGACCTAGGTAATTCTCAAATCATTTTTTAAGAAATGATTAATGGTGACCCAACATTATTCTAATTAAGAAGGGACGTTGGTTCACTTTTTAGATCCTTATGGTAAGGATGATTTTACCCATACACCAGAAAATTAACTCAGTGATACAACCTCTGGCCTTCAAGTAAGAGGTCAGGGATGGCTTTTACCTCCCTGATATCCAAGGAAAAGGGAAGGAGTCTTTTACCATTAGATATGTACTGGCCATGATATGATTTTTTCACTGTGCATCAAATAAATTTTTTGTCTAAAATATCTTCTTTTTATAGATTATTTGCAGATAAACCCCACATTTGCAAATTAATACCTTTCTTCTAGAAATTTTCCGCTAGAGATCCATCAACATTTCAACACCAATAATGGAATGTTATCGAATATTTTCGTTTGAGCTAACCTTTTAAAATTATTGACCAATTTTCCTCATCTTATCTGTTATAAAAGATGGTCTCACCGGCTACAATCATAGCCCTTCCTTCACTTATTCTCAAGCCTCACTTCATTTAGCTCTTTGAAGCTTCTAACTAGCAAGCTAACTTTTGTTTCTTGATGTTGTCAGGTTCATCTTTACAATCATGCAAATAAGAGTTCTTATATGCAAGTTATATGCGAAAAAAAAACACTATTTTAAATGTATATGCTCTCATGCCTCAAATCTAGAGCATAACAAATGCCGCATATTTGTATGGCAAACCATAATGCAAGGGTACAAAATATATCAAACCAATAATAATTTCTAAAAATTTATTTAATCAAGAACTTATCCAAATTGTTCTTACAATAGTTTCAAAGTGACACAAGTCAATATTTGCCAACTGTTAACATAAATCAAATAAAGTATTCTAATTAGTCTGTCTAAAACTCCAATAACTGAAAGTATCTTCAAAAAATTAGCGCACTCCCCAAATCCCGAGCAATTATGCATTCGGATCTAAAAAATTAAAAAAATATAATAATGAGCTACACTAGCCCAGTAAGCAACATAAGACTCTAAAGTGGGATCAAAGCATGCCAAATAATTAATCAAAAGCACAAAATATTGATTGAAAAATAAATTATTTCTCAAATAATGCATATTTCTTTTTGAAGTGTGCTATTGTTTTCATAAACAAATGTCAGAAACAAGATATCAGGCTATGGCCATATAACCCAGTGGCATGGGTTAGATGCTCAAAGTGCCAAATACCACTATTATTAACCATCGATAGTATAGTATCCAAATACCACTATTTTAGTAACATGTGGTGCTGTGTCGAAACTAGTTTCTCACAGATTATAAGTCAACAAGGCCAACAAATAATCTCCATTGGTGGGGCCAAATCAGATCATATCCATATTGAGAACGCATACATATAAAACTATTTTTTCATAATTTGCCTAGTTAAATTTTTCAGATTTCATAACATAACACATAACATATTTTAAAATAACTACTATCATAACATAACATGCTTAACCCGTTTAGCTAAGTATAAAATAGATATCATAATTAAATTTAATTAACTAATTATTATTTTACCAAGATTCCAGAAAACATACTTTAAAGCATTAGTTACTTAACTCTTCTCGCTTCAAAAATCTGACTTTAGCACCTATTTTAATATAATTAAAACATCATAAATTTCATCATCATTCCAGAAGTCAAGCAAAGCAAAATTAAACACTACTGAAGAATGGCCTCATGCCCCCAAATCAGGTCGGTCAGGTGAAGAACAGAAGTAGCCAAATTTTAAAAGATCTCGTAGGGACTATAATAATAGGCCGGTCCACCACTCATGTACTGGGGTGGTTCAAAGTCTCCAAACTAGGTCAACTTAGATCCGAGCAACAAGAAAAGCAAAGATTACACTAGGATCCTTAAACCTGTCTAGAGAGAGAAAGAGGGAGAGGAGAGAGAATCTTAGCTCGGGTTCAGTCAGGGGTCTAGGTTTGGTCTGTCGATGGCACGGGCCATCCAGGATCATCAATATATCTGGTCCACAAGTCAAGTAGAGAGAAGGGTTTTCCCCTTATTTTAATTAATTACAAATAGAGAAAAAAATGGGAAGAAAAATAGAGGAAATAAGAAGAAGAAGAACTAAGAGGAGGAAGAGAGGGAAGAGGAGAAAGAAGAGGCCGGGGAAGAAGGTCTGGCGGCGGGCGGGCCTGGATGGTCGATGGCCAGCCGTCGACAACAGGTGGCGGCCAGCGGCAGCTGCGGTGGCTAGTGAGAAAGAGAAACCGAGATCATTCTCAATTTGGCCCAAAATAGGAGAAGGAAAACATCTCTGTTAGCTTCGACCAGAGGAACAGGGGAAGGAGGCTTACCGACTGGTGGCGGAGATGGAAGATCTCAGCTGAGAAGTTTGGTCCGGCTTGCTAGCGGCGGCGGCCCTCGAAATAGGGAGAAGGAGCCTTGGAACAAAGTATACGGAGAAAATCGAGGGAGAGAAGAGTGCTTCGGGCGATGGTGCTCGGCCGGGGTGGCACACCGACCATTGGAGAAGGAGAAGAAATAGGGAGGAGAGGGCTCGGTGGTGGATCAATTGTAGAGGGATGGGACATTTATAGGAGAGCTTTCGAAGGGATAAAGTCGGGGGTCGTTGCTTCGTCGTGATTCTCGCGGCGGATGGGCTCGACCGAATGACCACCAGCCGTTCAAACTTCCCCTGAGTCAGGGTTCATTTGCCCGCGAAGTCGGCCACGACTCTACGGCCTTATCTTCTCGAAGAAGGAGCAGAATATCACGATCGCGATCTTCTGTTCTGGTTCTTTCTTGGCCATGAGCTGAAGTCGGTTGGGCCTACCAACTTTAGCCTAGTATGGCCCATCAAAGCCAGTTCTCACATATGCTACATTTTTTTTCATTCTAATTTCTGCACATTTTATCAACTTTAATGAGCCATGGAATCAGTGTGCAATGCTATATAATCTAATTAATCATGTGAAGGTCGCTGCATTTTTTGATAAAAGTTGCATGGAGGGTATCTCCAGTATTTCGTTACCGTAGATGCCTTTGGCTATCGTTTTTTTGTTGTTTCTTACTTGTAATTCCTCTTGCATTTTCATTTTCATTTACTTGCGGGGCTATGCCCATGCTTCCAACTCAAAAAGAAAAAAAGAAAAGAAAAGAAATTGCAAGGCCAGATAAAGTGCATGATGGTTTGCTTCTCTTAATGTTGAGTCGTTGCATAATTAGTGAAATTGCCTTTTTTTTGTCTTGTTATGTAATTTGTTATTCAGTCTAAGATTTTCCAACATCTTTTTTGATGAACTATCTTGTTTTTGCATCATCCCAAGCCAATTATGGTGCAAGATAGGATGCAAGTGATCCGCATCAGGATGTTTTCTGTTGCCCGGACAAAGATAGAAGGGTAACCAAGGGGGAATTTCGGTTTCTATGGAATGCTAAAGAATGGCCAAACGCTAACTTCTATGGTGCAGGTAGTATTATGCTACTATATTGAGGGGAGGGAGCTCTTAGATCCTTTAATCCGGACAATACAACAGAGAGCAGCCTCATCTTATTGTTGGCGGGTACCAGTTTGGTCAATTATTTGGGTTTAGAAAGACATGGAGGTCAAAGATTAGGGGATATATATGTATATATATATATATATGTATATATATATATATGTATATATATATATATATATATATATATATATATGTATATATATCTATATGTATATATATGTATATGTATATATATGTATATATATGTATATGTATATATATGTATATATATGTGTGTATATATATATATATATATATATGTATATATATATATATATATATATATATATATATATGTATATATATATATGTATATATGTATATATGTATATATGTATATATGTATATATGTATATATGTATATATATATGTATATATATATATGTATATATATATGTATATATATATATGTATATATATGTATGTATATATGTATATAGATATATGTATGTATATATGTATATAGATATATGTATGTATATATATGTATGTATATATGTATATAGATATATGTATGTATATATGTATATAGATATATGTATGTATATATATATACACCCCAAATGCACACCACCATCCATGCACCAAATCATCATTGGAGCATCAAAACCTATGTTATCACACATTCTCCAAAAACCGTCGGCAACGCATAACGACATTGCAGGCAGATGTTGCTTCGTTCCAGCCACTTGGTCACGCAAGACCGGTGAAACTCATGGTGACACGGCATTACGGTCAGCTTGTGTCCGGCCTTGAAATCCTCCAAGCAAACAGCACAAGCTGACCCATCCTTTCCGTCCCCTTGATACCTCTACGTCTCCAAAGCCTCGATCAAAGACTCGGACATCGGCGCGGCACCAAATGCCCTTCCGGTACCCGCCGCCTCCTCGAAAGAGCGCCACAACCTTTCGTGGATCATTGGCTCAGAGAACGAGATATTAAGGTCGACGACAATCAAGAACCCGCTACAGCCTTGACGAAGAGTGACATTTGCGACATAAAAGGCGTAGCAGGATGTCAGGACCGTCTAGAAGTGGATGTCGCCGCGATGGGGATGGCCGACGTGCGAGAGCATGCACTCGACTTGGAGCTAATGGCACCGGTGGGGCAAGAGGTCGGAGAGGGGGAGGAGGAAGCCAAGAACGTAGACCTAGACGATGCAGCTCGGCTGCAGGGGGATGCAGGACCTCGAAACTTGGAGCTTGACTTTCACCATGGGCTCTGCTGTGCGGTGGCCTCCTGCTTTGAAGAAGGCCCTAAACTGCAACGATGCATTGCCGCGGACAAGGTTCAACCATAGATCCATGGTTGGCTCGGAGAGAGAAATAAAGAGAGAGATTATAGCGAAAGAGAGCTTGAAGACGTATGGGTGAAAGCATGAAGTAGGGTTTTATTTATAGTTTTTTAGACTGTTCCGATCAGGTCAGAAATTAGAGGAAACTTTTCGATTCCTGCTTGGTTTCGGACAATTGCCTGTGCTAACGGTCTTTTTCAGTTAGATTCCTGCTTGGTTTCAAAAAATCACCTGCGCTAACGGTCTTTTCCAGTTCGATTCCTACTTGCTTTCGGAATCGAAATGCCACGCCTACGCCAACGGCTTTCGATACCATCACGCTTTCAAGGCTTTCAGGTGTCTTACTTATGATTCGAATTCTCGCTCACCTAGAAGAAATAATATCATGGAGTGCTCGTTGCAAGGATCAACATGGATTCTGTTTCAAGGTAGAAGCCTCTAATACATGTTCTGATACTCGAAGATATGTAAATTAGCTGATTAGACTTTTATGCGAAATTGAAAACACTTTTGACATACTCCCAGGATCAGCTAGGAATGAGCTTATAATGATAGATGAGTAGGGATGGCAAAATATGACCCGATTCGCCAATCCGACCCGTGTTCGACCCGCCATAAACAGGTTTGGGTTTGGCCTAAACAGGTTCGGGTCGTAAACAGGTCGACCCGTTTAACCTGTTTATTAATTGGGTCGAATACGGATTTTAGATGTCTAACCCATTTAACCCGTTGGCAGGTTAAACAGGTCTAAACAGGTTAAACGGGTCAAACGGATCTAAACAGGTCTAAACAGGTTAAACGGGTCTAAACAGGTCTAAACAGATCGGGTTGGGCAGGTTAAACAGGTCGGGTTGGGCAGATTAAACAGGTCTAAACAGGTTAAACGGATCAGGTTGGGCAAACAGGTTAAACAGGTCGGGTCAAGTTGGATAAACAGGTTACCTGTTTATTAAACAGGTTAAACGGATCGGATCGGGTTACCTATTTAATAAACAGGTCAGGTTCAGGTTGTAATTTCTGACCTGTTTAATAAACAGATCGGGTTCAGATTTATGATTTTCTGACCCGACCTGCATGTGACCCGACCCGTTTATGATCCGACCCGACCCGATTGCCACCCCTGATGACCAATGGGACACGTGGAAAAAGAAAATTCAAATATGCCAAAAAGAAACAACTATTTTAAACTCAAATATCAATACAAGACCAGAAAATTATTTTTTTAAAATTCCGTAAACAGTTAAAAAAACCTGCTTGTACACATAGCGGCTTCAGCAAATCATGCCTTTATTACCATAACTTATTTCTCATTATAATAGTTACTTAGTTCAATAACATGGCCCATAATCATATTCTAAAGCGAGTTGGTCAATTGTTGACCGTATAAATAACAGCAGTCGTTACTGTTATAGTAGCCAATAATAATTTTGGAAGAGCCCAGTATGTGGGAGTACATCTATATTGAAACCTTGGATATCATTCCATCTAGTAATTGAGCACAAAAGCTTCAGGTCAAAGTGAGTAAAGACCCATCACCATCTGTCCTGTTCATGGGCTAGAAAGGTCAAACAATCATCGATCGAACAACCTGACAGGATAGATCACCTGAATTATCATCATGATCTCATCAGTACAATCATCAGATCATCATGCAAACGGCTTTTATGAAAACCATGTGACACAGGTGGAGGAGCCAGAGGCCATCAGTCTCAGATAACAAGGCTGAGCCTAGGGCATCTAGCCCACATAATCCGAGCAAGTTCAAACAAGTGGAGCAGTTTGAGACAGCATAGCGCATGGCCAGGTGATCCCAGTCTCTCCCACTACAGGAGAGGAAGGCATGCAGAATCTGTATACAAAGACTATAATTTCCTCTTTCTCCAGCTACTGATTGATGAAAAGTGGCCCATGGATGGAGGACAGGACAGCCATGATGATTTGATCCATCATACAAAAGAATCCCACTATCATCACCCAGTTCATGGTTCTCTGAGAGGTTTTCTCCTTTCCCGTATGCTATGGCAGCAGCAAAGCTTCTTAAAAGCACAAAAACACTATTGAAATGCAGCCTTCACAAAGACTAAACTAGAAAGAACCGAAAAAGATCCCCAATATCTTGTGAAATGACAATGCACACCTCTTGAAATGCAGTATTTTATTTTCAGTTGTCACAACCTAAGAACATATGCCAGAAAATGGCAAGTTTATTGTCTCTGGACCTCAGACTAGTTAAAGCTGCTCAAAGGCTCACGAATTGCGGGCGAACTTACATTCCTGTGAGCTACCCAAAGCTGTTGCAAAGGTCCCAAGTATCTGAGAGAGCGATGTACCAGTCTCTCGAATCCTCCACCATTAGAAGATGGACTTGAACCATGGAACCTGTGTTTCTCAGCCACTCCGGTAAGCACCATGATGAACTTGCTAAAGATTGATGTTATTTTATTTTTGACTCCTGCATCACTCAATTTCTAAGGCAACTGAAAGTCAAGTGAACTGCAGGAGCAGGTGATAATCTGTAGAGTTGTATCTTCTGGCTGTGACTAACATGGTCACGTCAAAGAACTAACTAGGAAGCTAGCGGAGAAAATGAGATGTTGCTAGTGTTTTCGACCGTCAAGCCTCCAAACCTGCAAGCTTCTTTGGACTCTCTTGAACTGGTAGATAAGTAGAGAAGCAGAAAAATGCATCCAACTCGAAGAAAGTAGCAACTCCAGTCAGCAGTAACCTTTCACAACCCTGGGATAACATCAAGATTCAGAAATGGTGGTTCATAGACATCCAAAGGCTGCAAGATGGTGAAGGGCTTCTCTTGTCCTCTGTCTCAGGTGTAATGGGAGGTTTTCTGTCACATATTCCAATTTTTTGCCCAATTTTTAAGCAAACATACATAAAAAAAAACCAAAGCAGCAGAGATGATACGGGCAGGGAAGGTGGTATGTGTAAATAACTACAGTAGGAAGCATCACAGAAGCCTTCTCTGGAGGATTAGAGCAAAAAATTAAGAGAGCCATAAGGAAAGGAAGCAAACAAAGGGCGGTCAAGTTTCAGTACGATCCGTTGGGTAATGTCCTCAACTTTGATGATGGATGCTCTAATTTAAGAGTAGCAAATGTAGTCCTCAGCAAGAAAACTCAGGAACATGGATTACATGGAAATTCAGAATGTGATTATGTTCCAAGGAAAAATTGGCATTTGACATAGTTCTTCTATTTTCTCTTCCTCTTTTTTCTTCCTATTCTTCGTTCTTCCATCATCTAAGTGGTTGTCAACTTGGTACCTTCCACCTTATAATTTCCTTATGCTCATCACTTTAGTCTGTAGGAAACCTAAATGTTGTTCCCTGTACTGGTATTTACTCTCTTATAATTAAGCAAGTTGCATATCTTTTGCCTAGCTGAACATGCACAACTTTTTCCTTTCACTCTGTAGAGCATTTAGAGATTCTTGTCTTTGCCATCAGATCAGCTCCATGACAGAGGCTCAAAAGGAACATTTCTGAAGAGCATTTTAAGGCCCAAAAGGCAGTTTCTCTTCCGTCAGCTTGAACTGCAGCAACTGAGGAAACAATAGCGAAAACAAAGAAGAAAAGATCACATCTGCCTAGCCCACCCATTCTCTCTCTCTCTCCCTCCCTCCCTCCCTCCCTTCCCCCCCCCCCCCCCCCCCCCGCCTCTTGCCATCTCCTCTTCTCTTATGCTGCCCTCTCTCTCGTCTTGCACTCTCTTAGAGCAGCCACTTCCCTTCTCTTCCCTCATCTTCTCCTCCTCTTTCCTTCCTCCCCCACCTGCGCACCTGCCCCCCAATATGTATGTACATGGATACATCCATAAACACATACATGCGCATATGAACACACATCTATAAACACATACATGCACATATGAACACATGCATGCATGCATGCATACATACATACACGAATACATACATGAATGCATGCATGCATGCATGCTTTTTCAGCTAGTATATTTAGGTTCAAAACATGTACTTGCTCGTTACCAAAAGAAAAACATGTGCTTGCTCCATTCTAGTGAATCATATATTAAAACAAAACTATGCAATAGTTGAATTACCATCTTGAGAATTAAAGGTTTTCGTTTCTTATCTTCTATCTGAAGAACTTGTTCTGGCAAACTACAAATAGAAGCTAGCATCTCAGTCACGAAAGAAAGATTAATTGGCTTCATATCATCTAGACTTGTATACAGAGTTGTTTACTTCCTTTACATCAAGCAAAATGTGTTCTTGGCATTGATTTCTACATATTCAAATGTGATAGGCACATTGTTTTGCATCAGTAACAGTACCCCAGTCACTTCCTAATTTTCTAATCTTAAGTGATGTAGCTGATTGTAGAGGACTTGCTAGAGCATGAATTACCCATTGTCTAGCAAATAAAATTTTTGTACTATATAATGATAATAGAATGAACTACACTCCTGCATCTGTTAGTTAAATCATACCTACTATTTACTATTCAGACTTCACAACCGGACTCAAAAAAAAAAATCAAATAGGTATTTCCCAAATCAAATGATTTTTCTTCTTTCAGTTTGAACAAAGGACATTGACACAAAACTAAAACAATCAACAAGCGATCAAACATCTTCACACAAATTAATTAGTAACAGATAGATATTACAATACACAAGACCATGCAATCCAAGGTTAGCCGTACCGACGTACCGGTGCAGTCCGGTACCGGTATGGTACCGGTACCGAACCAAGCCTAACCGGTACCGTACTGAAAGTGCCACAGCGCGTGGCACTTAGCGTGTGACTTTAGCTACGCGCTGTCTCCCATGAAGAACACCCCGTACTGGTGTGAAACGAGCCGGTTCAACAGACCTTGATGCAATCCATAAACTTAGCATCCAGAAACTAAACTCAAGATTTCCACAAATTAAGAGGGAAAAGCAAGATTCATATTGATATCACTATGTGCCATGAAAAGGCTAATTTACTAAAAACCTACACCATTAAGTTATTTAGAATTTAAATTCAAATAAGCAACTAAAAATAGCCTATACAAAGCTATTCACATGATGCTTCAATCCTCTAATGTATTATCCTGACACATATAATACTAGAGAAACTTACCTGCTTGCCAACATAGAAAACTTCTGTAGGTTCGAATGGCTAGGTATTCAAGCATTGCAATAGATAAGTTGTGATGCACGGATCAGCAGCCTACTTGTCATGTTGGTTTTGAGACCATAACAGTATCTTCAGCAAGTTCAGAACTTCTCCTTCTGTCATTTAACAAAACTATAATTGATACTTGATACTGATTATTGTTTATATAGTCAGAGAGGTAGAAAACATTAAAGTAGAAAAGGCTTGAACATGAACAAACAGAAACAGAAGAGAAATATTTGCTTGACATGATCCCTAAGGTACGTCAAGGACCAGCGTGTATAGATTAGGACAGTCATAGTGAAGAAAAAGCATTGAAACAAGTGACCTCTTATAATAGTAAGGAGTCTAAGGACAGTATCCAGCTTGACAGATCTCAGATTCTAACAGGATCTAGAATTAAAGCATTTGCAGGGTAACTTTGTTCAGCTGCAAGCTTGTGATCAATTATTAGAAATTTTCATGTGAACATATTTGGTCATTGGTAGGAATAAGCAATCGATATCATGGTTTTCCTGCAGACAATCCTGCTTTTACCCATCTGATGGTGTTAATCACAAAATAATAGAAAGTGTCAGACATTATAAGCTTTAATGCTCAAGCTAAAGTGTGCATATGGACATAAAGATATAAATCTTGATAACCTACTTAGGCAAAAGAAATCAAGGCCTGAATGATATACATACCAAGATCCTGCCTTAACAAAATGTTGCTACATGCCTGCTAACATCTCCATCAACTTTATGATCCCTCATTGCTCACTGGGGCTCAATCCCCTTGAGATCTTCTGTAGCTTCTCATTCTTGCACTGGAATTGATCTGTCAATACCTTCTTCTATTTCATGTTTTTCCAGTTTTTGGGGCTACCCATGGACTGGCTAGTTTTCAAGTACAGAGCAGGGTTGCTTTGGAGGTGGAAACAATGCACTTGCTAGGACTTAATTCATGTCCTGTGGACTCCCTCTTACAGGCTTTCGGGTTTTCTTTTGTTTTTTTCATGCAATTCCCACTTCTTGGAATGGCAGAGCCTCCTGAGTACAGATAGTAAAAAAGGAAAGTGATCATTAATCTAGTCATAATGCCAGACCAGAAAGATGATGTGACACTCCAATAACATCTCATCGAGGCCCATGGTAAATTAGTTCAAGAACATCTGCAGCAGAGAATGAACCACAGAACCAGTGACTGCATACTTGCAACCATACAGACATATACCATCAAGCAAGTGCTTCAAATTGGAAAGAGAACCAACAGAATAACTTAATTAACGGACTCAATCTTGCAAGCAGCTAGTGCCTATCAGGAATACTCAACCCTATGGATCCAACAGAGTTTGGAACTTTACTCGCCTTTTGATGCTACCAAATCTGTCATAGCCTATGCCAATCTTACTGTGCACCAGCTTGAGAGCCAAATCAGCATTCCCTGCCTTCCTCAGAGCGTTGATCATAATTGTTCGAACTCTCCCTGGAATCTCACGGCCTCTATCCACAATTCCATCAGCCAGCTTGCAAGCATGCCTGAACCGGCCAGCCTTACACAACACATTAATCATATCTTCATGTGCCGTCTCCGGAATTACTCCCACTGGGGCTAATTCATCCAGTACTTTGCAAGCCAATGCAAACTTCCCTGAGAGACAAAGTCCTGTCGAAAAGGCCCTAAAAGCTGCATCAGTTGGAGTGATACCCTTATCAATCATTGTGTTCCACAGCTTTATCGCCTCCTCATTTTTATGCTTTCTGAACAATGCATCAATGACTATGGTGTAAGTGTAAACTGTTTGATCACAGCCCTCTTTCTCCATTTTGTTAAATAATGCACAAGCTTCATCAATCCTCCCTGATTTACCAAATGCATCTATAAGGGCATTGTAGCAGTATGAGTCACGAACAAGCCCCTTCTCCACCATCTCACTGAAGAGCTTCTTGGCTTCATCAACCATCCCAGCTTTCCCAAACCCATCAATAAGACTAGAATAGAATATGGCATTCACTGGCACAGCACTCTCTTTACAAAAGTTAAACCACTCCATTGCCTTCTCCAGCTTCCCAGCCTTGCACAGGCAATTGACAACCACTCCATAAGTGACTTCATCTGGTGTAAATCCATCATTTTTCATCCTATCAAAGATCACCATTGCCTGGCCCTCATTACCATTCTTGGCAAATGAATCGATGAGTGCAGTATAGATAGCCACATTGCCCCTGCAGCCTCTTCGAACCATGCTTTCCAATACGGCCAATCCCTCAAAGGACTTCCCGTCCTTGCAAAGTCCACCGATCACCAAGCTGTAAGCATGAGGAGGGATCTCCAATCCCCTCTCTTCCATCTCGTGATAGAGGGCCAAGCATTCATAGAACCGACCCTCGGAATAGTGGCACTGGATCAGAGTGAGATACGTGATCTTATCCGGCGCAAGATCTTTCCTTTGTTGCATTTCTTCGAACTTCTGGACCGCCTTTTGTGTCTTTCCCACCTTGCCGTACCCTTTGATCAGAGTGTTATAGGAGACAGCATCGGGACGGACGTCTCCTTGGGTCTCCATGGCCTCGAACACTTTCTCGGCGGAATCCACGAAGGCGGCGTTCACGAGGCCATCCATCAAACAGTTGTAGCTCACCAGGGATGGCTCGACACCGCCCTCCTTCATACGGCGCCAAACCCAGAGCAGCTCCTCCACCATGCCGAGCGACCCGAGGGTGCGGATAAGGGAGGCGGCGGCGGGCGGGGTGAAGCGAAGCTCCGCCCGGTCCCGGATCTCGGCCACCAGCTCCCGTATTTCGTGGGATTCGGCGGGGGTCAAGGAGGAGAGGGCGTCGATGAGGGAGATGTAGGAGTCGAGATTGTGGCCGGGATAGTTCTTCTGACGGGCGGCCCAGCGGAAGAAGCGGAGGGACGCGGCGGGGTGGCGGCGGAGGTCAGGGTGGCGGAGGACGGCAGAGACGAAGGCGGGAGGGAGGCGGAGGAGGAAGCGGCGGCAGAAGGCGTCGAGGGAGGGCTCGAGTGAGGGGGGAGGCGGGTCGAGGACAAGGGAGACGACGCGTGCGAGCCAGGGAGAGGGGGGAAGCGGGGTGTCGTCGGGGCGGCGGCGGGCGAGGTCGGATACGTCAAGGTAAGGGTCGATCCACTCGGGAGGGGGAAGGGGGGAGGGGGCAGCGGACAGGCGGCGAACGGAGGCCGGAAGAGGAGAAGGGCTTGGCGTTCCGCCGCCGCCGCCGCCGCCATGGGAGGACGGGTGGGTAGAAATTGTTTGGATTCGGAGGAGGGAGGAGGACAAGCGGGCGAGTCGAAGGGATGAAGGGGATCGCTTCAGCGTCCTTCGCATCGCGAGAGGAACTGGTGAGGCGGCGAACCTTGCTTCTCTATATATTTCTTGTGTGTCCAGTTAGATTAGCCACTGTCTTTATCATCACCATCATCATCATCATCATCATCATAATAATAATAATTACTATTATTATTATTATAAATATAATAATAACAATAATAATAAATATAAATATAAATTATATTATTATAATAATAATTCTTTATTTTTGTTGTTGTTGTTATTTTGCCCTTTATATGTACTCCCACCTTCAAATTTAGAGTAGACCTTGGATTCGAGTGAAGTATGTAAGTCTTAATGTATATATATGATTTATTTATTTCTATTATAATTTTATTGTTATTTTTATCATATTGTGCGCTCATGAGAATTTAAAGATTGTAAGTTTTTATAGGATTATTTGATGTCCACTAAAATGTTTATCCTAATACAAATTGGTGTCATATCTTGCATTTGGGAATATAACAAAGGAAAACCAGAGTTATTCCACTCGTGACCAGGTTGGGTATTCCGTCATAACAATTGCTATCAAACATTGGTTTCTTGAATTTTATTCTTTTGATTCATACTTGTTTTGAAACTGACTGACTTATATGCTAGTGTTCATATACTTGTTTTTTCTAGTGAAAAGCACTGGAGTTTGAAAAAATGCATGAGCAATTGATGTAGAAAATAATGAGAGAAGATTATTTTATTACAAAAGAGTTAGATTAGCCATTGAAAATGAAAAAAGCTCAACCTTTGAACATGAATCATAAGGAATAGGAAATCCTTAATTGAAATGCTGGGTAGTGATAAATCATATAATAATAATAATAATAATAATAATAATAATAATAATAATAATAATAATAATAATAATAATAATTTATCCTTGTTGTTGTTGTTGTTGTTGTTGTTGTTTTGCACTCTATTTTTTTTCTCAAAGATAAAAAAATTTGTATGTACTCCCACCTTTAGATTTAGAGTAGGCCTTGGATTCTAGTGATGTATGTAAATCTTTGTGCATACATATGGTTTATTTGTTTCCAGTATAATTTCATTGTTATTCTTATAATATTGCACGCTCATGAGAATCTAAAGATCGTAAGTTTGTATAGGATTATATCTATGTCCGCCAAATGCTTACCCTAACATAAGCTATTGATGTTATATCTTGCATTTGGGAATATAACTAAGAAAAACCAGAGTTGTTCCATTGGTGACCCCCACCTCCGCAGGGCACGTGTGGCACCCAGTGCCCACGTGGGGACCACATGAGGGGGGACCGCAAGGCTTCCCTACTAGATATTGTTCGGTTTCGAGGCCCGCACGAACCGCTCAGACCCCTTTCCGATTTTATTTTCCACCTAAAATGTGTCTGCAGGATTTGGAGACACCCGCCTCATATGCCCAGGCTCTGGAACGAGTCTTTCCGATGCGGGACTATTAGGCCTCACACCCTTTCCACCATCGGACAAGAGCTGTTCTCAGCTCTGATATCAAATGTTACGCCCCCGCTGCGCGGAGCACGTGAAGCACCCAGTGCTCACGTGGGGGCCATATGAGGAAGGAACATGGGGCTCTCCTATCAAATATTGTCTGGTTCCAGAGCTCGCACGCATGCACACATGCCGCTCAGACCCCTTCCCGGTTTTGTTTTACACCCAAAATGCGTCTGCAGGATACCAGGTCTAATAGTTCCACATCGGAAAGACTCGTTCCAGAGCCTGGGGATATGAGGCGGGTGTTTCCAAATCTTGCAGACATGTTTTGGGCGGAAAACAAAACCGAGGAGGGGTCTGAGCGGCGCGTGTGCGCGCGTGCTGGCTCCGGAACCGGACAATATCTGGCAGGGGGGCTCCGTGTTCCCCTCTCATGTAGCCCCCACGTGGGCACTTAGTGCCGCATGTACCCCGTGAAGGTGGGGCGTGACAAAAAATGCTTGTAAAACTGCCATAATATGCAGGTAGTCAATGTCATATCTTTTACATGTGAATGTGCTCCAACAACACCAACGTCATATGGTTGGTGATCAAGTTGGGTTCAGCTTCATGATAACTTGATTTGATAGCTTTGTTGCTCAAATTTTACACTTGCTACTGTATTTATATTTCATCCATATAAAATGATAATGACCAATAAGAAAGAGTGAAACAATAGATATAGCTACTCTTTATTACTAATACTTCATATATAATAGTAAGTGCTCTAGCGATTTTAAATTCATGTATATTATTCATGACAATAGGTGATCATACAAGAGAATTTC
This sequence comes from Phoenix dactylifera, assembly GCF_009389715.1. Classification (NCBI taxonomy): domain Eukaryota; kingdom Viridiplantae; phylum Streptophyta; class Magnoliopsida; order Arecales; family Arecaceae; genus Phoenix; species Phoenix dactylifera. The sequence continues at coordinate 23,631,668 of NC_052393.1, forward strand.
TTTTAGAAGCATGCATGGCTTGACTATTTTCCATTGGGAAATATAATATCCAATCCATTATTTCACTGCTCTATTAGTGTTTAGTATTTAATACTTTTTTTATAACCCCACTAATGCACATTATTATGTTTTAGTTATTATCATTATTATAATTACTCCGTTTAAAAATTTTGAAACCTACACATTAAAATATATTTAAGCACTTAATTCCTACCCTGCATGAGTTGGAATAATTTAATGCCCTATTTATTCAATATTGTTGTTACGTACCATTTAATGAGAGAGAGAAGAGAGAGAGAGGGAGGTCAGTCTTAAGATACTGTGCGTTATGATTTGTATAAGACCATATTCTTGGTATATGTTGAAAGATCTAGTCCCATGCTAAAAATGCTATAAATACCAGCAGGTTGATAGCAAGTTTTATTTTCATCTCAAGGGTGTCAGTTTGATGCTCTATAAAGAAATGAGATTGTTTAAGGGTTTGGGTCTCTTCATATGGGCTGCTTCAGCCTTTCTTCTTGTTCATGAACTACACCCAGTATCTTGTGGTAGGCTAGGAAATAGCTTCGTTGAGAATGGAGACCTTGTCACCGATTTGCCTGGCCAACCAGTAGTCAAGTTCCGGCATTACGCCGGATACGTGACGGTGAACAAGAAGAATGGGAGGGGCCTCTTCTATTGGTTCTACGAGGCTGCATCTCATGCTGATGAGAAGCCTCTAGTCTTGTGGCTCAATGGAGGTAAGGATCCTTGCTTGTTCGTGATACGATGGGGATTACAACCATCCTACTGAGCTGTTTAAATTTTGGTGTAGGTCCCGGGTGTTCCTCCGTTGGCTATGGTGCAGCGCAGGAGATTGGTCCTTTCCTGGTTGAAAAAGATGGGAGTAAGCTCAAGTTCAATCCATTCTCTTGGAACAAAGGTATTGCTTGAAATAAAATGACATACGTATATATAACATACATATATATACATATATGTAAGAGGTTTTTTGAAATTTAAACTGAAATTTGCCCGTTGAAGAACTTAATGAACAGCCATTATCAACTTGAATGATTTGCCTGTTGAAAAAACTCAACCCGTTATCAAAACCTTCTTGAATAGAGACCAATGTTTCTTTAGGTGAAGCCTAAAAAGGGCCTCACCAAGAGGGAAAGAGAAGGTCCTCTTATTTTCATTTTTTTTTGGCTAAAACGGACATTTCATACATTACGGATACGAATACACCTAATAAAATCGAAAAACAAAACGTCCTGAAGTGCTCCGGGCATCTTTCTCTCTCCAGTCCATAGGATACCTCCTAAGTGGCTTGCAACATATGCCGCCACCCAATTGGCCGCCCCATTGGCCTCATGATATACATGCATAGCCTGGAATGTGACACCTTCCCTCGCCATCTCCTAAATGTCACGGAGCAGGGGATGAACTACTCCATAACTGCTCAAGCCCTTTCAGACCCAGCTGATCATTGTGGCCGAATCTCTCTCCAGTAGGATTGAACTCGCCTGAAGTACTCGCCATGTGTAACTCATACCCATCCAAGCCACCCGCATCTCTGCCCCAGAAACCGAAATGTCGAAAATCTAACAGCTACCCGCTGCCACCGCACCAGAACTCGGCCCTCCGATGACGAATCCAGCCCCACCTCTCCTACCTCCATCCAATATCACAGTTTCACGCGAAGAAAGAGCCTTTCAAGCCCCGTTTTCTTCCTTTTTTGTTGAAAAAGATGGGAGTAAGCTCAAGTTCAATCAATTCTCTTGAAACACAGGTATTGCTAGAAATAAAATGGCGTACATATATATACATATATGCATGCATGCATATATAATAGTATGCATATATAATAATTTTGTTCTAACGAGAAGAAAGCTGATTCTTGGTGATAAAGAGACATTATCCGAGATTTGGTCTTGGAGATCAATGAGCCAAGATTTGCTCTTTCTAGATACAGGAGGAGGACTACATCAATTCAACGATATATCCGAAGGTCTATTGGCCAAAATATGGTTTAAAAACTAAACATTTATGTCTTGAATTTAATATTTAGTAGTTCTCCATTTTATGTACAGAAAAAGAATATAATAATTAGTGTGTTGAAACTCATTCAGGATGATTTTACAAAAAGAAATCCAAAGGATCTTTGCTGCTCTAGCTAGCTTAATTATCTAGTATTCACAATAGTCTTCCACTCACCTTGGTTAAGATCTATTTGTATTGACTACCATTAAAAAAGTTTATAGTAGCCAACAACATAAACTTCTAGTATGAAGTTATAGTTTATTATACTTATTCAAAACTTATTTAAATTATAAAATAAACTTATTCCAATTATATTATGGTATTTTATTTGTTAATAATTAATTGTTCTTGTAAAAATTCAATCCTCTTCCTTTTAGTAAAATAAATAACTCTATTTTCTTCTTTATAATATCTTGAAAATATTTTTATTTAAAATATTTAAAAATACTAATAATTTCAATATATTTATATAATCATTTAATTTTTTTCTAAAGTCCTTTAAAAATAGATAATGCATATGGTTCTTTTTATCCATGTTATAATTAAAAAGTAATGGTATTTAATATAGAATATTTTTAATACGTTATATTACATATTTTATCTAAGTAGTTTTCATTTTTTACATATTTTAATCTAAATCCTTGGTTAGATCGGTCTCCATGCAAGTTTTTAATAATTATATATTGGATCAGTACCTAGTTATGGTGTGTCATCTGCAATATTGATAGTGAATTTTATACCGAGAACTATTTTTGTCTATTTATTAAACTGACTCGACTCATGTAATTTGTCCATTAAATGGTTCTGGTCAAATCAAGTTGACAATAATATATTTAACCCATAAAAAAATTTAGGTGAAAATATAATACATAATCAATTTCTTTTAATTTACAATGCTTCTAATATTCAATAAGCATTAAAGATTACCTATCTTAAAAGTAGGTACGTTATGCACCCTCTATATTAATAAATTATTTATAACACATCTTTACTAAATTAATAGTTATGAATGTTTGTAAAATTATTATAAAATAGATTAAAAATCCCAAGCTAAAGCAAACCTACATTTCTCCAACTATTTATCCAACTTGACTGATCATGTAACCCGTTCAGTTAGTAGGTTTGGCCAAATGAAGTTGAAAATAGCATATTTAACCTGCTAAAATTTGTTAAGTACAAATAGAACATATAATAGTTGATCAATATATGTATTTAAAACCTCATTACTTCTAAACATCATTAGGCAAATGTAATATATTTAGTGATGAAATACTATCATCACAAAGAATCCAAATTAGTTTGCAATGATACTAATTTATCATAAAAAATAAATTATAGAAAATTAGCAATCAAAACTATTAGTTATACAATGATGTATGGGGAGCAAAATTTATTTCATCAATAAATAGTCAGTATCGTGCAACAAAATTGTATATAATGCTAATTAAGTTTTATTTAACTAGAAAAAAATTATCCCAACATAAAAAAAATTATTGCAATATCTATAAATAGCCATTATAATATTATATAGATCTTTTAAAAAAAAATTATAACTGTTACTATAGAATATGTGCCGATTTTATGGTATATATACCATCATTATATAATAACTTTTCAGTAACACTTCTTGACAAACTGCTACAATATTATATATCTTTTGTAATATTTTTTTAAAATCTATTACAAGAAAACTTTCATAGAAACACATTTTGCCGAACATTACTAAAATTCCATCGCTATAGACTATTTTTGGTGTAGCCTCCACTGTTCCGTTAGCTATGCAATGTTTAGCTCTTTGCAATGCATGAAGGTACAAAACATTTGTGGTTGCTCCATAACATAGATCTAATGATTTTAATTCTTGGCCAGCAATCCAATAAAAATATTTTAGGACCACCACTTGCTGTTTGCATCCCATAAGTAGCAGAAGATAAGTGTGTTTTTGTCATCCTTAATTTGAATGACCAACATATCATATAATTCCTAGTTTCCTTCGTTGTTATAAAAAAAGTGGTAAGCCAACTTAATTCTTCAATGATTCTAAGAACTTCACATAGGACTTCATTTAAAACATCAATATATAAACTAGATTTGATTACTTTAAATTATGTAATTAACTAATCCAAACCGCTTTTTAACAAAATTACTCACACCATGTAATCTTATACCACCAAAATAAGCATCTACATTCATAAAAATGGATAAAAAGAATGTAAGGATATAAAATATACCAGAATATGTACTTTACCTGCATAACAGTCATTCACATTAACATAACCAAGAGCAGTAACAATTCAATACACATAAACTTTCTTTGGTTAACCAAAATAAATGCGCTAATAATTGTTAACTAATTTTGCAGAGGCCAACTTACTGTTCCTTGAGTCTCCAGTAGGTGTAGGCTTTTCCTACTCAAACACAACCAGCGACTATGAGATTCTTGGAGATTCCTTTACAGGTGAACTATGTGAACTATGCTTATTGAAATACCTACTTAAGCTCTTCTTATACCACAAGCATCTAAGAATTAATACCACTATTCATGTTTGCCTGAGTTTTTTAGTTTGATTTACATATTACTTACATTTTTGTCATGCTTCTTTTATGGAATTTGAAGTATAGCACATTTAGCACCCTTTTTCACAACAAAATATCATCAAATAAAAAAAGTTGCCCACTGAAAGGAAGAGTTATATAATTATAATCTGATGTTGGAGATTGTCATAGGTTGAAGGCGAGAGACAAGCATTGCAGCGAGACAACATGTTCATGCAAATTAGTTTGTGGTTCTATTTAATTTTTGTAGCACTAATGAACTTTTAAAGAAAATGAATGACCTTAGCTTGTTTTACCTTTTACTTAGTAATTTCTTTGATTTTATAGTCATAAATTTTTAATTTTCTGACTTATATCCATATTTATATTCATACTTTTAGTATCGGATTTATATCAGTACCTATATAGAAAAATATTGATATAAATTTTTGCATCCGACTAACATTCATATTCGTATATGTATTCATCAAATAAAACAAATATAGATATGGATATGCCGGTATCCAATCCGTATCCGATCTGGTTTAGCCTTAGGTCTTAAGTGGAATAGAAAATTTTTCACCTCTAAAAATATAGCAGCCCATTCTTTTGCAGTGATCACCCTCTAGTAGCCATTGTTGTCTAATACCCAAGATGCTTGGTCCTTGAAAATAACAGTCACCTCCCACCAAACCTTTCCATATACAAAGGATATGGCATCAGAAGAGCCCAACCTTCAATACTTCAAACAAGGTTACTTTTTTGCATCAACATACCTGTGCAGCGCACGCACATCTCACTGGTTTTTCTAAAAATATTCCACTCTATTTCGAGATTTAAGAAATGATTAAAACATGAGAAATTTAGAGAGTAAAATATACTCTTTAATTAAAACATAATATGGGTGTGTAATTTGTCTGATCTATTCATTATAAATATATTCTTAAATAAAACATACATATTATTTTAATAATTTTAACAAATTATCATGAAAGCATTATGGAAATACGCTAACATAGTTAATTTCTTTAATGTTTACAAATTTACTAGGCATATGCAGCAATACAGGTGATCTATGATAAATTTTAATTTTTTGTTCTTTGTTAAACTGCAGAAAAATATAGCATGTTTCAAATTTCTTGGGAGTTTCCTTTCTGTGCCAAGATTTGTTGATTTAAACAAAGTTTTGTTTATTTTCTTCGTATCCAATTTTAAAAATGTGCAGTTGTAATTTGAATTCTTACCCATCACATCTTCATTTGCTCTATTATATAGACTTCATCATCCATGTGATGGATGAGGTAGAAGTCTCTATAACTAGGTAACTTTTGCATGCCTTAGAGTCACAAGTTTGGTATAACAACAATTTGGTTTGGGGAAAGATTCAGAATTTGGATGTTAATGTTGTAACTTCAGCAATATCTGGAAGGAATTGGGATACTTAAAGTTTAGAAAAACAAAGTAGAAGAAGACAAGGTACATGTAATATGAACATTAAATGTTTTGCTCGTGCAAGAAAAAAAAAAGGGAGAACTAAGAGTACCAAACAGTTGCAAACAAAATCAGCACTAACAGCAACGAGTAATATCATTAAGTTGTAATCAGTAAGCTTTTAGTGAAAAATATGTACAGAAATCATGAGTAATTCGAGAACATGTCAATAATTACGAGAATATTATTAGTAGTATATGTTGGGTGAGCGTGTGCATGTGTACTCACTAGCTAGAGATGCACTTAATTTGTCAATATGACTTCACCTAGTTATAATCATTTTTAGCTTTTTGGAGTTCTTACCTTGCTTCGTTGTTATTTCTATGGAACCATTGTTGATTAGCAAATGATACATACACTTTTCTGCACAACTGGTTCGAAAAGTTCCCATCCTACAGAAACCGAACCTTTTACATGGCAGGAGAGAGCTATGCAGGTATGCTTCAGCTCTGGACTCTTTTGGTGTTTAATTTGTTGCTTCATAAGTCTAATATTCTCTGGTACTGCACTGCCAGGAAAGTATGTTCCGGAGTTGGCTGAGCTCATCTATGACATGAACAAGAATCCTTCATTGTTTATAGACCTCAAGGGTTTCTTGGTATTCCATCCTCTTGTGTTTTATTATCTATAATCTCCAGTCTGATTTCAGCCCATAACAGCAATTAAAATTCCTTTATTTCTTCTATGGATGTTGATTAGTGGACAACACCGGTTTACTGCTTAAATAAGTTAATCATATGTTCAACAAGCATCTGTCATTAGTCCTGCAAGACTGAGCAGTGACATGTCTTGCTTACCAAATTTTTATGAAGCATACATAGCTTGACTGATAAGAGTCAATGGCGCATGTTTCTCATAGTCAAGGATACCGAAACTAACAAGGCTGTAAGGTTTTCTTGATTGTCTCCTTGTATGTTATGTCTGCGGTAATTTTCACACACAAGTAGTCTGATGGATGGATGTCTCATGATCTCATTAACTCGAGTTCACTATTCTTGTTCCTGTTTTTTGTAGTTGGGTAATCCTGAAACCTCTGATAGTCATGACTGGCAAGGTTTGGTGGATTATGCTTGGAGCCATGCCATCGTCTCGGATGCAACACATGACATCACCAGAGATAACTGCAAATTTGACAGTGATGACCCATGGAACAACACTAAATGTCGGGATGCTGTCGATGAGGTCCTTAAACAATATGGTGAAATTGATATCTACAGTCTATACACTCCAACCTGCATCCAGAACTCATCAGGTTCCAACAATGGTGGAAGAAGACTACTCATGTTCAAGTCCACCTCCAAGATGGTAAGAGACTTGTTGATTGCAGTTTTAGTTGCCACCACCAATTACCTATAAATATTGCAACAGACCACTCCGTTTTCCACAAGGATCTGACATTTTTCTGAGAGTTCACAAAAAAGACTAATGCCTGAGCAATATTGATAATTATTTTGAAGGGAAAATTTCCAAATAAGAATGATTATTTGAAATTACCTACCAAAACAAGATTATTTTTAGTCATATAAAATATATAATTCTTCTTCATTATGAAGTGCGGACACATTATGGTGATCAAATAAACAGTATCAATTTCAATAATAAATACCAAGTTATCATAATGATTTTATGGAAATATATGCAAAGTGCTTGATCATTTCAATGTTTATCGAGATTTTTAAATTTTTATGAGCTATGATACTAGGTATCCTATACAATTTTAATTCAAGAATTTCCCATATAAAATGTGAGAGAAGCAAAATTGTTTTAAATATCTCAGGAGTTTACTGCATAATAATAACCCAAAAATCGGATTTTTTTACTGCGCCTACAATGATTGACTATGATTAACATGATTGATTAGATACCGAGGATCATGGGTAGCTACGATCCATGCCTTGATGGTTACACAACATCTTTCTACAACAGACCAGATGTTCAGAAGGCCCTCCATGCTAGTGATGGCCACAACATCAGGAACTGGAGCATCTGCAAGTAACTCTCTCTCTCTCTCTCTTTCTATGTGTGAGTGTGTTTTTCTTATTTTTGGTGATTGTGCTTATAGAAATGTTTAAACTGAGCACAGCAAACAAATTTTTAACGAGTGGAAGGACTCGATGCCCTCTGTTCTCCCCATATACAAGAAGCTGATTGCAGGAGGGCTCAGGATATGGGTCTATAGGTATGATCTCGAAGCTGACATCCCATGATCCATCAGCTTACTATGTTAATATTTCCATGATCATGACATCCATGAAATCCTTGTTTGCTTGTCCAGTGGTGACACAGATGGAAGAGTCCCAGTGCTGTCAACAAGATACTGTTTGGACACCCTAGGATTGCCTACAGTTGGTCCCTGGAGGCCATGGTACCATAAGAAACAGGTGCTGCAGTGAATCATACATCACTTGATTTATGATGCACTGACATATTCATGCATACGAGTGCCGACAGGTGCACGCATGCATGAAACCACATACTTCGATTCTACGTAAACCGATGTGCTAACAAAAATCTGGTACATTTCGTCCCCAGGTGGCTGGATGGCTACAAGAGTACGAGGGGCTAACTTTTGCAACATTTAGAGGAGCTGGCCATGATGTGCCAACGTTCAAACCAAGCAGTTCCTTGGCTTTCTTCACTGCCTTTCTTGCTGGCAAAGCTCCGTCGTCTACCCGTTGAGTAAAACATTTCTCTGAAGGTCTAAAATCAATGGCTTCGTTGCAAGCTACTCAGCTCAAGAATGTAGTTTGATGGTGAATAAACTGGACACAATTTAAAAACAAAAAATAATGTAGAATTGTTGATCTAATCCAAAGTCATTATCTTAGTGAACAACTTGTTTGAACTAATTGTGATTGCGTCAAGAAATAATGTAGCATTTCTTGACTTCGTGCATTTTTATTTTCAGGCCCCAGTCAAAATGAGTTCTCATTTAGTCACACCTCTGATCTTAGATCATATGTTACAATTGATTATAATCTCAAGCCATGAACATTCTTGCATGCATCCACTTTATCTTCATTTACTTCTCCATTTTATCCTATAATATTGTATCATATTGTAATGAAAATATGAACAGTTCGTCATTTCTCAAGAGGTAATATTATTACCTCAATAACAGGGTAAGGGTATCTCTTTCGAGAGCTATTATTGCATATGCAGTTTTCAATTATAGTCAACTAAACAAAGCCCATTTCTATGGCTGCAATTCTAATTATAATTTAATTTTAGGCAATTGAATCACTGGCAATGAAATGGTGCCTTACTATAAACCCAAATTACAGGTACAGTAACCAATCCACAATAACTTTACACTTGACACAATTGGCACCTCTTAATGTTTAATAGACCAAGATTTAATGAAATAGAAAAATCTTGATAAAAAAAAAAACTATTTTCAGATTTTCTAGAACAAAATTGAGTTCAATTATTCCAAATCTAATATTTCTAGTTACCATGCATGTATCATAACTGATTCTTAACAAATGCCCCAGGTCATTCATTAACAAGACCCTATCTTCAGAAATGGAAACTTATATTGAGAACGAAGTCTTGCAACATAGGCATAATGTTCTCGACAGACTCAAGCAAGCAAATTTATGTCTATCATAAAAGACACAGAGCAACAACTATAAAAAATTATTTGTATCAAAGCACCCCCTCAAATCCAACTTGCATCTTGATAGATGGAGAAATTGCTGATTGTTGATTTTCTTTTTCCCAATAAATTATGAACCAGATCAACAGTTCTCTTCCAAAGAATATTGTCTCCATTAGTTAGCTGCGACAGACTCTGATTGTAGTTTTGATTTTTCTAAGAAACCTTAATAAGAAATCGAAGGACGTATCTGAAAAGTAATGACTATAGAAAGACTAGGCATCCTTACCATCCCACCCACCACCACTCCAGAAGCGAAGCTCCTTTGCCGAAGTAGTCAAAAAGCCATCACGAAGACACTGCCACCTCCCTGGGCATGTCGCATTGAAATCTGAGAAACTGCTCAGGTATGGCCGCGGACTGCTTGCTGCAACCCCAACCATACCGACCACCATCTCATCCTACAACCTCTCGGGTCCTCCAAAACCTCACCTCCATCTATTCAAAGCAAGGGTTTGGCTTCGCTGTGGAGGAGGAGACCACTACAAGGCCTCATGCAGGATGTGGCCATGAATTGTATATTTATTGACATGAAAAGATAAACTAGGTGAACAAAGTGAAACACATCCTTGTTGGCTACAATAACGAGGAATATGAATAGATAAGTCATACAATACTAAAGTTTAGTAGTAATCTGATTTTAGTCCTGGCGAGGAGGCGTTCAATATTCAAAAGAAAATCAGTTGTACATCTCCGATGAGCAAAGAACCATCACCATTATATCCACCAACAGGGTAGAACTCCCCACAGGCCACACTTCTTCAAGAGGGAAAATAACCTTGAAGGGGAGAAGTTGGCTATAACATCACTTACAAATCCCAATACTTTTCAACAAGGTAATATTTTCCAATAAAAACACATTAATTATGTAACTATAAAGATATGATGGGAGAAGATTGTGCCAAAGAAGTACCCAAAAGAGGAACAAGTTATTTAATCAATTGCAGGCAATCAAAAAAGCCGCAAGGGTCCACAAACCAATTTACAAGGTGAAATGCAATGTTGTGCCAAAAATACAAGGCATGAGATAATGCTATGTAGTATTTAGGTCGTATAAATGGAGGCTAGTTCAGATCTTTTTAAGCAATCACATGAACTATTGATCAGTCTGCTAATATAGAAATCCGCACTTAACCAAAAATCCCGGGTGCTTGGTAAACCAATCTTAGATAACAGCATAGCCATAAGAGGGATCATCCCCACTACATATTTTTCATGATATGTAAATGTGCAAATAAGCATATCCGATATACATTTGCTTGCATGCAACATCAAAACTAGACAACTAGAGACATCCATTAATCTCAGATTTTCTAGGATGGTCCGTTACAACACATGTTCAATGAATGGACATGCTGTGTTCATCATTCGTGCTACAAATATTCATTGGAACAGCAAGAACATACCAAATTTTTCTGCTAATACTAATAAGCTTGCCTCGTCATCCAACACTCATTGATTCTTTGAGAAAAGACAGTTCATTGATTAGTTGGTTTTCCCAAACAGACCCGTCAATGTAATCAATCCGAGCAAATTTGGCATTTGACAAATCAACCTCACGTGTGTTCATATGCTTACAACAAAGAAAATGTTACATAAATTGCAGTATAAAAAAACTTTGCAGGTCATTTGAGAATTGGAAATAGCAGTGCATCAGAAACCTTGGGATGAACATGTATTCACTAATATAGTCCTCATCCATACATCCAACTAAACCATTATTGAGTACAGGATCATAGAGAATTCAAAACTGATGATAATTGGCGCCTCACAAATCAAACACATGCATATAAGTGTTGGTGGAGGCCGGTGTGGGCCAAGTCAGCAAGGCTCGCCCGCGGCGGAGGCCGGTGTGGGCTAAGTCGCAATCGAACACCGGGGGGGCGCTTGGAATGGTCGGTTTAAAGACCATGGTTAAGCCTTCACTATTACCTGCGGGTTTTAGTGAGATGGCAGCGCCTACGGTCCTAACAGTCGGGTTCAATTCCCAGGATATGCGATTAAAAGAAAAAAAACTCCCTTGCTGGGGGGAGATTGTTGGCGGAGGCCGGTGTGGGCCAAGTCAGCAGGGCTCGTTTGCTGGGGGAGAGATTGTTGGTAGAGGCCGGTGTGGGCAAAGTCAGCAAGGCTCGCCCGCGGCGGAGGCCGATGTGGGCCAAGTCGCAATCGAACGCCGGGGGGCGCTTGGAATGGTCGATTTAAAGACCATGGTTAAGCCTTCACTATCACCTGCGGGTTTTAGTGAGATGGCAGCACCTACGATCCTAACAGATACCAATTGTAGGCTCATGTGTGGCGCATTCAAAGGAAAACCAGCTCAAAATTCAGTTTCTGCAAGGCTGGGGTCGACTCATGGAAAGCTGGGGTCGACTCATGAAGAGCTGGGGTCTGTTAGATGTATGCCCTAGAAGCCAATCTGGCTGACACATTGTTAATTCTAGGGACATAATTTTGTACTTGACTATTTATTATTGAATAAATAAAATGCATCTTTTCATTCATATTAATTATGTGTCTATGAATCGTCCAAGAAATTAATAAAATGATGATGCATATTCTCAAAAGTTGAGAATTTGAGCCATGTATCATTGGTGATTAATTTCTAAATGCTCCTGATCAATGGATCATCACGAGGACGGTGATCGATCCGATCAGTGCACAGATCACTTTCCTTCTGGATGGACGAGACTTGAGTCCACAGTGTAGGGACACTGAAGTGATAGTGCAGGTGCTTGTTAGAGAACAAGGGTACTGAGCGTGACCAAGACAAGAAGTTACTTGGACGTCTATCCACTCGTCAGTGACTTGCTTGATGTTGCAGTAGTATGACTGGTCCTTTGACCTGCGGTGCTTCGGCTACTCACAGTGAGGTTATTGTAGTTTGACTACACGTATACATGGTCTCTAGTCATATGGGTCCTTCTAGTGTAGATTGGCTGCAGTAAGTTCACTGTAGGAGTAGGGTATGCACTTACATGGAATCTATCGACCTTGATAGAAGAGGAGTGATCCTATGTGATTTGTTAGACTGAGTTCTAAGACCTTGGCCAGGGCAGTAATATAAAGTGGAGAAAGAGTTTTTCACTATCGAACTCGAGTCAAATAAATCTTGACATATGACAGACGAAGGGATTTGACGAGTTATCCATGACCTCCGTCCTGTAGGGATCCACGATAGAAGGACTGTATCACATGATAACTGCACCTAGAGGTTCATCATTCTATTCTGCTGGGTAGCCACTACATGCTGCTAGGTGTCACTAGTGGATGGTGGTACTCATAGGGATTATCTCGATGATCGATAAGCCCTAATGAGTAGAGTTGGAATCGTTCCGACCCATTGAAAGGAGTTTTCAATGATATTGTGATAGAGATCACAATATATCTCACTACCAGTCAGAGTAGAACCTATGGGGTCACACACACTAGAGGCATTGACCGATCCGATGGTTGAATCGTGATTAGGAATCACAAGTAATCAATTCGATTGATAATAAGCTGAAGAAGGAATAAAGAGAATTAATTAATTAGACTTAAAACAAGAGTCCTACTTGGAGTAGGATTCCTAGAGTCCTAATTGGATTAGGACTAGGAATCCTACTTGGACTGAGATTCCAACTTGGACTGGGATTCCTACTTGGACTGGGAATCCTATTTGGAGTAGGACTGGGATTCCTACTTGGAGTAGGATTCCTACAATCCTAATTAGATTAGGAGTTTTGAATTAAATTTGGATTCCTAGAGTCCTAATCGGATTAGGACTTCGAATTCAAATTAGAGTCCTAATTGGATTAGGACTAGAATTAAACAAGTCCTAATTGGATTAGGATTTCTTAAGTCCTAATTAATTATTAATCTAATGAATCAACATGACTCCTAATTGGATTAGGATTGAAGAGTTCAATTGAGTCGTGGTTCATTCAAGTTCTAATTGGATTAGGACTAGCATAGATTGAACCCAATTGATTCATGATTTGGACTAAACCAAATAGGAGCCCTAGATGCCTTTATAAGGCTTTGAAAGGAGGTGCCCTAATGATAAGTGAAGCCCTCCTCCTCTCCATCACGTGGCCACCCTCCTCTCCTCTCTTTTCAGCCACCAACAACAAAGGGAAGAAAAGGATCTTGGTGGCCTCCTTCTTCCTCCACCGTTTGGTTCCAACGCAAGGAAGAAAAAGAAGGCTGCAGGGCTTCGTTCCTCTTCTTCTCTTCATCCTTCTTCTTCCTCCTTCCAAGCACAATCAAGGATTGATTGAAAGGAAGGATATCAGCCATCAAAGTTATCTCTGCAAGGGAGCTAGCACCCCGGAGAGATAGAAAGCTTGGATCGGTTTTCTGCTTCGTGTGGATACCCGTAGAGGCCGGGCACTTGAACGGCTTCAAGCGAACCTTCATCCTAAACCACGATCATCAGTTTGCGGTGATCATCTACCCGCACAAAGGTGAAGATCTGATCTTGCTAATGCTATTTAAAAGTTTTTAATCCTTATCTATCTACGAACGGTTTTTAAACAACGTTCATGCGATAAACGGTTGATCCCGCACATGCCTCTTCCGCTGCATCTGAATTTTTTGAATTTTCTGCGGCATGGGCGGGTTCCCAACAGTGGTATCAGAGCCTAGGCATCGTAGATTAAGATAAGGATTAATTATTAATAGGTTTATTAGATCTGAAAATTGAAAGATTATGCATGCTGAAAATTTTCTGCATGCAGATTTTTTCTAGGGTGCTGATTTTTGCATGCTGATTTTTATGTGATAAGATGATGATTCTAATTGCATTATTAATGAGATTACAAAGTTTAGAATCATGATTAGCATGATCAGCAACCTATGTCATGAGATAATCAGTTAGTTTTCAGATCTGAAAATTATAATTGCTGCATGTGGTGATGATCATAGGATTGAAACCCTTTTGGTATTAAATGTAAAGACCTGCGATGTGATCTGCAATGTCATGTAATTTTTTAGATGCTTGCATGCATCTTATTTGATGTTTTGAGAGGCCTGCGTGCCTCCTAAAAGAAGATGTAATTTATTATTATTTTTATTTTACATCTGGTTGTATTTCTGTGATGTGATGTACGTCAACGATCAAGTTGAAGACAAGGCATGAGATGAACAGGGGTCTAAGCGGTTGATGGCGATTGGATCAAGAGTTGGTCAAGGATCGAATCAAGGAGGCTTGGAACCAATTCAAGAGTTGAAGACCAATTGATCGATTGACGTGCATGTGCTTGTAATACGACCTAATTAGAATCCATGATCATCACCTATTTAAAGTTTAGCTTTATTTTGATGCTGCGATTATAACTGCCTGTGATGTGCCGTTTGCATGTGATGTGAATGAGAGCGGGGTAGATAGGTTTACATGTGATGTAGCAAACCCAATTGAGACCTAAATTAAAATCTCCTCAATCAAGTCGAGAGTGAACCGACATGAGCGAGTCATATTAGATTAATTGATCTAATTGGTGTCTAGGAAAGCATGAAAGGTGGTTACTTAATTAGGACCTTACTCTCTGAGTAAGGGGAGCCTCCCACCTGCTTACCTGGCCAATTGTTCGATTACCTCTTATGAAGAGCTCAAGTTGCAAACACTAAGACCTGATTAACCAATATTAAGTCAATAGGTCTTCCACTGTAGTAGAGCTGCTAAGGCCTTTCTGATGTTGATTTGTCTCGGCTGGATACAGTGGTCAAGTTGCATCGGGGGGCTGGACCTCTCTATAGACATGAGATGTTGTAGGGTAAAGGTGGGGTTGGGCACCAATAACTGTTAGGTGAGGACCCAATGACGACTTTATTCCTACGGTTATACGGTGGGTCTGACTTAACTAAGAAATGAGACCAATAACTGTTAGGTGAGGTTTTCATGGCTTAGAGACCAAGTTACACTGCAACATGCTTGAGAAGCATTGTACAAGAGTTGTACATTCATCAATCTATGTGTCACCAATAACTGTTAGGTGAGGTGGCATGTAAATCGGTGGGACCGCAGTACCCACTAGAAACCCTAGTCGTGTGGAATTTTCGTTTTCCTACCAGGGGAGTGTGAGGAATTCGAGAAAATAGTGGGAGTTACATTTGTTCTAAAAGACCTTAGAACAGATTAGGATCAAGTACAAAAGTCTAATTAGAATCTTTACTCTCTGAGGATTATAAAGTCAGCTTCTAAACTCTTAACTCATATCCTATAGAACAACCGTTTGACCAAACCCAATTATAAAGATTGGCTCAGCAAATTTCAAAAATCGTTTTGAATTATGAGAAATTCGGGTACATGCTAGACCATGGAATCCCTGTGTTACCAATCCGTCCGATCACTGATCGGCGTAAGACACTTGTTAAGTGGACGAACAATGACAATAAAGTTAGGTGCTGCACAATGGCATCCATGTCCAATGCATTACAATGCCAGCATGAGAACATGAAGACTGCCAGGGACATATTAAATCACCTGCAAGAGTTGTATAATGATCAGAGTCACGCAGCTCGGTTTGAAGTGTCCAAGAGGCTCTTCAAAGCCAAGATACACGATGGGCAGTATGCCCATGATCATGGTTTGACCATGATAAAGGACTTAAAGAAGCTTGAGAAGCTCGGCATGACCATGCACAAAGAACTGCAAATAGATTTGATCCCGTAATCCCTTCTAGCTTCATATGAACAATTTATAGTAAATTACCATATGAACAAGATTCGGGGCTCCGAGATTCGGGGCTCTGAGATTCGGGGCCCTCCAATCTCCTCTGACTTGATCGTCGGAGGGCCCCCACTACCCCAGTGGTGGTGCGAGGCTTGCTTGCAGGTTTTTCGGTGGAAGGTGGAGCGCAATCAACACCAACCAAGACAACTCAGACGGAATCCCGTTCACACCGCTGTGCCAATCGTTCTCGGTTTGGACCACCAGCAACAGTTTAACCCTCGGATGCCTGGCTTAGTGCCGGAAGAATTTCCTGAGGCCTAACCCTCGGATGCCTGGCTTAGCGCCGGAAGAATTTCCTGAGGCCTAACCCTCGGATGCCTGGCTTAGCGCCGGAAGAATTTCCTGAGGCCTAACCCTCGGATGCCTGGCTTAGCGCCGGAAGAATTTCCTGAGGCCTAACCCTCGGATGCTTGGCTTAGCGCCGGAAGAATTTCCTGAGGCCTAACCCTCGGATGCCTGGCTTAGTGCCGGAAGAATTTCCTGAGGCCTAACCCTCGGATGCCTGGCTTAGCGCCGGAAGAATTTTCTGAGGCCTAACCCTCGGATGCCTGGCTTAGCGCCGGAAGAATTTCCTGAGGCCTAACCCTCGGATGCCTGGCTTAGCGCCGGAAGAATTTTCTGAGGCCTAACCCTCGGATGCCTGGCTTAGCGCCGGAAGAATTTCCTGAGGCCTAACCCTCGGATGCCTGGCTTAGTGCCGGAAGAATTTCCTGAGGCCTAACCCTCGGATGCCTGGCTTAGTGCCGGAAGAATTTCCTGAGGCCTAACCCTCGGATGCCTGGCTTAGCGCCGGAAGAATTTCCTGAGGCCTAACCCTCGGATGCCTGGCTTAGTGCCGGAAGAATTTCCTGAGGCCTAACCCTCGGATGCCTGGCTTAGCGCCGGAAGAATTTTCTGAGGCCTAACCCTCGGATGCCTGGCTTAGCGCCGGAAGAATTTTCTGAGGCCTAACCCTCGGATGCCTGGCTTAGCGCCGGAAGAATTTCCTGAGGCCTAACCCTCGGATGCCTGGCTTAGCGCCGGAAGAATTTCCTGAGGCCTAATCCTCGGATGCCTGGCTTAGCGCCGGAAGAATTTCCTGAGGCCTAACCCTCGGATGCCTGGCTTAGCGCCGGAAGAATTTTCTGAGGCCTAACCCTCGGATGCCTGGCTTAGCGCCGGAAGAATTTCCTGAGGCCTAATCCTCGGATGCCTGGCTTAGCGCCGGAAGAATTTCCTGAGGCCTAATCCTCGGATGCCTGGCTTAGCGCCGGAAGAATTTCCTGAGGCCTAACCCTCGGATGCCTGGCTTAGCGCCGGAAGAATTTCCTGAGGCCTAACCCTCGGATGCCTGGCTTAGTGCCGGAAGAATTTCCTGAGGCCTAACCCTCGGATGCCTGGCTTAGCGCCGGAAGAATTTCCTGAGGCCTAACCCTCGGATGCCTGGCTTAGCGCCGGAAGAATTTCCTGAGGCCTAACCCTCGGATGCTTGGCTTAGCGCCGGAAGAATTTCCTGAGGCCTAATCCTCGGATGCCTGGCTTAGCGCCGGAAGAATTTCCTGAGGCCTAACCCTCGGATGCCTGGCTTAGTGCAGGAAGAATTTCCTGAGGCCTAACCCTCGGATGCCTGGCTTAGCGCCGGAAGAATTTCCTGAGGCCTAACCCTCGGATGCCTGACTTAGCGCCGGAAGAATTTCCTGAGGCCTAACCCTCGGATGCCTGGCTTAGCGCCGGAAGAATTTCCTGAGGCCTAACCCTCGGATGCCTGGCTTAGCGCCGGAAGAATTTCCTGAGGCCTAACCCTCGGATGCCTGGATTAGCGCCGGAAGAATTTCCTGAGGCCTAACCCTCGGATGCCTGGCTTAGTGCCGGAAGAATTTCCTGAGGCCTAACCCTCGGACGCCTGGCTGCCGAAGGGTCGCTCGCGCCCCAAAGGCGAATCGACGCCATTAAGGAAGGATGTCCGCCGAAATCCTCAGACTGCCAGGTCAGCAACAACCGCCATACGCCACAAAGAAGGCGGGGAGCTCGAAGCGCGCGCGCCTCTCCGAGGGATGGCGGCAATCTCGAAGCATCACTTCCTTCACCCGTTCCCCTTCTGGTTCCAGGCTCGGAAGTGGGGGGCTACTGTTACGGGGGAACTCAGCCACCATGCCCCACGTGACCGGCACGCGCGCCCAAGAAGACTACAGCTGCCCCTTGATCCAGTAACCCGACCCCGAGTCGGATATCTTCGGCTTCGCAGCCCGACCCCGAGTCGGCTGCCCCTTGATCCAGTAACCCGACCCCGAGTTGGATATCTTCGACTTCGCAGCCCGACCCCGAGTCGGCTGCCCCTTGATCCAGCAGTCCGACCCCGAGTCGGATATCTTCGGCTTCGCAGCCCGACCCCGAGTCGGCTGCCCCTTGATCCAGCAGTCCGACCCCGAGTCGGCAATCTCTCGACAACGACAGGCTGTTCCCCTGAAGCACGCCGCGACCCCCTGCCAACGGTCGTATCCGGTGCTGCTCCACGATCTCCTGTAACAGCCGTACAAAGCGGAGCTCCACTACGCCCTGTCATGGCCGTACCCAGCGCTACCCCACGACGCCCTGTAACGGCCATGTCAGTGGCAACTCCATCGTGCCACACGATGACCAACCCCCCCGAAGGACCCCCCAGCCTGGTATATATGCGGCTGGGGGGAGAAGGGGGAGGGTAAGCAAGAACTTCCAGTGCATTCTCTTACTTGCTACTATTATCTCTCCTTCTCCTCCAATCTCCTCTGACTTGATCGTCGGAGGGCCCCCACTACCCCAGTGGTGGTGCGAGGCTTGCTTGCAGGTTTCCCGGTGGAAGGTGGAGCGCAATCAACACCAACCAAGACAACTCAGACGGAATTCCGTTCACACCGCTGTGCCAATCGTTCTCGATTTGGACCACCAGCAGCGAAGTGCGCCTTTGGCGCTTCGGCCGGGAGGTTCCTCGGTTTCATTGTCAACCAGCGGGGGATCGAAGCCAACCCGGACAAAATCAAGGCCATCCAAGATATGTCCCCTCCGACCAAAGTGAAGGAGGTTCAGGAGCTCGCTGGGAGGGTCGCCGCGCTCGGACGATTTGTGGCAAAATCGGCCGAACGCTGCCAACCTTTCTTCAAGGTGCTGAAACGCCCGAAAGACTTCCTCTGGACGGCCGAATGTCAAGCAGCATTCGACCAGCTCAAGGAATACTTGGCGTCTCCTCCCCTGCTGTCCAAGCCGCAAGAAGGGGAGATGCTCTACCTCTATCTGGCGGTCTCCCCAACCGCAGTCAGTGCGGTACTGGTTCGGGAAGAGGCAAAGCTCCAGAAACCTGTGTACTACATCAGCCGGGTCCTACGGGATGCCGAGACGCGGTATACGAAGGCTGAAAAGATCGCTTTCGCGCTGCTGACCGCGACCAGGAGGCTTCGCCCCTATTTCCAGGCCCATTCTGTCACCCTCTTGACCGATCAACCGCTGCGGCAGATCCTCAGCAATCCTGAGAATGCGGGACGGCTGGTGAAGTGGGCAGTAGAACTTGGTGAGTTCGACATCCGCTACTAGCCCCGACCCGCCATCAAGGCCCAAGCGCTCGCGGATTTCCTCGCTGAGTGCACGGTGCGGGAGGCGGAACCTAGGTCGCCGGAAACACCCAGCCTCGACCTCCCGATTTGGACGCTTCACATCGATGGGTCGTCGAACCCCGAAGGTGGAGGGGCCGGGCTGGTCCTCACCAGCCCTGATGGAGTGATAGCCGAGTATGCCTTGAGGTTCGAATTTTCAGTGACCAACAACGAGGCGGAGTACGAGGCCCTAGTCACGGGACTCAAACTCACCAAGGAGCTCGGCATCCGGCGCCTGAAGGTCTTCACCGACTCCCAGCTCGTGGTCGGGCAGGTCCGTGGGGAGTTCGAAGCCCGGAACCCGACCATGCAGAATTACGTCCGGAAGGTGCAAGCACTCATTTCCGACCTCGGCAGTGTCGAAATCCAGCAGGTCCCAAGAAGTGAAAATGCCAGGGCCGACAGGTTGTCCCGCTTAGTGAGCGCAGACGCGCACAACTTGTCGAGGGCGATCTACCTGGAGACTCTGGATGCCCCGAGCATCGGCGAGGCTGGAGCGGTGATGGCGATTGATCCGGAGCCGTCTTGGATGGACCCGCTTGTCGCCTACCTCGCCGAAGGGATCCTCCCTGAAGACGAAGATCAAGCTCGGCGATTTGTTATGAAGTCCGCCCACTACGTACTCTATGAAGGGAGGCTGTATCGGACCTCGTTCACCGCCCCCCTCTTAAAGTGCCTCCGCCCCTCGGAAGCGGCCTACGTCCTCGGCGAAGTCCACGAAGGCGTTTGCGGATCACACTTGGGGGCTAGGTCCTTGGCGCACAAGATCATGAGGCAAGGCTATTATTGGCCTACCTTGTTGGAGGACTCAAAGGATCATGTACGGAAATGCGACGCCTGCCAGCGCCACGCCAACGTCCAGAGAGTCCCTTCTGTCCCCTTGGCACCAATCACTGCACCCTGGCCCTTCGCCCAGTGGGGAATGGATATCCTCGGACCATTCCCCGTCGCTTCAGCCCAGCGGAAATTTTTGATTGTTGCAATCGACTACTTCACCAAGTGGGTGGAGGCAGAGCCGCTGGCCACTATCACGGAGGCGCAAGTCCGGAAGTTCGTGAAGAAGAACATCATTGTCCGATTTGGGGTACCTCGGGTCCTCATCTCGGATAATGGCCGACAGTTCGACAACAAGCATTTCCGTGACTTCTGCGAGGAGTTCGGGATCGAGCATCAGTTCACATCTGTGTCGCATCCCCAAACCAACGGCGAGGCCGAGGTCACAAATCGGACAATCCTCCAAGGAATCAAAGCACGAATCGGTCGAACGGGGCAAGCTTGGGTCGAAGAACTCGAGAATGTCCTTTGGGCGTATCGGACCACGCATCGGACCCCTACCGGGGAGACGCCTTTCAGCCTAACCTATGGCACGGAAGCCGTTGTCCCCGTGGAGCTCGGACTCCCCTCACCTCGGGTGGTCGCGCACCGACCCGAGGCCAATTCGGAGCAACTCCGAGGGAACCTGGATCTCTTGGAAGAAGCGAGGGAAATGGCGCAGGTTCGGATGGCGATGTATCAGCGGAGGGTGGCCCGATATTACAACTCCAAGGTCCGACCGAAGCTTTTCAGAATCGGAGATCTGGTGCTAAGGCGAGCTAAAGCGTCTCAACCTGCGGAAGGTGGGAAGCTAGCACCAAATTGGGAAGGCCCGTATAGGGTTCGCTGGGTAAACCTGTTGGGAACCCGCCCATGCCGCTGATATTTCAAAAAATTTCAGATGGCAGCGGAATCGGCATGCACGGGTTCGACGTTCATCGCATGAACGCTTGTTTCGAGACCTTTCGTAATTAGGTAAGAATTAAAACTTTTAGAACTAATAGGAAGATCAAATCTTCACCTTGCGCGGGTAGATGATCACCGCGAATCTGAATTCGTGGTTTTGGAAGAGGGTTCGTTTGAAGCCGTTCAAACGTCCGGCCTCTACGGGTATCCACACGAAGTAGAGAACCGATCAAAGCTTTCTTGTCTTCCCGGGGTGCTAGCTCCCTTGCAAAGACTCCTTTGATGGCTGATCTCTTCTCTTTCTTTCAACTCTTGAAAGTGCTTGAGAGGAGGAAGAAGAAGAAGGAACTCAAGGAAGAAGAACACAGCTTCTGCAGCCTTCTTTCTTTTCCCTGCGTTGGAAGAAGGATTGGAGGAAGAGGAAGACGCCAACGCTTGGACCTTGCTCTTCCTTTGCTTGCGGCTGAACCAAGAGAGGAGAGGGGAGGGTGGCGGCAGCAAGAGGAGGATGAAAAGCTCTCTTAGGGCGCCGGCCTCTAGTCCTCTTTAAAAAGGGATTGGAGCTCCTAACTTTTAGGAGTTCCAATGACAACCTACCAAATAAGAAGGGGGCGCCGGCCCTAGCTCCTCTCTTCTTGTCGCCCCAAGCATTTGGAGAGGGGCTGATGCCCCTCTTAGTTGGTTAACCTAATCCTCTTCCAAAGAGGATTAGGTGCCTCTCTCATGGTTTCATCCTAATCTAATTAGGATTGGCCAAATTTTGTTCAATCTATGCTAGTCCTAATCCAATTAGGACTTGAATGAACCATGACTCAATTGAACTCTTCAATCCTAATCCAATTAGGAGTCATGTTGATTCATTAGATTAATAATTAATTTAGACTTAAGGAATCCTAATCCAATTAGGATTTGTTTAATTTTAGTCCTAATCTAATTAGGACTCTATTTGAATCCGAAGTCCTAATCCTATTAGGATTTCTAGGAATCCTACTCCAAGTAGGAATCCAATTTTAATTCAAAACTCCTAATCTCATTAGGATTGAGGAATCCTATTCCAAGTAGGAATCCCAGTCCTAATCCAATTAGAACTCTAGGTATCCTACCCGAAGTAGGATTCTTGTTTCAAGTCCAATTAATTAATTCCTTTTTCCTTCTTCAACTTCTTATCAATCAAATTGATTTCTTGTGATTCCTAATCACGATTTCAACCATCGGATCGGTCAATACTTCTAGTGTGTGTGACCCCATAGGTTCTATTCTGACTGGTAGTGAGATATATTGTGATCTCTATCACTATATCATTGAAAACTCCTTTCAATGGGTTGGAACGATTCCAACTCAACTCATTAGGGTTTATCGATCATCAAGATAATCCCTATGAGTCCCACCATCCACCAGTGACACCTAGCAGCATGTAGTGGCTACCCAGCAGAATGGAATGATGAACCTCTAGGTGCAGTTAACATGTGATACAGTCCTACTATCGTGGATCCCTACAGGACGGAGGTCATGGACAACTCGTCAAACCCCATCGTCTGTCATATGTCAAGATTTATTCGACTCGAGTTCGATAGTGAAAAACTCTTTCTCCACTGTGCATACTGCCCCGGCCGAGGTCTTTACGAACTCAGTCTTATAAATCACATAGGATCTCTCCTTATCTATCAAGGTCGATAGATTCCATATAGGTGCATACCCTACTCCTACAGTGAACTTACTGCAGCCAATCTACACTGCATGGACCCATATGGCTAGAGACCATGTATGTGTGCAGTCAAACTACAATAACCTCACTGTGAGTAGCCGAAGCACCGCAGGTCAAAGGACCAGTCACACTACTGCAACATCAAGCAAGTCACTGACGAGTGGATAGACATCCAAGTGACTTCTTGTATTGGTCACGCTCAGTACCCTTGTTCTCTAACAAGCACCTGCACTATCACTTCAGTGTCCCTACACTGTGGACTCAAGTCTCGTCCATCCAGAAGGAGAGTGATCTGTGCACTGATCGGATCGATCACCGTCCTCGTGATGATTCTTTGATCAGGAGCATTTAGAAATTAATCACCAATGATACATGGCTCAAAGAATGGAGTTCTTCACGAAGTTCGAGACAAAGGAAAAAAGAAAAGCGCTTTATCTAAAGCAATGCGGTTTATCGCTTGCTAAAGCTTCTCAACTCTTGAGAATATGTATCATCATCTTATTAATTTCTTGGACGATTCATAGACACATAAACAATATGAATGAAAAAGATGCCTTTTATTTATTCAATAATAAATAGTCAAGTACAAAATTATGTCCCTAGAATCAACAATGTGTCAGCCAAATTGGCTTCTAGGGCATACATCTAACAATCTCCCACTTGCACTAAAGCCAATTGGTCATATATCTTAGGCCCATCTTCTCAAGGTGGGCTTCAGTCTTTTGCTGACTCAGCTGCTTAGTGAAAGGGTCTGCCACGTTATCCGCGGAGTCTACTCTCTGCACCTCTACATCATAGTCGCGTATGAAATGGAAGCGCCGCTCTATGTGCTTGGACTTCTGATGAGACCATGGCTCCTATAGCTAGTGCTATGGTGCCAATGTTATCGCAGTAAAGTGTTATGGCATCTAATGACATTACACCTAACTCTGCAATTAACTTTTAATCAGAAGGTTTCCACTGCACCCTTAGATACGGCTTAACATTCAGCTTCTAAGGTAAAATCTATAATGATCGGTTGTTTGGAACTCTTCCAATTTACTGAACCACAATTGCACATATTCTGATGTAGACTTTCTATCATCAATATGTGTGCATCCTTCTACCTTCAACTCTGATCTTCTCCCAAAGACCAAGAACATGTCCTTAGTTCTTCTCAAGTACTTAAGACTGTTCTTTCACAGCTATCCAGTGCTTCTTGCCTGGATCCGACTGATATCTGCTTGTGACACTCACAGCAAGAGCTATATCAGGTTATGTACACAGCATGGCATACATGAGGCTTCCCATTGCCGATGCATAGGGAATCTTGCTCATGTGTTGAATCTCTTCAGCACCTCCTCTATGTACATCTTCTGTGAAAGGCCAAGCATTCTTTTAGATCTATCTCTATAGACCTTTATTTCCAAAATATAGGATGCTTCTCCAAGGTCTTTCATGGAGAATTCTTTTGACAACCAGACCTTGACCGAGGTTAGCATGGGAATATCATTCCCAATCAGGAGAATGTCATCTACGTACAGTACGAGAAAAACGACAGCACTCCCACTAACCTTTTTATAAACACATGGTTCCTCCTCGTTTTTGATGAAATCAAACGTTTTGATTGCATCATCGAAACGAGTGTTCCAACTCCGAGATGCTTGCTTTAGTCCATAGATGGACCTTTGCAGCTTGCAGACCTTGTGATCTCCATCACTGGAAGTGAAACCCAAAGGCTGTTCCATATAGATATCTTCATCAAGATATCCATTCAGGAAAGCAGTTTTCACATCCATCTGCCAGATTTCATAATCATGAAATGCTGCAATGGCAAGCAATGTTCGGATGGATTTTAACATGGCTACAGGTAAAAAGGTCTCCTGATAGTCAATGCCTTCGCGCTGACTATACCCTTTCGCCACAAGCCTTGCCTTATAGGTCTCTACCTCTCCATCCGAACCTATCTTCCTTTTGTAGATCCATTTGCATCCAATAGGTACAATACCTTCTGGTGGATCTACTAAGGTCCAGACTTGGTTGGAATGCATGGAGTCTATCTCTGACTTCATAGCTTCCAGCCATTTCTCGGAATCGATATCAGATATCGCCTCGTTGTAGGTTTTGGGATCCTGTATGTGATCCCTATCCCCCACTAGGAACATTTCCTCTGTATCCTCTTCTAGTATACCTAAGTATCTATCGGGAGGATGGGAGACCCTACTAGATCTACGAGGTGGTCGAGGGACATCGTGTACTGGCTCTGTATGAATGGGTTCTATAGGATCCATGACTCGTTGCTTTTCAGAGACTTTCTCTTCAAGCTCAATTTTCCTCTCACTGCCTCTATCAAGGATAAACTGATTTTCCAAGAAGATGGCATGACGGCTCACAAACACATTGTGATCCTCTGAGACGTAAAAATTGTATCCTAATGACTCTTTAGGATATCCTATAAAACGAGCACTTATGGTCCTAGCCTCTAACTTGTCCTTCTGTAGTCTCTTGACATGGGCCGGACATCCCCAAATCTTGAGATGACCCAGACTTGGTTTCTTACCATGCCATATCTCATACGGTGTGGTAGGAACGGATTTAGAGGGAACTCTATTCAATAAATAAATCGCTGTGAGTAAGGCATCTCCCCAAAGGAACATAGGTAAATCAGTGAAGCTCATCATGGACCTGACCATATCCAATAGGGTCCGATTCCTCCTTTCTGACACCCCGTTGAGTTGAGGTGTACCCGGAGGTGTCCATTGTGAGACTATGCCGTTTTCTTTGAGATAGTCCCGAAATTCCCCACTAAGGTATTCTCCTTCTTGATCTGATCGAAGAGCCTTAAGAGGTTTTCCAGTTTGTTTTTCTACTTCATTTTTGAACTCTTTGAACTTTTCAAAGGATTCAGATTTGTGTCTCATAAGATACACATACCCATACCGTGAATAATCATCGGTAAAGATAATGAAGTAGGAATAACGTCTCCTGGCTAGCACATCGAATGGGCCACATACATCTGTATGTATTAGGGTAAGTATTTCAGTGGTCCTCTCCCCATGTCCTACAAAGGGTAGTCTAGCCATCTTTCCTTGAAGACAGGACTCGCAAACTGGATATGACTCGGAAGTCAATGAGCCTAAGAGCCCATCTTTATCCATTTTGTTCATTCTATCTTCTCCAATATGGCCAAGTCTGAGGTGCCACAAATATCTTTGGTTTATCTCATCTCTGGATCTTTTGGATCCTTTGGCACTCACATCTTGCTCGGTAACATTCACAGATACATCCATATGTAAATGGTAGAGACTGTCAATCATAAAACCACGTGCGACTATTTTATTTCTTAAATAAATAGAACAGCAGTCTTTGTCAAATGTAAAAACATGACCTTCCTGTGCTAGACATGAAACAGAAATCAAATTTCTGCTAGCAACAGGTACATAATAACAGTCTCTAAGTATTAAACTAAATCCAGACGGTAGTCGCAGATGGTAGGTGCCCACAGCCACAGCAGCAACTTTTGCCCCGTTGCCAACCCGAAGGGTTACCGCACCTTCCGCCAGCCTTCTACTTTCCTTTAGACCCTGCATGGTAGTGCACAAATGAGCACTAGAACCAGAATCTATAACCCAACTAGAAGTAGAAGAAACCGTTAGATTAGTTTCAATAATGAGCAAGTCTATACCTTCTGAAGGTGTGTCACCTTTCTTGTTCTTTAGGCTCTCGAGGTATGAAGGACAGTTTCTCTTCCAGTGGCCTTCGACATTGCAGTGGAAACATTTTCCTTTGTCGTTAGCCTTTTTCTTTTGAACTTCCTTCTTTGGCTTCTTGTCTTTCTTCTGCTTCTTTGCAGGCTTCTTTTTCTTCCAAGTAGACTTTCTCTTGGAACCAGAAGTCAACTCAGCAGCGAGGACATTGCCCCTTGAACCTTTCAAGGCTCCCTCAGCAGTTACCAACATGTTGATTAGTTCAGTCTTAGTGCATTCAATCTTATTCATGTGGTAGTTTACTATAAACTGACCAAATGAATCAGGAAGTGACTGTAGGATCAAATCCACTTGCAATTCCTTGTGCATGTCCATACCGAGCTTCTCAAGCTCCTCTAGGTCCTTGATCATGGTCAGACCGTGATCATGGACAGACTGCCCTTCGCGCATCTTCGCTTTGAAAAGCCTCTTGGACACTTCAAAACGAGCTGTGCGACTCTGCTCACCATACAACTCTTGTAGGTGTGCCAGTATGTCCCTAGCAGTCTTTATATTTTCATGCTGGCATTGGAGTTCATTAGACATAGATGCCATCATATAGCATTTTACTCTAATGTCATCGTCCAACCACTTTTTATGCATCTCACGCTGAACATCAGTGGGACGTGCTGGTAATGTGGGGATATCTGAATCGAGTATATAGCCTATCTTCTCACAGTCCAAAACTATTTTGAGATTTCTAAGCCAGTCCTTGTAATTGGTTCCGGTCAGTCGGTTGGTCTCAAGAATACGGGTCAAAGGGTTTGAAGCCGACATTGTATCTGCAGAGAGTAAAGATTCTAGTTAGACTTTTGTACTTGATCCTAATCTGTCCTAAGGTCTTTTAGAACAAATTGTGGCTCCCACTATTTTCTCGAATTCCTCACACTCCCCTGGTAGGAAAACGGAAATCCCACACGACTAGGGTTTCTAGTGGGTACTGCGGTCCCACCGATTTACATGCCACCTCACCTAACAGTTATTGGTGACACATAGATGGATGAGTGTACAACTTTTGTACAATGCTTCTCAAGCATGTTGCAGTGCAACTTGGTCTCTAAGCCATGAAGACCTCACCTAACAGTTATTGGTCCCATTTCTTAGTTAAGTCAGACCCACCGTATAACCGTAGGAATAAAGTCGTCATTGGGTCCTCACCTAACAGTTATTGGTGCCCAACCCCACCTTTACCCTACAACATCTCATGTCTATAGAGAGGTCCAGCCCCCCAATGCAACTTGACCACTGTATCCAGCCGAGACAAGTCAACATCAGAAAGGCCTTAGCAGCTCTACTACAGTGGAAGACCTATTGACTTAATATTGGTTAATCAGGTCTTAGTGTTTGCAACTTGAGCCTTTCATAAGAGGTAATCGAACAATTGGCCAGGTAAGCAGGTGGGAGGCTCCCCTTACTCAGAGAGTAAGGTCCTAATTAAGTAACCACCTTTCATGCTTTTCTAGACACCAATTAGATCAATTAATCTAATATGACTTGCTCATGTCGGTTCACTCTCGACTTGATTGAGGAGGTTTTAATTTAGGTCTCAATTGGGTTTGCTACATCACATGTAGACCTATCTACCCGACTCTCATTCACATCACATGCAAACGGCGCATTGCAGGCAGTTATAATCGCGGCATCAAATTAAAGCTAAACTTTAACTAGGTGATGATCATGGATTCTAATTAGGTCGTATTACAAGCACATGCACATCAATCGATCAAGTGGTCTTCAACTCTTGAATTGGATCCAAGCTTTCTTGATTGGATCCTTGATCAACTCTTGATCCCATCGCCATCAACCGCTTAGACCCCTGTTCATCTCATGCATCGTCTTCGACTTGATCGTTGATGTACATTACATCACAGAAATACAACCAGATGTAAAATAAAAATAAAAATAATTTACATCTCCTTTTAGGGGGCACGCAGGCCTCTCAAAACATCAAATAAGATGCATGCAAGCATCTGAAAAATTACATGACATCGCAGATCACATCGCAGGTCATTACATTTGATACCAAAAGGGGTTGAATCCTATGATCATCACCGTATGCTACAATTATAATTTTCAGATCTGAAACTTAACTGATTATATCATGACATAGGTCGCTGATCATGCTAATCATGATTCTAAACTTTGCAATCCCATTAACAATGCAATTAGAATCATCTTTTTATCACATAAAATCAGCATGTAAAAATCAGCACCCCTGAAAAAATCTGCATGCAGAATTTTTCAGCATGCATGATCATTTAATTTTCAGATCTAATATGCCTTTAGATATTTAATTCTTACCTTAATCTACGAAGCCTAGGCTCTGATACCACTGTTGGGAACCCGCCCATGCCGCTGATATTTCAAAAAATTTCAGATGGCAGCGGAATCGGCATGCACGGGTTCGACGTTCATCGCATGAACGCTTGTTTCGAGACCTTTCGTAATTAGGTAAGAATTAAAACTTTTAGAACTAATAGGAAGATCAAATCTTCACCTTGCGCGGGTAGATGATCACCGCGAATCTGAATTCGTGGTTTTGGAAGAGGGTTCGTTTGAAGCCGTTCAAACGTCCGGCCTCTACGGGTATCCACACGAAGTAGAGAACCGATCAAAGCTTTCTTGTCTTCCCGGGGTGCTAGCTCCCTTGCAAAGACTCCTTTGATGGCTGATCTCTTCTCTTTCTTTCAACTCTTGAAAGTGCTTGAGAGGAGGAAGAAGAAGAAGGAACTCAAGGAAGAAGAACACAGCTTCTGCAGCCTTCTTTCTTTTCCCTGCGTTGGAAGAAGGATTGGAGGAAGAGGAAGACGCCAACGCTTGGACCTTGCTCTTCCTTTGCTTGCGGCTGAACCAAGAGAGGAGAGGGGAGGGTGGCGGCAGCAAGAGGAGGATGAAAAGCTCTCTTAGGGCGCCGGCCTCTAGTCCTCTTTAAAAAGGGATTGGAGCTCCTAACTTTTAGGAGTTCCAATGACAACCTACCAAATAAGAAGGGGGCGCCGGCCCTAGCTCCTCTCTTCTTGTCGCCCCAAGCATTTGGAGAGGGGCTGATGCCCCTCTTAGTTGGTTAACCTAATCCTCTTCCAAAGAGGATTAGGTGCCTCTCTCATGGTTTCATCCTAATCTAATTAGGATTGGCCAAATTTTGTTCAATCTATGCTAGTCCTAATCCAATTAGGACTTGAATGAACCATGACTCAATTGAACTCTTCAATCCTAATCCAATTAGGAGTCATGTTGATTCATTAGATTAATAATTAATTTAGACTTAAGAAATCCTAATCCAATTAGGATTTGTTTAATTTTAGTCCTAATCTAATTAGGACTCTATTTGAATCCGAAGTCCTAATCCTATTAGGATTTCTAGGAATCCTACTCCAAGTAGGAATCCAATTTTAATTCAAAACTCCTAATCTCATTAGGATTGAGGAATCCTATTCCAAGTAGGAATCCCAGTCCTAATCCAATTAGAACTCTAGGTATCCTACCCGAAGTAGGATTCTTGTTTCAAGTCCAATTAATTAATTCCTTTTTCCTTCTTCAACTTCTTATCAATCAAATTGATTTCTTGTGATTCCTAATCACGATTTCAACCATCGGATCGGTCAATACTTCTAGTGTGTGTGACCCCATAGGTTCTATTCTGACTGGTAGTGAGATATATTGTGATCTCTATCACTATATCATTGAAAACTCCTTTCAATGGGTTGGAACGATTCCAACTCAACTCATTAGGGTTTATCGATCATCAAGATAATCCCTATGAGTCCCACCATCCACCAGTGACACCTAGCAGCATGTAGTGGCTACCCAGCAGAATGGAATGATGAACCTCTAGGTGCAGTTAACATGTGATACAGTCCTACTATCGTGGATCCCTACAGGACGGAGATCATGGACAACTCGTCAAACCCCATCGTCTGTCATATGTCAAGATTTATTCGACTCGAGTTCGATAGTGAAAAACTCTTTCTCCACTGTGCATACTGCCCCGGCCGAGGTCTTTACGAACTCAGTCTTATAAATCACATAGGATCTCTCCTTATCTATCAAGGTCGATAGATTCCATATAGGTGCATACCCTACTCCTACAGTGAACTTACTGCAGCCAATCTACACTGCATGGACCCATATGGCTAGAGACCATGTATGTGTGCAGTCAAACTACAATAACCTCACTGTGAGTAGCCGAAGCACCGCAGGTCAAAGAACCAGTCACACTACTGCAACATCAAGCAAGTCACTGACGAGTGGATAGACATCCAAGTGACTTCTTGTATTGGTCACGCTCAGTACCCTTGTTCTCTAACAAGCACCTGCACTATCACTTCAGTGTCCCTACACTGTGGACTCAAGTCTCGTCCATCCAGAAGGAGAGTGATCTGTGCACTGATCGGATCGATCACCGTCCTCGTGATGATTCTTTGATCAGGAGCATTTAGAAATTAATCACCAATGATACATGGCTCAAATTCTCAACTCTTGAGAATATGTATCATCATCTTATTAATTTCTTGGACGATTCATAGACACATAAACAATATGAATGAAAAAGATGCCTTTTATTTATTCAATAATAAATAGTCAAGTACAAAATTATGTCCCTAGAATCAACAATGTGTCAGCCAAATTGGCTTCTAGGGCATACATCTAACAAAACCGACCTGGCTCCTACCAGTTGGAGGCCCTAGATGGTCGAGAAATTCCAAAGAGCTGGAATTCCGCTAACCTGCGGATGTATTACCAGTAGAACGACGATGCCAGAAAGACAGTTCAAAAATGTATAACACTTTTCATTTCAATAATTTCTGGTTACAACGGCGTGCTCGTGTGATTACAAGGAATTCCCAGAGGGAAATTAGGGTGTAAAGAAAGTAAAGAAGAGGTGGAGACTCCGAGGAGCTGGAGATCTGGGATCCTGAAACCTCCATCCGAAGCGGCTGCAATCCCACCGGAAGTGGGTGCTTCCAACCGGAGGTGCCATCGACGTCCCGCGAAAAAGTCGAAGAGCCAGCGCGGATGAAGAAGAAGTGGACGAAGGAGAAGTCCACACTGCTCCTACCCAGAGGCGCCATCCACGCCTCACGAAAAAGACGAGGAGCCGCCGCAGACGAAGCTCACGCTGCCTCCAGGGGAACGCCACCTCCAAGGGATATTCCGGTCCTCCCCAGTGTTAGGGGAGAGAAGGAATACAAGGGAGAAGAGCATATGGAGGCGCGGTCCCGGATCAAGCGCCTGGTGCGGAGCTCAATCGGGAGGCCGAACTTCAAGGAGGGGAGACGTGATCCCGGATGAAATGCCTAGAGCGGAGTTCCGCCGGGGAGAACCTCCTTGTTGATCCCAGATGAAACGGCTAGTTGGCGGAAATCGCGAAGGGCGCGCCTCCCGTTCTTTCGGTAGAGGTCTTTCAACCATGCGCCGGAGAGGAGGCCCACGATCCATGGCAACCTGAACAGCTCCGGCTTGGCAGGCTCCATCACACCTGCACCTATATTTATAGCCAAGCTGCGGCCCCCCCGGTCGTTCCGCTGCGGGTGGCTCCAATAAATGCGGGCGCATT
Source organism: Phoenix dactylifera (assembly GCF_009389715.1). NCBI lineage: Eukaryota > Viridiplantae > Streptophyta > Magnoliopsida > Arecales > Arecaceae > Phoenix > Phoenix dactylifera. Next base: position 23,664,391 of record NC_052393.1, read on the forward strand.
GAATCCGGAGCCGATCCGGCTCTCGAGGCGTATCTTCCCGCGATTTCCTAAGCGTTGTTCTCCTTAATCGCATTCTTTGTGCAGGACACTCTGGGTGGCCTGTACCCCTAGGTCCACATATCTCCGCTAGCGCCCAGGCCGCATCCGCCTCGAAGAACGCGCGTATCGCGGCCGCTTAACTGACACTCCTCGCAAGCAGCAACTGGCAATCCGATTTCCCAGGTAACCCCTTAATTAGCATTTAATGCCCATCTGGTGTTCCCCAGGCGACGCTTGGAGAGGAGGAGAAACACGATCGCAGCTGGCCACGGAGAAATCCCGTCGGGCGGCAAGCGACAGGCGCACGACCAACGAGCGGAATTTCCCGAGGCTCGGCCCTCGGATGCCAGGCTAACCCGATGATCATCCCGGGAGCAGACTAGCCTGAAGCCCCGACCGGTCGCCTCGGCTTGCGCCAGCCTTGGCCGACCAACGAGCGGAATTTCCCGAGGCTCGGCCCTCGGATGCCAGGCTAACCCGATGGTCATCCCGAGAGCAGACTAGCCTGAAGCCCCGACCGGTCGCCTCGGCTTGCGCCAACCTTGGCCGACCAACGAGCGGAATTTCCCGAGGCTCGGCCCTCGGATGCCAGGCTAACCCGATGATCATCCCGGGAGCAGACTAGCCTGAAGCCCCGACCGGTCGCCTCGGCTTGCGCCAGCCTTGGCCGACCAACGAGCGGAATCTCCCGAGGCTCGGCCCTCGGATGCCAGGCTAACCCGATGATCATCCCGGGAGCAGACTAGCCTGAAGCCCCGACCGGTCGCCTCGGCTTGCGCCAGCCTTGGCCGACCAACGAGCGGAATTTTCCGAGGCTCGGCCCTCGGATGCCAGGCTAACCCGATGATCATCCCGGGAGCAGACTAGCCTGAAGCCCCGACCGGTCGCCTCGGCTTGCGCCAGCCTTGGCCGACCAACGAGCGGAATTTTCCGAGGCTCGGCCCTCGGATGCCAGGCTAACCCGATGGTCATCCCGGGAGCAGACTAGCCTGAAGCCCCGACCGGTCGCCTCGGCTTGCGCCAGCCTTGGCCGACCAACGAGCAGAATTTTCCGAGGCTCGGCCCTCGGATGCCAGGCTAACCCGATGCTCATCCCGGGAGCAGACTAGCCTGAAGCCCCGACCGGTCGCCTCGGCTTGCGCCAGCCTTGGCCGACCAACGAGCGGAATCTCCCGAGGCTCGGCCCTCGGATGCCAGGCTAACCCGATGATCATCCCGGGAGCAGACTAGCCTGAAGCCCCGACCGGTCGCCTCGGCTTGCGCCAGCCTTGGCCGACCAACAAGCGGAATTTCCTGAGGCCTAACCCTCGGATGCCTGGCTTAGCGCCGGAAGAATTTCCTGAGGCCTAACCCTCGGATGCCTGGCTTAGCGCCGGAAGAATTTTCTGAGGCCTAACCCTCGGATGCCTGGCTTAGCGCCGGAAGAATTTCCTGAGGCCTAACCCTCGGATGCCTGGCTTAGCGCCGGAAGAATTTCCTGAGGCCTAACCCTCGGATGCCTGGCTTAGCGCCGGAAGAATTTCCTGAGGCCTAACCCTCGGACGCCTGGCTTAGTGCCGGAAGAATTTCCTGAGGCCTAACCCTCAGATACCTGGCCTAGCGCCAAAAGAATTTCAAGAGTCGGGAGTCAGCGAGACGCTACCAAGAGTTAAAAAGAAGGACGAAAGTGAAATGAAGAAACTCTATTTGCATTAACTTTCATTGTTTTAGGGCCGAGACTCATACAACTTGGCAAAACGCCAACACACAAAGAAAAATACAGAAGGTCAGCTTGGAGGAACCCCCGGGTCGGGAACGCCGGGCACGTCCGCAGGGGGTAGGGAGACGGTTGGAGAAGCAGCAGGCAATGGCGCCGGAGGGGAGTCGAGAAGGGAGATCCCACTCAGGTCAATTTCGGGGTACTTAGCCGACACCCTTGCCAGGCCTTTCTCGAAGCCTAAGACAAAGGAGTCGGATCCCGCGTCTGACATGTCACGGACGAACTCGTCGGACTGACGATAGGCCTGTACCGCCTCCGACATATCACGGGTGAACTCGGCGGACTGACGATAAGCCTGTACCGCCTGACGCCCGATCTCCGCACTCTTCTCGGCCAGCGCCGCCTCTGCCCGCTCCATAATCTGAGCCTTCGCCTCCAAGACCTTCGCCACAATCCGGTCATCCGCCTCGGAGGAGACCCTCAGCAGATCAGCCTGAGCCTCCTTGTGCTTCGCCTCGGCAGCAATGCGAGCAGCCTCAGCCTCCTCCAGGCGCGAATGAAGCTCCTGGTCGCTCGCGCGGAACTTCTCCAAGGCCGACTCCAATTCGCCCAGCTTGGCTTCAAGAGACCGGGTTCGGTTGCGGGCGTTGTCGGCTGACCGCTGGGCCTTCTCCCACCTCTCCCGGTAGTCGGCAGCCTTCCGGGACTGCTTCTCGGCCCGCTCCTCCGCCTTCTTGATCTCGCCCTCGAGACCCGAGGCAACCTTGAGTTGCTCCCGAGCCTCCAACAGTTGCTTCTCGAGGGTGGCGAAGCCGAGTGCCCGCTCTTCGGCCACCTGGAGCCTCGTCTCGAGGTCCCTGGTCGTCCTCCCCGCCGCAGCCTGACCTCCCTCCTCTACTGCCTTCAGTTGGCTCTCGGCCCTCGCCAGAAGCCTCGCCTGTTCCTCGTAGCACTCCTCCAGGCGGATCATGTACTGGGCGAGCTAAGAGATAGGAAAAACGAGGGCGTCAGGCGGGGATCAACAAAGCCTATAAATGATGAAAGTGACCAAAAGAGCACTCACCGACATGAGACAGACGCAGCTGGCAGCCCCAACATCAGGGACCCTCATCTCCCGGACCCGCCTGCGGTCCTTCTCCAGCAGCACCGTCTCGATGAGGTTTCGGGCGCCGGCGAAAGTGAAGGCTGACCCCGACTTCTCCCCGGAGTCGGACGGTGGTTCTGCAGCCTTACCCTTACCCATCGCTTGGGGAAGAATCATGCTGACCATGCTCGGGGCGGGGACCGCCCCTGGAATTGACAGGGTCCCGCTCGGCCGGGGCCTCGGCGCGTCCCTCCTCGTATCATCCGGAGCCGACCGAGTCGAAGGCTGGGCTGGGAACCGATCACGTCCGACCCGTCCATCTCGGGCGCGCCCGGGTGATGCCTCCGGAGAAACGGTAGTCTCGGCATCGGAGGGCTGATACAGCGTCAACTCCCGGTCCGCGCCCATGGCGTCCCCCTGATCGGTGGGTCCGGACCCGTCTGTCGGCGTCGGAGTCGCCTGCCGGCGGGACTTCTTCGCCGGTGGGGCCCCGCTCGGAGGAGCTCGTTTCTTCCTCCGGACTGCTTCCAGTAGGGACGTCCTACCAACAGCCGTTGCCTTGTCCGACCGCATGACGTCGTCGATCTCTGCAAAAAGGACGAGGTGGTCGGAGGTTGAGAAACTGAAGGAAAGAACGAGACGAAAGAGGAGAAAAGAGCTAAAAAAGAAATGGTGGCGGGCTCACGGTCAGCGGGGACCGAGCTCAGACCGACGTTCACCAAGGTATCCTCAGAAATAAGGCGAGCCACCGGGGGGAGCCGGCCCTCGGCAACCAACTCCTTCAAGACGGCGACGCCATCGGATTCCTCCCTCGACAACCTCGATAGGCCAATCGGGGACTTCATCGGCGTCTCCCAGGTTGCCCTGATTCCCCAAGAGGGATCTGCGTCAACGAAAAAGAAGCGCCCCTTCCAGCCGTGAATGGAGGTAGGAGCCTCCTTGACGAGGCCGCACCCTCGCCGCGCCGCAAAGCACCACCACCCTTTATCCTGGGGGTGGCCGCTCAGGCCGTAGCATTCCCAAAAGACATTCAGGGTGGCGGGAACCTCGTGCATGCGGCAGAGAACCTGAAAGGCCGTCAGGGCGCGCCATGAGTTCGGCACCAGTTGCGTCGGCGCCACTCTCAAACCCCGAAGCACCTGAACGACTAAGTCCGAGGGGGGAAAGCGGAACCCGGCCTGAAGAATGCCCTCATTGATGGCAACCTTTCCTGGAGGAGGATGGGACATCCTCTCCTCAGGCCCCGGGAGTGTAACATTGCAGGCCTCGGGAAGGTGGTATCGAGCCACGAACCTATCTAGGTCTTCAGCGACCAACTCCGACTTAATGCGGTCTGCTCTCACTTCGCCCATCCCTAATGGCCAGTGAATCTACGGTCAGGACAGGATCAAGAAGGGGGAAAGGACCGGAACGACTGGAGTACACTAATACAAAAGGAGAGTATGGAGAGCCCTAAATTAAAGAATGGGGCAACTCACCGGAAGAGAAGGAAGAACGGCTCCGAGAGCGTCAAAGGAGGAGCAAGCGAACAGTCCGACGGCGATGACGGCAGCGCAAAGGAGAAACTCGAAGATGTCTGTAAAGAGAAAGGCGGACGGAGGAGGACCCCCGGTTAAATAGGCGGAAAGGTGGGTGACGCCTCGGTGACGCCAGAGGACGCCTGGTTGCCGAAGGGTCGCTCGCGCCCCAAAGGCGAATCGACGCCATTAAGGAAGGATGTCCGCCGAAATCCTCAGACTGCCAGGTCAGCAACAACCGCCATACGCCATAAAGAAGGCGGGGAGCTCGAAGCGCGCGCGCCTCTTCGAGGGATGGAGGCAATCTCGAAGCATCACTTCCTTCACCCGTTCCCCTTCTGGTTCCAGGCTCGGAAGTGGGGGGCTACTGTTACGGGGGAACTCGGCCACCATGCCCCACGTGACCGGCACGCACGCCCAAGAAGACTACAGCTGCCCCTTGATCCAGTAACCCGACCCCGAGTCGGATATCTTCGGCTTCGCAGCCCGACCCCGAGTCGGCTGCCCCTTGATCCAGTAACCCGACCCCGAGTCGGATATCTTCGGCTTCGCAGCCCGACCCCGAGTCGGCTGCCCCTTGATCCAGTGACCCGACCCCGAGTCGGATATCTTCGGCTTCACAGCCCGACCCCGAGTCGGCCGTCCCTTGATCCAGCAGTCCGACCCCGAGTCGGATATCTTCGGCTTCGCAGCCCGACCCCGAGTCGGCTGCCCCTTGATCCAGTGACCCGACCCCGAGTCGGATATCTTCGGCTTCGCAGCCCAACCCCGAGTCGGCTGCCCCTTGATCCAGCAGTCCGACCCCGAGTCGGATATCTTCGGCTTCGTAGCCCGACTCCGAGTCGGCTGCCCCTTGATCCAGCAGTCCGACCCCGAGTCGGCAATCTATCGACAACGACAGGCTGTTCCCCTGAAGCACGCCGAGACCCCCTGCTCCACTACTCCCTGCAACGGTCGTATCCGGCGCTGCTCCACGATCTCCTGTAACAGCCGTACAAAGCGGAGCTCCACTACGCCCTGTCATGGCCGTACCCAGCGCTACCCCACGACGCCCTGTAACGGTCATGTCAGTGGCAACTCCATCGTGCCACACGATGACCAACCCCCCCGAAGGACCCCCCAGCCTGGTATATATGCGGCTGGGGGGAGAAGGGGGACGGTAAGCAAGAACTTTCAGTGCATTCTCTTACTTGCTACTATTATCTCTCCTTCTCCTCCAATCTCCTCTGACTTGATCGTCGGAGGGCCCCCACTACCCCAGTGGTGGTGCGAGGCTTGCTTGCAGGTTTTCCGGTGGAAGGTGGAGCGCAATCAACACCAACCAAGACAACTCAGACGGAATCCCATTCACACCGCTGTGCCAATCGTTCTCGGTTTGGACCACCAGCAACAGTTGGCGCTAGAAGGAGGCTTAGCGCCGGAAGAATTTTCTGAGGCCTAACCCTCGGATGCCTGGCTTAGTGCCGGAAGAATTTCCTGAGGCCTAACCCTCGGATGCCTGGCTTAGCGCCGGAAGAATTTTCTGAGGCCTAACCCTCGGATGCCTGGCTTAGCGCCGGAAGAATTTCCTGAGGCCTAACCCTCGGATGCCTGGCTTAGCGCCGGAAGAATTTTCTGAGGCCTAACCCTCGGATGCCTGGCTTAGCGCCGGAAGAATTTCCTGAGGCCTAATCCTCGGATGCCTGGCTTAGCGCCGGAAGAATTTCCTGAGGCCTAACCCTCGGATGCCTGGCTTAGTGCCGGAAGAATTTCCTGAGGCCTAACCCTCGGATGCCTGGCTTAGCGCCGGAAGAATTTCCTGAGGCCTAACCCTCGGATGCCTGGCTTAGCGCCGGAAGAATTTCCTGAGGCCTAACCCTCGGATGCCTGGCTTAGCGCCGGAAGAATTTTCTGAGGCCTAACCCTCGGATGCCTGGCTTAGCGTCGGAAGAATTTCCTGAGGCCTAACCCTCGGATGCCTGGCTTAGTGCCGGAAGAATTTCCTGAGGCCTAACCCTCAGATGCCTGGCTTAGCGCCGGAAGAATTTCCTGAGGCCTAACCCTCGGATGCCTGGCTTAGTGCCGGAAGAATTTCCTGAGGCCTAACCCTCGGATGCCTGGCTTAGCGCCGGAAGAATTTCCTGAGGCCTAACCCTCGGATGCCTGGCTTAGCGCCGGAAGAATTTCCTGAGGCCTAACCCTCGGATGCCTGGCTTAGCGCCGGAAGAATTTCCTGAGGCCTAATCCTCGGATGCCTGGCTTAGCGCCGGAAGAATTTCCTGAGGCCTAACCCTCGGATGCCTGGCTTAGTGCCGGAAGAATTTTCTGAGGCCTAACCCTCGGATGCCTGGCTTAGCGCCGGAAGAATTTCCTGAGGCCTAACCCTCGGATGCCTGGCTTAGCGCCGGAAGAATTTCCTGAGGCCTAACCCTCGGATGCCTGGCTTAGCGCCGGAAGAATTTTCTGAGGCCTAATCCTCGGATGCCTGGCTTAGCGCCGGAAGAATTTCCTGAGGCCTAACCCTCGGATGCCTGGCTTAGTGCCGGAAGAATTTCCTGAGGCCTAACCCTCGGATGCCTGGCTTAGCGCCGGAAGAATTTCCTGAGGCCTAACCCTCGGATGCCTGGCTTAGTGCCGGAAGAATTTCCTGAGGCCTAACCCTCGGATGCCTGGCTTAGCGCCGGAAGAATTTCCTGAGGCCTAACCCTCGGATGCCTGGCTTAGCGCCGGAAGAATTTCCTGAGGCCTAACCCTCGGATGCCTGGCTTAGCGCCGGAAGAATTTCCTGAGGCCTAATCCTCGGATGCCTGGCTTAGTGCCGGAAGAATTTCCTGAGGCCTAACCCTCGGATGCCTGGCTTAGTGCCGGAAGAATTTCCTGAGGCCTAACCCTCGGATGCCTGGCTTAGCGCCGGAAGAATTTCCTGAAGCCTAACCCTCGGATGCCTGGCTTAGCGCCGGAAGAATTTTCTGAGGCCTAACCCTCGGATGCCTGGCTTAGCGCCGGAAGAATTTCCTGAGGCCTAACCCTCGGATGCCTGGCTTAGCGCCGGAAGAATTTCCTGAGGCCTAACCCTCGGATGCCTGGCTTAGTGCCGGAAGAATTTTCTGAGGCCTAACCCTCGGATGCCTGGCTTAGTGCTGGAAGAATTTCCTGAGGCCTAACCCTCGGATGCCTGGTTTAGCGCCGGAAGAATTTTCTGAGGCCTAACCCTCGGACGCCTGGCTGCCGAAGGGTCGCTCGCGCCCCAAAGGCGAATCGACGCCATTAAGGAAGGATGTCCGCCGAAATCCTCAGACTGCCAGGTCAGCAACAACCGCCATACGCCATAAAGAAGGCGGGGAGCTCGAAGCGCGCGTGCCTCTCCGAGGGATGGCGGCAATCTCGAAGCATCACTTCCTTCACCCGTTCTCCTTCTGGTTCCAGGCTCGGAAGTGGGGGGCTACTGTTACGGGGGGACGTCGGTCGTTCACATATCGACCGAGACGCCCTCGGCGGATGAGAGCCTCGATCTCGTCCCGAAGCTGGAAGCAGTCTTCGGTGTCGTGGCCGTGGTCCCGGTGGTACTCACAGTACGCCCGAGAGGGCCTCCTCCCAGGAATCTTCTTCATCTGTCTCGGGACCGGGAGGTCCTCCCGCCCCTTGATTTCCATGAGGATCTGGGCCCGGGGAGTCAGGAGAGGAGTGTACCGGTTGAAACGTCGGGGCGGAGAACGAGGGCGTAAGGCGCCGTGGTTCCTCGCCGGCGACAGGCTTCTGCGCCGACGTTGAGGCGTCGGGCTCCTCCTCTGGCGTGCCTCTTTTCGCCTTTTCTTCCCGAGCTTTGGAGGGATCTCGGCGGCCTCCTTGCTCCGGTGGGCGGCCGCCTCCTCGGCGTCCGCATACTGGTTCGCCCGGGACAACAGCTCCGGAAAGCTCCGCGGCAGGCGTTTGTCCAGGGAGAAGGTGAGTCTGCCCTTTCGGAAGCCACGCTTCAGGGCTGAAAGAGCTACCTCCTGGCTCAGGTTCCGGACTTCCAGCGTAGCCTTGTTGAAGCGGGTAAGATAATCCCGCAAGCTTTCTCCCTCGTTTTGCCGGACATCAAAGAGGGAGTCGGAGACCAGTCGCCGCCGGCTACTGACGGCGAAATGGGTGATGAAGAGGCGAGTAAACTGGTCGAAGGACTGGATTGAGTTAGCCTCCAAGCCGGCGAACCACGCCCTTGCCGGGCCACGGAGGGTCGCCGGGAAGGCCTTGCAGAGGAGAGGATCTGATGCTCCGTGGAGGAGCATAAGGGTCCTGAAACTCTCGACGTGATCCCGCGGGTCCGCCGCCCCGTCATAGGGCTCGATCGCCGGCATTTTAAACCCCGGCGGATTCGGGGTCTGCAGGATCCTCGAGGCAAGCGCCGGCTGGGAGGAGATCTCCAAGTCGGCGAAGGGATCTTTGGAGTGGCCCTTCAGGACCTGGAGTTGTCGGTGGAGATCGTCCACCCGCCGGTCCAGGGAGCGCGACCGATGGGTGGGAGACAAGGAGCACCGAGAGGGGGACCGACTGGAGCGCGGGTTCCTTGAGGACTGGGGGGTCTGGGAACGCGCCCGGGCCCGCCTCTCGTACCCCGCGCAGCTCCGATGGGAAGGTCCCGGCAGAATGGACCGTGCTCGAGAATCTTCCTCACGCCGGTGCTCCTCCCCATGGGAGAGGAAGGAGCGCGGGTTGAGGAGGACAGGTGAGCGCTCAGGGAGCAGCGGCTCCTGGGCCCGCTGCGGCGCCCGAGATATCACACCCTGCAGGTTCTGCACTGCCTCCGCGAGGGTGCGAACCTGCTGGGCTAACTGGTCGAACTGAGCGGCTTCGACCATCTGAATGGGGGGTGGAACAGTGGAGTGTTGCTGAGAATGTGTTGGAGACACAGCGGCCTCCCGGCCGGAGGCGCGAGAGGCCCCGCGACCGGAGGCATTGGAAGCTCCACGACCACCTCGCCGTGCCATTACGATCGCTCTGAGATTCGGGGCCCTTCCTCTAGCGCCAACTGTTGCTGGTGGTCCAAACCGAGAACGATTGGCACAGCGGTGTGAACGAAATTCCGTCTGAGTTGTCTTGGTTGGTGTTGATTGCGCTCCACCTTCCACCGGAAAACCTGCAAGCAAGCCTCGCACCACCACTGGGGTAGTGGGGGCCCTCCGACGATCAAGTCAGAGGAGATTGGAGGAGAAGGAGAGATAATAGTAGCAAGTAAGAGAATGCACTGGAAGTTCTTGCTTACCCTCCCCCTTCTCCCCCCAGCCGCATATATACCAGGCTGGGGGGTCCTTCGGGGGGGTTGGTCATCGTGTGGCACGATGGAGTTGCCACTAGCATGGCCGTTACAGGGCGTCGTGGGGTAGCGCTGGGTACGGCCATGACAGGGCGTAGTGGAGCTCCGCTTTGTACGACTGTTACAGGAGATCGTGGAGCAGCACCGGATACGACCGTTGGCAGGGGGTCGCGGCGTGCTTCAGGGGAACAGCCTGTCGTTGTCGAGAGATTGCAGACTCGGGGTCGGACTGCTGGATCAAGGGGCAGCCGACTCGGGGTCGGGCTGCGAAGCCGAAGATATCCGACTCAGGGTCGGACTGCTGGATCAAGGGGCAGCCGACTCGGCGTCGGGCTGCGAAGCCGAAGATATCCGACTCGGAGTCGGGTTACTGGATCAAGGGGCAGCCGACTCGGGGTCGGGCTGCGAAGCCGAAGATATCCGACTCGGGGTCGGGTTACTGGATCAAGGGGCAGCTGTAGTCTTCTTGGGCGCGCGTGCCGGTCACGTGGGGCATGGTGGCTGAGTTCCCCCGTAACAGTATGCACCAAAACAGAATTGTTAAAAAAATTGGTAACTACCTTAGGGACGCTGAAGAGTTCAAGGGGCATCGTTCTCACTGTTGAGTTGATTTCTACTTCCAAGAGAGAGTCTATTTGGAAGAAGAAAAAGCCTGTGAAGAAACAGAAGACCGAGAAAATGCCAAATGAGGAAGTTCCAAGAAAAGGCCAATTGTAAGGAAAAATGTTTCCATTGCATTATGGACGGCCATTGGAAGAGGAACTGTCCTACATACATGGGAAAGCATAAAGAACATAAAGGGTGACAGACCTTCAGAAGATATGTCAGAAATGCTCAGGATACTTAGGGACTGTTACCTATTGCTAGCAGAAATTTGATTTCTGTATTTTATTTAGCACAGAAAAATTTTTATTTGAAAAATAAATTGATTCAACATGGTTTTATGATTGACAGTCTCTATCACATACATATGGATGTATCTGTGAATATATCTGAGCAAATAGTGAATACCATAGGATCTAATAGATCCAAAAATGAGATAAATCTAAAGTATTTGTGGCCCCTCAGGCTTGGCAATATAGGAGAAGACAAAATAAATAAATTGGAGAAACATGAGCTTTTGGGCTCATTGACTTTCGAGTCATATTTGATTTGTGAATTCTGCCTTCAAGGAAAGATGGCCAAATTATCCTTTGTAGGACACAGGGAGGTCCACTAAAATACTTACCCTAGTACACACTGATGTGTGTGGCCCATTCGATGTGCAGGCTAGGGGTTGTAATTTTTTACTTCATTTTACCGATGATTACTCACGATATGGATATGTGTATGAGACACAAATATGAAACTTTTGAAAGGTTCAAAAAGCTTAGATATGAAGTAGAAAAATAAGCACAAAAACTCATTAAGGTTCTTCGATCAGATCGAGGAAGTGAATACCTTAATGGAGAGTTCCGTGATTATCTCAAGGAGAATGGTATAGTTTCATAATGGACTCCTCCTGGTACACCTCAAGCTCAATGGAGTGTCAGAGAGGAGGAATCGGACTCTATTGATATGGTCCAGTCCATGATGAGCTTCACTGATTTACCCTTGTTTCTTTAGATAGATGCCCTATTTTCAGCTATTTACTTGTTGAATAGAGTTCCCTCTAAATCCGTTCCTACCACACCGTATGAGATATAGCATGGTAAGAAACCAAGACTTGGTCATCTCAAGATTTGGGGATGTCCGGCCCACGTCAAAAGACTACAGGCGGACAAACTAGAGGCTAGGACCATAAGTGCTCGTCTTATAGGATATCCTAAAAAGTCATTAGGATACAATTTTTACGTCTCAGAGGATCACAATGTGTTTGTGAGCCGTCATGCCATCTTCTTGAAAAACCAGTTTATCCTTGATAGAGGCAGTGGGAGGAAAATTGAGCTTGAAGAGAAAGTCTCTGAAAAGCAACGAGTCATGGATCCTATCGAACCCATTAATATAGAGCCAGTACACGATGTCCCTCAACCACCTCGCAGATCAAGTAGGGTCTCCCATCCTCCCGATAGATACTTAGGTATACTAGAAGAGGACACCGAGGAAATGTTCCTAGTGGGAGATAGGGATCACACGCAGGATCTCAAAACCTACGACGAGGCGATATCTGATATCGATTCCGAGAAATAATTGGAGTTAGACTCCATGCATTCCAACCAAGTTTGGACCTTAGTAGATCCACCAGAAGGTATTGTACCTATTGGATGCAAATGGATCTACAAAAGGAAGATAGGTTCGGATGGAGAGGTAGAGACCTATAAGGCAAAGCTTGTGGTGAAAGGGTATAGTCAGCGCGAGGGCATTGACTATCAGGAGACCTTTTCACCTGTAGCCATGCTGAAATCCATCCGAACATTGCTTGCCATTGCAGCATTTCATGATTATGAAATCTGGCAGATGGATGTGAAAACAGCTTTCCTGAATGGATATCTTGATGAAGACATCTATATGGAACAGCCTTTGGGTTTCACTTCCAGTGATGGAGATCACAAGGTCTGCAAGCTGCAAAAGTCCATCTATGGACTAAAGCAAGCATCTCGGAGTTGGAACACTCGTTTCGATGACGCAATCAAAACGTTTGATTTCATCAAAAACGAAGAGGAACCATGTGTTTACAAAAGGGTTAATGGGAGTGCTGTTGTATTTCTCGTACTGTACATGGACGACATCCTCCTGATAGGGAATGATATTCCCATGCTAACCTCGGTCAAGGTCAGGTTGTCAAAAAGGTTCTCCATGAAAGACCTTGGGGAAGCATCCTATATTTTGGGAATAAAGGTCTATAGAGATAGATCTAAAAGGATGCTTGGCCTATCACAGAAGATGTACATAGAGGAAGTGCTGAAAAGGTTCAGCATGAAAAACTCTAAAAGGGGTCTCTTACCCCTAAGGCATGGAATTAATCTCTCCAAGAAGATGTGCCCCAACACATCTGAAGAGATTCAACGCATGAGCAAGATCCCCTATGCATCAGCAATAGGGAGCCTCATGTATGCCATGCTATGTACATGACTTGATATAGTACATGCTGTGAGTGTCACGAGCATATGTCAATCAGATCTAGGCAAAAAGCATTGGATAGCTGTGAAGAACAGTCTTAAGTACTTGAGAAGAACTAAGGACATGTTCTTGGTCTTTGGGAGAAGATCAGAGTTGAAGGTAGAAGGATGCACACATATTGATGATAGAAAGTCTACATCAAGATATGTGCAATGGTGGTTCAGTAAGTTGGAAGAGTTCCAAACAACCAATCATTATAGATTCTACCTTAGAAGCTGAATGTTAAGCCGTATCTAAGGGTGCAGTGGAAATCTTCTAGTTAAAAGTTCATTGCAGAGTTAGGTGTAATGTCATTAGATGTCATAACACTTTACTGCGATAACATTGGCACCATAGCACTAGCTATGGAGCCAAGGTCTCATCAGAAGTCCAAGCACATAGAGCGGCGCTTCCACCTCATACGCGACTATATTGAGAAGAAATATGTAGAGGTGTAGAGAGTAGACTCCGCGGATAACATGGCAGACCCGTTCACTAAGCAGCTAAGTCAGCAAAAGACTGAAGCCCACCTTGAGAAGATGGAGCTTAGATATATGACTGATTGGCTTTAGTGCAAGTGGGAGATTGTTAGATGTATGCCCTAGAAGCCAATCTGGCTGACACATTATTAATTCTAGGAACAGAATTTTGTACTTGACTATTTATTATTGAATAAATAAAAGGCATCTTTTCATTCATATTAATTATGTGTCTATGAATCGTCCAAGAAATTAATAAAATGATGATGCATATTCTCAAAAGTTGAGAATTTGAGCCATGTATCATTGGTGATTAATTTCTAAATGCTCCTGATCAATGGATCATCACGAGGACGGTGATCGATCCGATCAGTGCACAGATCACTTTCTTTCTGGATGGACGAGACTTGAGTCCACAGTGTAGGGACATTGAAGTGATAGTGCAGGTGCTTGTTAGAGAACAAGGGTACTGAGCGTGACCAAGATAAGAAGTTACTTGGACGTCTATCCACTCGTCAGTGACTTGCTTGATGTTGCAGTAGTATGACTGGTCCTTTGACCTGCGGTGCTTCGGCTACTCACAGTGAGGTTATTGTAGTTTGACTACACGTATACATGGTCTCTAGTCATATGGGTCCTTGTAGTGTAGATTGGCTGCAGTAAGTTCACTGTAGGAGTAGGGTATGCACTTACATGGAATCTATCGACCTTGATAGAAGAGGAGTGATCCTATGTGATTTGTTAGACTGAGTTCTAAGACCTTGGCCAGGGCAGTAATATAAAGTGGAGAAAGAGTTTTTCACTATCGAACTCGAGTCAAATAAATCTTGACATATGACAGACGAAGGGATTTGACGAGTTATCCATGACCTCCGTCCTGTAGGGATCCACGATAGAAGGACTGTATCACATGATAACTGCACCTAGAGTTTCATCATTCTATTCTGCTGAGTAGCCACTACATGCTGCTAGGTGTCACTAGTGGATGGTGGTACTCATAGGGATTATCTCGATGATCGATAAGCCCTAATGAGTAGAGTTGGAATCGTTCCGACCCATTGAAAGGAGTTTTCAATGATATTGTGATAGAGATCACAATATATCTCACTACCAGTCAGAGTAGAACCTATGGGGTCACACACACTAGAGGCATTGACCGATCCGATGGTTGAATCGTGATTAGGAATCACAAGTAATCAATTCGATTGATAATAAGCTGAAGAAGGAACAAAGAGAATTAATTAATTAGACTTAAAACAAGAGTCCTACTTGGAGTAGGATTCCTAGAGTCCTAATTGGATTAGGACTAGGAATCCTACTTGGACTGAGATTCCAACTTGGACTGGGATTCCTACTTGGACTGGGAATCCTATTTGGAGTAGGACTGGGATTCCTACTTGGAGTAGGATTCCTACAATCCTAATTAGATTAGGAGTTTTGAATTAAATTTGGATTCCTACTTGGAGTAGGATTCCTAGAGTCCTAATCGGATTAGGACTTCGAATTCAAATTAGAGTCCTAATTGGATTAGGACTAGAATTAAACAAGTCCTAATTGGATTAGTATTTCTTAAGTCCTAATTAATTATTAATCTAATGAATCAACATGACTCCTAATTGGATTAGGATTGAAGAGTTCAATTGAGTCATGGTTCATTCAAGTTCTAATTGGATTAGGACTAGCATAGATTGAACCCAATTGATTCATGATTTGGACTAAACCAAATAGGAGCCCTAGATGCCTTTATAAGGCTTTGAAAGGAGGTGCCCTAATGATAAGTGAAGCCCTCCTCCTCTCCATCACGTGGCCACCATCCTTTCCTCTCTTTTCAGCCACCAACAACAAAGGGAAGAAAAGGATCTTGGTAGCCTCCTTCTTCCTCCACCGTTTGGTTCCAACGCAAGGAAGAAAAAGAAGGCTGCAGGGCTTCGTTCCTCTTCTTCTCTTCATCCTTCTTCTTCCTCCTTCCAAGCACAATCAAGGATTGATTGAAAGGGAGGATATCAGCCATCAAAGTTATCTCTGCAAGGGAGCTAGCACCCCGGGGAGATAGAAAGCTTGGATCGATTTTCTGCTTCGTGTGGATACCCGTAGAGGCCGGGCACTTGAACGGCTTCAAGCGAACCTTCATCCTAAACCACGATCATCAGTTTGCGGTGATCATCTACCCGCACAAAGGTGAAGATCTGATCTTGCTAATGCTATTTAAAAGTTTTTAATCCTTATCTATCTACGAACGGTTTTTAAACAACGCTCATGCGATAAACGGTTGATCCCGCACATGCCTCTTCCGCTGCATCTGAATTTTTTGAATTTTCTGCGGCATGGGCGGGTTCCCAACAGGGTCGACTCCAGTGAAGGAAGGGTCAACCCCAAGAAGTTACAGGGAGACGACAGAGAGCACTTTTCTATCGGTCTCAGGTGGGGTCGACTCCAAGAAGTCACAGAGAGACGACAAAGAGCTGTTCTCTGTCATCTCAGGAGGGGGTCGACCCTTGAAGTATTGGGGTCGATCCTTGATCTGCAGGGGTCGACTCCAGCGCTGTGCCAGGCATGCCATTCAGTCAATGACGAAAATTTTTGGTCTTTGACTGGCTTAGGGACTTCGTGATTTATGCTCCTAAGGGTCTAAGTCATTCTTAGGCTAGGTTTAGACTCAAGGGGAGAGAGCATGTAAGTCATGGACTTGAGTTGAGTGCTTTCTAATGTGGCTTAGGGGGAGATTGAGTTGGCTTAGGATTAGACTAAAATTGAGAGCCTATATGAAGGCTTGATGTAATCAGTTTTAGGGTTATCACTTTTATTATTTTCTGAAGAAATAAGAGTCGCCAGAAAACTTTCTCCCACATTCTCTCTTCTCTTCCTCTTCTTCTCCACGAAAATCCTAGTTTGTGATTGTGGTTCTTCATCTCTTCTTCCTTCTTTCTCCACGCGGCCTGACGCCCTAGGTTAGCGGTTATCAGGGATCCACACACTTCCGCATAGCGCCAACAATTGGTATCAGAGCGAGGTTTTGGCATGAGAAAGAAGAAACGAAGGAAAGACATCAAGAAGAAAGCATTCGCTCATCTCCCTTCAAGGTGATTTCTCAAATCAGATTTGTATTTATTTGTGATTGTGGTCTGGCCAACCATGAACAATAACATGAAGGTGGAGTTTGAGAAGTTTAATGGGAAGGGAAGCTTCTCTATGTGGAAGGTCTGGGTGAAACAATCTCTTGGTGCAGAACTATTTGGATTCGGCCTTAGAAAATAGGCCGGAGGGTATGACAGATAAGGAATAATTTTCATTGGAGAAAAGGATTTGCGCTACCATCAGAGGATGCTTGGCAGATTCAGCCTTGTACAGCGTCCTAGAGGAGAAGACACCCAAGGGATTATGGACAAAGTTGCATACCATGTATATGGGAAAGAATATGTGCAACAAGTTGATGTTGAAGAAACAATTGCACAGCCTTCGGATGCATGAAGGTGGAGATATTGTTCTTCATATTCAGAGGTTTGACCAGGTTTGCAATGACTTGCAGACTCTTGGCGTGAAGATGGAAGAGGAGGATAGATCTCTACTCTTGCTTTGCTCGTTGCCAGGTTCTTATGATCCTTTGGTTACTACTTTGCTGTATGGGAAGGAGACGCTGAATTATGAAGAAATAATTTATGTGCTAAGGTCCAATGAGCAAAGGGAAAGATTAACAAAGGATGGAGTTCCTCAGGAAGGTCTTACTGTCGAAGAGAGGCCTAGAAGAGGGAAGGAACGGAGCAAGCAAAGGGGACGATCAAAGTCCAGAAAAGGTAAGAAAGAGTTCAAATGTTACAAGTGCAATGAACAGAAGAGATGGAGTCGACCCTGGCACGTTTTGGCACGTTCTGGCACATATAGCACAGATGAACAGTAAATGAAGCCGATCCCAAGATTCCTTGAGCCGATCCAAGGAAACCATGAGCCGGCCCCAGATTCAACCACTGCAAAAAAAAAAGCTTTCTGAAAATTACTGAGAGGGCCGACCCCAAGCATTCTTGAGCCGACCCCAGGAAGCCTTGAGCCGACCCCAAGAGAGCATGAGCCGACCCTAGCATGAGAACTCAAAATACATGTCTCTGGAATCCCTGAGAGAGCCGACCCCACTGTAGAATTAGGTCAACCCCAAGAAAGTATGAGTCAACCCCAACCTGAAAAGTTGAAAAAACAAGCTTCTGGATTTTCTGAGAGGGCTGACCCCACTGTAGCAGGGGCCGACCTCACTGTAGCAGGAGCCGATCCCAGCCTGATGAACAGTGACTTGAGCCGACCCCAGCACGGGTAACAGCCCAACGACTAGTTCTGCAGAATTATTTTTTAAGTCCCCAATAGCTATAAACGGCTACTTTCTCCATTTCAACGGTAGAAAAGTGTTCTTTAGAGATTGGAAAAGTATTTAAGAGGCACTATTCATCAGAGGAAGGCATCTTTTGAAAATAAAGAAGCACATTTAAGAGAAAATCCTAGAAAAGCATGCCTCATTCAATTGCTTCATCTCAAGAGCCAAAAGAAAGTGGCTGAGCAGTTTTAAAGAGTCATCAATAGCTCCACCAACCCTTATGAAGTGAAGCAAGCTTGACAAAGAAGAAAATAGCTCCTCTAAAGCAATAAACATTCTCTAAACTCTTCTTTGTAATTTATAATTGCTTTATTTGCTTTTTTAGGAGCTTTCATTCATTACTTATTACTCTTGTTGTAAGGTTTATTAGTAAGCCCATAAAACCAACATTGTAGGTTGTTGGTAAGCCCGCAAAACCAACATTGAGGTTTATTGGTGAGCCCGAAAAATCAATTGTAAAGGTTTTGATTGTGAGCCCGAAAAACAATCCTACTGTAATCCGAAGAATTATAGTAAAATTTTCAAGAGGACGCTTGGAAAGTGGATGTAGGTGCCTTGGGGTGCACCGAACCACTATACATCATGGTGTTTGTGTTGTGGCTTCATTTGTGATATTTCTTGCATTATCTTTCATCTTTGCTATAGTTTAATTCATTGAAGTAATTTAAGAAAGCATCCACCGCACTCAACTAAGAAAGTTTTATAAAGCACTAAAAATTTAGAAAAATCTAATTCACCCCCCCCCTCTTGGGTTGTTCCCTTGGGCAACAAGTGGTATCAGAGCAGATGCTCTAATAGTATTTGTTGATCTCACGATCAAGAGCAAAAGATCATGGCAGCCCATGTAGGAAGTTCTATGAGTGAGGGGCAATCCACAAATAGATCTCCCTTGTTTAATGGTATGAACTACACATATTGAAAAGCTAGGATGAGAATTTTATTCAATCTCTAGATTATGATTTGTGGAGTATCATAACTAAAGGACCACATACACCCACAATTAGCATAGATGGCACAATCATTCCTAAACCTAAAATGGATTGGGATGACAGTGATAAGAGGCTAGCGCAACTAAATGCTAAAGCCATTAATGAACTTTACTGCTTTCTAGATATAAATGAATTCAATAGAATATCCATATGTACCTCAGCCAAAGAAATTTGGGATAGGCTAGAAGTCACACATAAAGGGACTAATCAAGTTAAGGAGTCTAAAATAAATACGTTTGTACATAAATATGAACTGTTTAAAATGAAATCCACTAAGTCTATAACTAAAATGTTCACTAGATTCACAGACATCATAAATGGACTAAAGAGTTTAGGCAAATCCTATACTAACTCTGAATTGGTTCGAAAAATTCTTAGGTCTCTACCAAGAGTGTGGGAGGCCAAGATAACTGCAATTCAAGAGGCAAAGGACCTCAACACGCTGCAGTTAGAAGAGCTTCTAGAATTACTCATGACCCATGAGTTGACCATGAAGTAAAATTCAGAAGAAGAGGTCAAGAAAAAGAAAACCATTGCCCTAAAGTCCACAACTCCAAAATAAGGCAATGAATCAGAAGACTATGACGAAGAGGGAATGACAATGCTCGCGAGGAAGTTCAAAAAATTCATGAGAGGAAAGAAGGAGTTCCACAAAAGAAAGCCCCTCTTCAAAGGCAGCTCAAGCAAAGAAAAGAAAAAGGACAAAGAGAAAGAAAAAGAAGCGCCAATCTGCTATGAGTGTAACAAGCTCGGGCATTTCAAGATAGATTGCCCAAAAGTTTATGGATGGCAAGGAAGCTCAAGAAGAAGGCTCTCATGGCTGAATGGAGTGAGAATGAGGAGTCAAGCTTAGAAGAGGAAGATCAGCAAAATACGGCTCAAATCTGCTACATGGCTAATGAAAATGAGGTAGATGCTGAACTTGATTGTGATTTTACAGTAGAGGAATTACATGATGCATTTTTAGATCTTATGGAAGAGCACAAGAAACTAATTTATAAAAATAAAGTTTTAAAGGATGAAAATCAATTTCTTATGAAAGATAAGCTGAAACTATCTAACGACTATGAAACATTAAGTAAGAAGTTCACTAATAAAACCAAAAATCTAATTACCGAAAACATTAAACTAAAAGGAGATACAGAAAAATATAAATTCTTAGTGGATAAATTTATACTTAGCTCAACTAAATTAAACATGATTCTTGATAGTCAAAAAACTGTATATGATAAAGTAGGTTTAGGATATAAAACAAATAGAAAATAAAAATACTTAAAGAATATATTTGTTAAAGTCAAAAATAAACATACTATCTGTTATTGCTGCAACAAATTTGGATTCAAAGCATATGAATGTAATTTTAGAAAATTCAGCTATAATAGATTGAGTGAAAAGAGCAAGCTGAAATACAAGAAAATCTGGGTTCCAAAAAGAACATCAAACACTAACCCTAAAGGACCGTATCCTTGATTTTGATTGCAGGTATGTCTTACAGCCAATAAGAAGAATAGACGTTGGTATCTAGATAGTGGATGTTCAAGACACATGACAGGTGACATAGAGCAATTTATCATCTTAGAATCTAAAGATGGTGGAGTGGTAACTGTTGCCCAGTAGATACAACCCAAGAGGGGGGGTAAATTGGGTCTTTTAAAACTTTTAAGCTACTTCTAACACTTTTCAATTAATTATGCTAAGTTGTATAGTTGCACAGTGGAATTTAAACTTAGCAATACGTTGATTTATCGAATGAGACTTGATTAAGTAAATTGAATATGCTTGCAACTAAAGGATGCGCGGATAAGAGTTAAGCAGGCAATTTATCTAGATAAGTAAGTGAGCAAGATAGACAATGACAAAAAGCATCACAAACACAACAAACATATAGTGGTTCGGTGCACCCCAGCACCTACATCCACTCTCCAAGACCTCTTAGAAATTTTACTATAATCCTACAGATTACAGCCGGTTGTTTTACAAGCTCACAATCCAACTTGTTGTTTTGCGAGATCACAACGAACTCGGTCGGTTTTCACAGGCTTACCGACTAGAACCAACCGATTGTTTTCACGGGCTCACAATCCAACCCAGTTGGTTTTCTCAAAGGCTCACCAACCACAACCTTACACCGTTGGTTTTCCCCTTTGGCTCACCAACAAACCTTAACCCCTTGATTCAATCCCTTGATTGAATCAAGTTACAAGATATTAAAACAAAGGTTTAAAACAAATCAAAGCTTCTTAAACAAGCAAATATAACAATATAAACAAATAGGTAAAGAGAAGCCCTCAAACAAGTTGTGTAGATGAGGAAACTCGGCTTCTTCTTTACTTGACCCTCTTCTGATTTCGCACGAGGTAGAGGATCACTGAGGCAGCACACAGTTGGAGAGGAAGCTTTGGGATTCACTCGGATGCTCTTCTTCTCTCTATTTTTCTTTGAATGGCCCTTTTGTGCTTTTGGGAGATTTTTCTTGTAATCTCTTTGAAATCTCTTCCCTAAATGTTTTCTCCCACTTCCATACTGTCTCCCCTAGCTCTCCTCTTGATTTTATAGCTTTACATGTCGTGGAACCAGAAATCTAGCCGTTAGAGACAAAAATAGAGCCATTATCCACAGTCTGCAACTCCTGACAAAGTTTCCGTTGGGATCAGAGTCGACTCGCGCGATCTGGAGTCGACTCGACTGTAGCAGGAGTCGACTCATGCTTTTCTGGAGTCGGCTCGGCAACTGTTCCAGATTTGAATTAAAGTGGTCTTCTCGACTGGGAGTCGACTCGACTTAACCCGGAGTCGACTCGCCAAAATTTGGAGCTGACCTTGCACTTTTGGAGTCGGCTCATCCCAAGGAATCCATGGATGCATTTTTCAACTTTGCTTACTCGAGTCGACTCGGAAATTCTGGGAGTCGACTCGGTGCTCAGAGTCCGAACTCCCGAGCTTCTGTCTTTTGGCTCGTGCTGTCTCGGAGTCGACTCAAACTGTCTCTGAGTCGACTCGGCTCTCAGTGTCTGAAATTGGCTCTCTGACTTTTTGCTTGTTTTCCTCTGGGAGTCGACTCTAGCTTTCTTTGGAGTCGACCTGCCAACCATCGGAGTCGACTCGAGTTCCTCAGGAGTCGACTCGGCTCTCAGGGTCCAAAATAGCTTCTCTGTGTTTCTGCCTTGTTACTCCCTGGAGTCGACTCGTACTATCCAGGAGTCGACTCGAGGACTATTCTTTTGGATTTTCCTTTGAATTTGCTCTTCCAACTTGAGTCCTTTGAACTTGAAACTTGGGTCAATAAATTGTAGCTTTCTTCCAACTTTTCTTGAGAGCTTTGGAGGCCTTCTTGTGTTCTTCCAACTTGCTATATTCCTTGCAAAATAACTATCTTTCTCCTTGCAACACAAACGTTAGTATTTATACTTCAAGGTTTTGTGATCATCAAAATCAATCTTTAAATCAATCTTTGGGTCATCAGTAACCTATGGGGACAATGAAAAAGGACACATCATTGGAAAGGGTAAAATCCGTATCACTCCATCTATTTTTATAGAAAATATTTTGTTAGTTAATGGTTTGAAACATAACTTACTTTGTATTAGTCAGTTTTGTGATAAAGATCTTAAAGTTTCCTTTGAAGCTTCAGTATGCATAATCAATTTCCTTTGAAGCTTCAGTGTGCATAATCATAAATTCTAAAGATAATAGCATTGTACTTATGGGACATAGGTATGGAAATATTTATATAGTAGATCTTGATGACTTACCCAAGAAAAATGGATTATGTTTAATCACTAATAAAGAAAAGAAAAATAAAACAAGTTGGCTATAGCATCATAGACTAGGACATGCTAGTATGGACTTAATCTCAAAACTGATCAAAAAAGATTTAATAAAAGATTTGCCAAAATTAAATTTTAAAAAAGATAAAATTTGTGGTCCATGTCAATTAGGAAAGCAAACAAGATCATCTTTCAAATCAAAGAATGTAGTGTCAACCACAAGGCCTTTTGAACTCATCCACATGGATTTATTTGGACCTACTAGAACTACAAGTCTAGGAGGAAAAAAGTATGGGCTAGTAATTGTGGATGATTTCTCAAGATATACATGGATTTCATTTCTTGCACATAAAAATAAAGCATTTCAGCATTGTTGAAATATTATAAAAATGTTATAACTGAAAAGAATTTCACCTTAATTGCAATTTGAAGTGATCATGGGACCGAATTTCAAAATCAACACTTTGAAGAATTCTGTAATGAAAACGATATTCCTCATCAATTTTCAGCACCTAGAATACCTCAACAAAATAGGATTGTTGAAAAGAAAAATAGAACTTTGGCAGAAATGGCTCGCACTATGTTATGTGAGTCAAATCTTTCAAAGTACTTTTGGGTTGAAGCTATAAATACTGCTTGCCATATTTTAAACCGTGTTTTAATTCGTCCTATTACAAAGAAAACTTCTTATGAACCTTGGAAGAATAAGAAACCAACTGTCAAATATTTTAGAGTATTTGGTTGTCGATGTTTTATTTTAAACAATAGCAAGGAATATCTAAGCAAATTTAATGCCCAGTCAGATGAGGGTATTTTCTTAGAATACTCTACTTCTAGCAGGGCTTACAGAGTCTTCAACAAAAGAACTTTTGTTGTTGAAGAATCAATTAATGTTATTTTTGATGAGTCTGATAGTGAGTCCCTTAGGAGAGAAAGTATTCTTGATGATGATGCAGGGATAATTGAGTTTGAAAAGCTAAACCTTAATGACGTTCCAAATCAAAAAAGGAAGATGAAGAGAAAAAAGAAGATGATCATAATCCACCACAATCTCAAGACTTGCCAAAGGAATGGAGGTATGCATATGGGCATCCTAAAGATTTAATTATTAGTGATCCATCACAAGGGGTAAGAACTCGATCCTCTCTAAGAAATTGGAATAATTATCTTGTTTTTGTTGCACAAATAGAACCTAAAACTTATGAAGAAGCAGAACATAACATACATTGGATTAATGCCATGCAAGAAGAATTAAATCAATGAAAAGAAGCAATGTATGGATACTAACTGAAAGACCAAAGCATAATACAATAATTGGAACCAAATGGGTCTTTAGGAATAAGTTAGATGAAAATGGAGTAGTTACAAGAAATAAAGTTAGACTTGTAGCTAAGGAATACAATCAGAAAGAAGGGATAGATTTTGAAGAAACGTTTGCTCCCGTAGCTAGATTAGAAGCTATTAGACTACTACTAGTATTTGCATGCTTTATTGATTTCAAACTATATCAAATGGATGTAAAAAGTATCTTTCTAAATGGTTATATAGAAGATAAAGTTTATATAGAGTAACCTCCTGGTTTTGAAAGCCATGAATTTTCTGATCATGTATTTAGATTACATAAGGCACTACATGGGTTGAAACAAGCACCTAGGGCATGGTATGATCGACTAAGTAAATTTTTGTTAAATAATAATTTTAGTAGAGAAAATATAGATAAAACACTTTTCATTAAGAGAAAAGATAAAAATCTGCTAGTGGTACAAATATACGTAAATGACATCATATTTGGTGCCACTAATGATATTCTTTGTACAGAATTTGCTAAATTAATGCAAGAAGAATTCGAGATGAGTATAATGGGAAAACTCAATTTTTTTCTCGGATTACAAATCAAGCAAACTAAGGAAAAAAATTCCATCCATCAAACTAAGTATCCAAAGGAAATCACTAAAGAAGTTCGGAAATGAAAATCACAAGAAAATAGGCACTCCGATGAGCCCCACTAGTAAGCTAAATAAAGATGAAAAAGGGAAGAGCATAGACATGAAACTCTATAGAAGCTTAATTGGATCTTTGCTCTACCTTACTGCTAGTAGGCCTGACATAGTATTTAGTGTAGGAATATGTACTAGATATCAGTCAGACCTTAAGGAATCACATCTAGGTGCTGTCAAAAGAATTCTTAGATACCTAAGAGGGACTTCAAATATAGTATTATGGTATCCTAGAGATTCTTGTCTTGATTTGCTTGCATTTTTAGATGCGGATTTTGCTTGATGCAAGTTAGATAGGAAGAGCACTAGTGGGACATGTCAATTCTTAGGAGACAATTTAGTGTTATGGTTTAGTAAAAAGCAGAATTCAGTGGCACTGTCGACAGCTGAGACCGAATACATCACAGCCGGAAGTTGTTGTGCCCAAGTACTATGGCTCAAGCAACAACTAGAGGACTATGGAATTAAGCTTGATAAAATTTCTATAAAATGTGATAACACTAGCGCAATCAATCTCACTAAAAATTCGGTTCAGCACTCTAAGGCAAAGCACATTAAAATTAGGTATCACTTCATTAGAGATCATGTGCAAAATGGGAATGTAAGTATTGAGCATATGTGTACCGAGAAACAATTAGCTGATATATTTACAAAACCTCTTAGTGAAGATAGATTTTGCATGCTTAGGAAAGAATTAGGCATATATGACCCCTTTGCTTAGAATAGGAAAATTGTCTCTCGATACGCTCCTCTTATTTTGTAAATCCTATGAAACATTGATCAAATTATTGATTTATAAATTCTTCACATGTATATCAAGGTCTCATAAAAATTTGGTAAGGATCAGAAAGAAGAAAGATTATAAAAAAAAAAAATTGGGAACCTGAACTGGGGCCGACCCGAGCCCAGAGTGGGGTCAACCCCACCTTGAGTCGACCCAAAGCACAAGCTGGGGTCGACCCGACGGCGGGACCCCCATTTTTAAGGGGGGAGCCGTGAGCGCTTTTATCACTTCTAACCTCCAAAAACCCTATTTCCTCCTCTCCAATCCCCTCTAATCACTTCCAAACAATAGTAGATCCCTCTCCCAAGCCATTAGATCAAGTTCTAGGAAAGGGTTTGGTGAAAATGGGACCCAAACAAGCAGTGGCCAAGCATGCTAAGAGAGTGACACGCCCATCTACTGTAGAGGAGCATCCTAGAGAGTCATCTTCAGTGCCTCCACAAGCTGAGCCACATGTAGAGCCTCCTCCACCTCCTTCCCCTTTAGTTCTACTTGCTAGGTATGCGGGGAGACCGGTTACTATAGGTAGAAGAATTCATTCTGAATTTTTGGATCAAGAGGGGTTCAGGTTGGGTGGTTGGATCCGACAACAGGGATAGGAGTATCTTTACTCCCTAGATTTACAGACCTACCCGGGATTAGTTCGTGAGTTTTATGCTTTCCTACGGGTCGGTCCAGGAGGGCTTGTGTTCAAGGTTCGTGAAGTTCGAATCCGTGTTTCTGAGGAGAACCTAAGATAGTTACTTCATCTCCCATGTGAGGGTGCCATATCAGACAGACCAGAGCACAAGATTAGAGCTCTACAGCTGATTATGGAGAGAGATGAGCTAGATTATTCAAATAATTTGGTAGCTAGCTCTTTTCCTGCTGAGATGAGACTGCTTCATAACTTTATAGGTCGGATATTGTTTCCGAAGAGCGGAAGATTCGACTATATGTCTAAGCATGATCAGGCGATTATGGAGCATGTTATTCAGGCCATGATGATCAGACAGATGTGTGAGGCCGTATCTAGAGCGAGAGCCTCTTTACCATATGGTATGGTACTCACACTGATATTTAGACATCATGACATATGTCTGGTTGGAGAGATCTCCAGAGATTTATTATAAACCGACACCTACACTGCACGATCACTTATTCGCATGGGCTACGAGAAGGTAGACGGTCACTGGGTGCGGGGAGGTACAGGGGTACAGGCACCAGAGCCTGGAGACTCTATTCTCGAGCCTGAGGTACCTGTCGACCATCCTTCGGCACATGCAGAGGCAGGACTTTCATCATCCACACCTACTAGATATACAGAGGAGTATTGGAGTAGGATGACTGAATTGTATCAGCTCAGGTGATGAGTCTCTTTGATAGGATGACGAGTCTCTCCGATAGTATGATGAGTCGGATAAACAGTATCACGGCTGAGGTCAAGGGAGTTTCTGCTCAGGTGACGAGTCTCATGGACCGGATGACAGCTTTAGAGAGAGAGTTTCATGGTCCTCAGGGAGCTCGAGCAGCTGAGTCAGAGGTCTCGGCATAGAGCCAGCCAGTTCATAGGGCTCACAGACCCTCACAGTCATATCAGCCCAGACCTCCTCTCACCACCTATACTAGGAGATCTAGAGCCAGATCCCAGCCTTTGGATGCCTCTAGGCCTACTGATAGCACTGCAGGAGCTTGTTTAGACTAGTGCATAGAGTTACTCTAGCTATCTATGTATTTTGCTTTTTGTTGATTGTAAATGATGTTATCTTATATGGCATCTTGGCTTATTAGAACATTGTAATTTTGGCTCCTATGAAATGTGATGTCTTATCCGGTTTTATAATCTTTGTCATTGAAATACTTTTCACCCATGTATTACATATCTTTTTGATGATGACAAAAAGGGAGAGAAGTAAGAGAATGTTGCCCAAGGTGACAAGCTAGGGGGGGGGGGGGTGAATTGGTTTCTCTTAATTTTAACTATCTTACTTATGTCAATTGATGAGTTAGTGGAATTAAACAAAGCACAATACAAACAACAAGAAGTATAGTGGTTCGGTGCTCTCCTAAGCACCTACGTCCACTCCCCAAGCGACCCCTTGGGAATTCACTATAATCCCGCGGATTATAGTTGGATTATTTTCCGGGCTCACAATCCAAAAACCTTTACACTTTGGTTTTCCGGATTCACTAAAAACCTATGTTGGTTTTACGGGCTCACCAACGAACCTATGTTGGTTTTTCGGGCTCACCAACGAACCTTTACAATTGGTTTTACGGGTTCACCAATCAACCTACACCGTTGGTTTTGCAGGCTTACCAACTAACCTTTACAAGGAGTTTAATAAATGAAGTAAGAAGATTTAAGCTCCTAGATGAGCAAATATAACAATATAATCTACAAAGAAGAGTTTAGAGAATAGTTATCGCTTGATGTGACTTCTCTCTTCTTTGTCAAGGATGCTTCACTCTTCAAGGATGGATGGAGCTCTTAATGACTCTTGAAATCTGCTCAACCACTTTCTTTTGACTCTTGAATGAAGCACTTGAATGAAGAAGATTAGGGCACTTTGTCTTTCTTGTGTACTCTTTGATATTTTGCAAAAGGATGTTTTCTCTGATGAATAGTGCCACTTTAAATAGTTTCCTTCATCCATTGGACAAGCCCCAATGGTTAGAATTCAAAAACTAGCCGTTACTTACTGTTGGAAGGACAAAAAGTACTTCTGCAGAACTAGCCGTTATGCTTCTGCCCGTGCTTGGGTCGACTCAACCTTTCCTTGGGTCGACCCAACTTTTACTTGGGTCGACTCAACCTTTCCTTGGGTCGACCCTCTTAGAACCACAGAAACTTATAATTCAGCCTTCCCTCACTTGGGTCGACTCAACATTTCTTTGGGTCGACTCAAGGTTCAGTTGGGTCGACTCAACTTTCACTTGGGTCGACCCTCTCAGGGTTTCCAGAGAACCTATTCTGTCAATGTATTCTATCACTGCCTTTGGGTCGACCCTCTCAGTGTTTGGGTCGACTCAAGCTTGGGTCGACTCAACTTCCTCTTGGGTCGACCCTCTCAGTGTTTCCAGAGAACTGTTTTCTTGAGGCTTGAGAGGCTTGAGGTTTGGGTCGACTCATGCTTTCCTTGGGTCGACCCAACTACTGTTCATCCGTGCCATTTTTGCAGAAGTGTGCCAGATGTTTTCTTTATGTGCCGGGGTCGACTCAATCCACACTTTGCTGCAACTCAAGATTAGATTCATCCATATAAATAATGAAATGCATCTTTATCTTATTATACGAATATAATGAGAGTAACAGACTTATAAATGAAGTATCGAATTAACTTGTAACATCCTCTTGATTATTGCTTGTTAATCATCAAAATAACACTATCATCCTCAATCTCCCCTTTTTGATGATTACAAAATATAAAGTATGAGCCTATTGATACTTATCTTAAAATCAGTTTTAAAAGGGCTCAAGTTGCTGAATTTCAGCTTTTCAAATATGAGAGTGAAGTCTCCCCCTATTTCATCCAAATGTTTCCAATTTGACTTTTTGAATTGCTCCCCCTTTCATTTATATTTCATTAAAGATAAAACTTCAAAAATTTGAGATAAAGCATGAGTTTCAGATTATGTATCGAGGTGTGAAAGGTATGTGCCAAATTCTGAAATTCTATGTGCCAAATTCTGAAATTCAATAGAAATTTTAGATTTGATCATTTTCATTGTTACAAATTGCTCCCCCTTAAATGTATATGCTTTCCTATTATAATTTTCAACTTGTTTGACAACTTATTTCTCTTTCTTATACAACTTATTTGTCTTTCCTTACTTCTCTCCCTTTTTGTTATCATCAAATAGGTGCATGGGAATATACGCAATAATTAACAAACATTTAAACTTCATTGATCAAAATAGGAACATTTTAGTACAATTAATGCCAAAAACAAAAACAAATACAATGTTCCTCAATCAAAGTTCAAAGTACATGATCAATACAAAATACATATGAGAACTAGATACATATCCTAGGCTCTAATCATAATGCTAATATCAGCCTAGGGAGTATCTAATGGCTGTGATCTAGTCCTCATCCTCCTAGTATAAGTGGCGAGGGGAGGTCGAGCCTGATGAGACTGAGTATGGCGTGGAGCACGGTGAGCTAGATGACTCTATGCCGAAATCTCTGACTCAGCTGCCTGTGGCACAGATGGTCCATGAGTCTCTCTCTCTCGCCGTAGAGCTCCTATCTGCTCTCTCAGATCACTGATCTCAGCAGACATGATATCTAGTCTGCTCGTCAGCCCATCAGTGATAGTCCTCGCCTGAGCTGACATAAGCTCAGTCATCCTACTCCAGAACTCATCTGTGTCTCCCGCAGGAACAGATGACGATGGTGCAGCCTCTGAAGGTGCAGTAGGATGATCCGTATGCTCCTCATCCTCAGGGATAGGGTCTCCAAAATCTGGTGCATCACCCTCTGGTGCATCACCCTGAATCCCTGCTCCAGTACGTACCCACTGCCCGTTCACCTTCTCATAACCCATGCGAATAAGGGATCGTGCAGTGTACGTGTCAGTATGGAGTAGATGCCTGGAGATCTCTCCCTCTACTGATATGTCATGCTGTCGAAAGATCAAGGTGAGTATCATACCATAAGGCAGGGATACTCTGGAGTTGCAGATCACCTTCCTCATCTGCCTCAGTATCATGGCCGGGAGATTCAGGGGAATACCCTGAATAATATACTCCATCACAACTAGATCTCGTTCTGAAATGAGATCAAATCTTCCGCTCTTCGGAAATAGAATCCTATCAATGATGTTGTGCAACAACCTCATCTTTGCAGAAAGAGAGCTCGCTATAACCTGCTCCGAGAAGTCGAAGTCTTCATTCTCAAGAATTAACTGCAGGGCTCTCAACTTGTTTTCTGGCTTTTTTGGAGTTGCTCCTTCGCAGGGGAGATGAAGCAACTAACTCAAACTCTCTTCGGAAACTCGAACCCTAACTCCTCGAACTTCCGATATGAGCCCTCCCATCCCAGTTTTGAGGAAGGCATAAAACTCCCGGACTAGTCCCGGGTATATCACCACATCTAGGGAGCAGAGATACTCCCATCCTTGCCTTCGGATCCATCCCCCCAAACGGAACCCTTCTTGATCCAAGAACTCGGAATGGATCCTTCTCCCCGTTGTAACCGGTCTCCCCACAAACTTTGCAAGTTGTACTGAAGGGGAGGGAGGAGGAGGTCGCTCTACACGTGTCTCACCTTGTGGAGACACTGTAGACGGCTCTGTAGCTTCCCTTTCCGCACGTTGGATCCGTGAGACTCTTCCGGATCGCTTGGCTATGGCTCTCTTGGGTCCCATTTCTCCAAGATTGTGAAGTAATCTACTGTTTGGAGATGATTGGAGGAGATTGGAGAGTGGAGAATAGGATTTTCGGAAGAGGACAAAGTGTAAACAGTGCCCTAGATAGCTCACGGTCCCCCTTTTAACAGTGGGGTCCCGACGTTGGGTCGACTCAAGAATTTTCTTGGGTCGACTCAACGTTGGGTCGACCCAACCCAAAATTGGGTCGACCCAAGTTCATAAATTTTTCTTTTCTCTTCCTTTTCGCTTCTAAAAATTTTTCTCGCTTCCAATTCGTACAAATTCTTTCTGGGACAATGATACATGAGTAAGGAATCTATAGATGACAAGTTTGACTCATGTTTTATGGGCTTTTAGAAATGGGAGGAATGTATCATGAGACTGCTTGCTCCCTTCTATATCTCTTCAATAAAAAGGATCACATATGCCTAATTCCCTCCTTAGCATGCAGAATCTATCTTCACTCAAGGATTTTGTGAATATGCCAGCTAATTATTTTTCAGTGTATATATGCTCAATACATATGTTTCCATTTTGCACATGATCCCTAATAAAATGATATCTTATTTCTATGTGTTTGGCTTTAGAATGCTGAACCGAATTTTTAGTGAGGTTGATGGCACTAGTATTATCACACTTAATAGGAATGTTATCTAGCTTAACTCCATAGTCCTCTAGTTGTTGCTTAAGCCATAGTACTTGAGCACAACAACTGCCAGCAGCTATATATTCAGCTTCAGCTGTTGACAGTGCCACTGAATTCTGCTTTTTGCTAAACCATGATACTAAGTTGTTTCCTAAGAATTGACATGTTCCACTAGTGCTCTTTCTATCTAATTTGCATCCAGCAAAATCAGCATCTGAGTATGCAAGCAAATCTAGACAGGAGTCTCTTGAGTACCATAATCCTATGTTCGTAGTTCCTCTTAAATATCTAAGGATTCTTTTAACAGCACTTAAATGTGACTCCTTAGGATCTGATTGGTATCTAGCACATATTCCTACACTAAACACGATGTCTGGTCTACTAGCAGTAAGGTAGAGCAAGGATCCAATTAGTCCTCTATAAAGCTTAATATCAATACTCTTTCCTTTCTCATCTTTGTCAAGCTTACTAGTAGGATTCATTGGAGTGCCTACTCCCTTATGATTTTCATTCCCAAACTTCTTTAGTATTTCCTTTGTATACTTAGTTTGATGAATGAAGATACCTTTTTTTGTTTGTTTGATTTGTAATCCTAGAAAGAAACTTAGTTCTCCCATCAAACTCATTTCGAATTCTCCGTGCATTAAATCAGCAAATTCTTTGCAAAGAGTATCATTTGTGGCACCAAAGATTATGTCATCTACATATATTTGTACCACTAATAGATTTTTGTCCTTTCTTTTGAGAAACAGTGTTTTATCTACATTTCCTCTACTAAAGTCATTATTTAGTAGAAATTTGCTTAATCGATCATACCAAGCCCTAGGTGCTTGCTTCAATCCATATAATGCCTTATGTAGTCTAAACACATGATTTGGCAATTCATGATTCTCAAAACTAGGAGGTTGCTCTACATATACTTCTTCCTCTATAAAACCGTTTAAGAATGCACTTTTTACATCTATTTGATACAATTTGAAATCCATGAAACATGTGAAAGCTAGAAGTAATCTAATAGCCTCTAATCTAGCTACAGGAGCAAATGTTTCATCAAAATTTATCCCTTCTTCTTGATTGTATCCCTTAGCTACAAGTCTAGCTTTATTTCTTATAACTAACCCATTTTCATCTAATTTATTTCTAAAGATCCATTTTGTTCCAATTACAGAGTTATGCTTTGGTCTTTCAGTTAATGTCCATACATTACTTCTTTTGAATTGATTTAATTCTTCTTGCATGGCATTTATCCAATTGGTATCTTTTTCAGCTTCTTCATAAGTCTTAGGTTCTAACTGTGAAACAAAAGCAAGATAATCATTTAAATTTCTAAGAGAGGATCGAGTTCTTACCCCTTGAGATGGATCACCAATGATTAAGTCTTTAGGGTGTCCATATGCATACCTCCATTCCTTTGGCAAGTTTTGAGATTGTGGTGGCACCCAATCATCTCCCTTATCTTGAATTGGCACGTTATCAATATTCAACTTTTTAAAGTTAATAATTCCAGTATCATCATCAAGAATATTCTCTTTCCTAGCAGACTCACTATCAGACTCATCAAATATGATATTAACTGACTCTTCGACTACAAGAGTTCTTTTATTGAATACTCTGTATGCCCTGCTAGATGTGGAGTATCCTAAGAAGATACCTTCATCTAACTTGGCATCAAATTTACTTAGATCCTCCTTGCCATTGTTTAAAATGAAATATCTACATCCAAATACTCTAAGATATTTAGCAGTTGGTTTCTTGTTCTTCCAAAGTTCATAAGGAGTTTTCTTGGTTATTGGTCGTATTAACACCCGATTTAGAATATGGCAAGCAGTGCTTATAGCTTCAGCCCAAAAGTACTTTGGAAGATTTGATTCGCACAACATCGTGCGTGCCATTTCTGCCAATGTCCTGTTTTTTCTTTCAACAACCCCATTTTGTTGAGGCGTTCTAGGTGCTGAAAATTGATGTGAGATACCATTTTTATTACAAAATTCTTCAAAGTATTGATTTTCAAATTCAGTACCATGATCACTTCGAATTGCTACTAAGGTGAGCTTCTTTTCATTTATGATATTATTATAAAGTTTCAAGAATTCTAAAAATGCTTCATTCTTATGTGCCAAAAATGAAACCCATGTATATCTTGAAAGATCATCTACAATAACTAGTCCATACTTCTTTCCTCCTAGACTCGCAGTTCTAGTGGGTCCAAATAGATCCATGTGTATGAGTTCAAAAGGCCTAGTTGTTGATACTATATTCTTTGATTTGAAGGATGATTTAGTTTGTTTTCCTAATGAGCATGGTCCACAGATTTTGTCCTTTTCAAAAATCAATTTTGGCACATCTTTTATTAATTCCTTCTTGACTAGTTTTGATATTAATTCCATACTAGCATGTCCTAGTCTACGATGCCAAAGCCAACTTGTTTCATTTTTCTTTTCTTCATTAGTAATTAAGCATAATCCATTTTTCTTGCCTAAATCCTGAAGATCTACCATGTAAATATTTCTTTGCCTTTGTCCTACAAGTACAATGCTATTATCTTTAGGATTTGTGATTGTGCATACTGATGCTTCAAATGTGACTTTAAACCCTTTATCACAAAATTGACTTATGCTAAGTAGGTTATGTTTCAAACCCTTAACTAATAAGATATTTTCTATGAAAGTAGATGGAGTAATGAAAATTTTATCCTTTCCAATGATATACCCTTTTCCATTGTCTCCATAGGTTACTACTCCACCCTTCTTAAATTCCAAGGTGACAAATTGATCTACGTCACCGGTCATGTATCTTGAACAGCCGCTATCTAGATACCATCGTTTTTCCACTTTATTAGCTGCAAGACACCCCTGCAATAAAGATCAAGAAAGAGCTTTAGGTACCCAAACTATGTTGGGTCCTTTAGGGTTAGTACTTGATATTCCTTTTGGAACCCAAACTTTCTTGAATTTAAGCTTATGATTATTACTCAATTTGTTTTGACTGGACTTTCTATAGTTACATTCATATGCTTTATGTCCTAATTTATTGCAGCAATGACAAGTAATATTTTCATTTTTAGCTTTTATAAAAATGTTATTTAAGTATTTTTGTTTCCTATTTATTTTATATCCTAATCTAGCCTTATCATATACAGCTTTTTGACTATCAAGAATCATATTTAATTTGGTAGAACTAAGTGTAAACTTATGTACTAAGAATTTATATTTTTCAGCATCTTCTTTTAACTTGACATTTTCAGCAATTAGATTCTTGGTTTCATTTGTGAGTTTCCTACTTAATGTTTCATAGTTATGAGATAGTTTTAACTTATCTTTGATAAGAGATTGATTTTCTTCTTTTAGAACTTTATTTTTATTGATTAGTTTTTTATGTTCTTCCATGAGTTCTAAAAATGCATCATGTAATTCATCAACAGTAAAATTACATTCAAGTTCAGAATCTACCTCATCGTCATTGGCCATATGACATATTTGGGCCGTCTCTTGATGATCTTCCTCTTCCGAACTTGACTCCTCACTTTCACTCCATTCAGCCATAAAGTTCTTCTTTTTCAGTTTTCTTGCCATCCACTTTAATTCCGGGCAATCTATCTTATAATGCCCGGGCTTGTTACACTCATAACAAATAGGTGATTCTTTTTCCTTTTTTTTGTCCTTACCCTTTTCTTTGCTTGAGCTACCTTTGAAGAAGGGTTTCTTTTTATGAAATCTATTCTTACCTCTCATAAATTTTCTGAATTTTCTTCCAAGCATAGCCATTCCTTCTTCATCAAATTCATCATCATCATCTGAATCTTCCGACTCAGTTTGTTGTTTTGGAGTGATTGACTTTAGGGCAATGGTCTTTCTTCTCTTGACCTCATCTTCTGAATTTTGCCTCATGGTCAACTCATGGGTCATGAGTGATCCTAGAAGTTCCTCTAATTGCAGTGTATTGAGGTCCTTACCTTCCTGAATTGCAGTTACCTTGGCCTCCCAAACTCTTGGTAGAGACCTGAGAATTTTTCGCACCAATTCAGAGTTAGTATAAGACTTTCCTAAACACTTTAGCCCATTTATAATTTCAGTAAAACGAGTAAACATATCAGTTATAGACTCAGTGGATTCCATTTTAAACAATTCATACTTATGTACTAATATGTTTATTTTTGACTCCTTAACTTGATTAGTCCCTTCATGTATGACCTCAAGTTTGTCCCAAATTTCTTTTGCAGAGATGCATGTAGATATTCTATTGAATTCACTTACATCTAATGAACAGTAAAGTACATTAATTGCTTTTGCATTTAATTATGCTAATCTTCTATCACTTTCATTCCAATCCATTTCTGGTTTGGGTATGATAGTGCCCTCTATACTAATTGTGGGTGTGTGAGGTCCTCTAGTAATGATATACCACAATTCATAGTCTAAAGCTTGAATGAATATCCTCATCCTAGCTTTCCAGCATGTGTAATTTGTGCCATTAAATAGAGGAGGTCTATTTGTGGATTGCCCCTCACTCATAGAACATCCCACTTGGGTTGTCATGATCTTTAACTCTTGATTGTGAGATCAATAAGTACTATTGGAGCACCTTACTCTGATACCACTTGTTGTCCAAGGTGACAAACCAAGAGGGGGGGTGAATTGGTTTCTCTTAATTTTAATTATCTTACTTATGTCAATTGATGAGTTAGTGGAATTAAACAAAGCACAATACAAACAACAAAAAGTATAGTGGTTCGGTGCTCTCCTAAGCACCTACGTCCACTCCCCAAGCGACCCCTTGGAAATTCACTATAATCCCGCGGATTACAGTTGGATTGTTTTCCGGGCTCACAATCCAAAAACCCTTACACTTTGGTTTTTCGGGTTCACCAAAAACCTATGTTAGTTTTACGGGCTCACCAACGAACCTATGTTGGTTTTTCGGGCTCACCAACGAACCTTTACAATTGGTTTTACGGGTTCACCAATCAACCTACACCGTTGGTTTTGCGGGCTTACCAACTAACCTTTACAAGGAGTTTAATAAACGAAGTAAGAAGATTTAAGCTCCTAGATGAGCAAATATAACAATATAATCTACAAAGAAGAGTTTAGAGAATAGTTATCGCTTGATGTGACTTCTCTCTTCCTTGTCAAGGATGCTTCACTCTTCAAGGGTGGATGGAGCTCTTAATGACTCTTGGAATCTGCTCAACCACTTTCTTTTGACTCTTGAATGAAGCACTTGAATGAAGAAGATTAGGGCACTTTGTCTTTCTTATGTACTCTTTGATATTTTGCAAAAGGATGTTTTCTCTGATGAATAGTGCCACTTTAAATAGTTTCCTTCATCCATTGGACAAGCCCCAATGGTTAGAATTCAAAAACTAGCCATTACTCACTGTTGGAAGGATAAAAAGTACTTCTGCAGAACTAGCCGTTATGCTTCTGCCCGTGCTTGGGTCGACTCAACCTTTCCTTGGGTCGACCCAACTTTCACTTGGGTCGACTCAACCTTTTCTTGGGTCGACCCTCTCAGAACCACAGAAACTTATAATTCAGCCTTCCTTCACTTGGGTCGACTCAACATTTCTTTGGGTCGACTCAAGGTTCAGTTAGGTCGACTCAACTTTCACTTGGGTCGACCCTCTCAGGGTTTCCAGAGAACCTATTCTGCCAATGTATTCTGTCACTGCCTTTGGGTCGACCCTCTCAGTGTTTGGGTTGACTCAAGCTTGGGTCGACTCAACTTCCTCTTGGGTCGACCCTCTCAGTGTTTCCAGAGAACTGTTTTCTTGAGGCTTGAGAGGCTTGAGATTTGGGTCGACTCATGCTTTCCTTGGGTCGACCCAATCAACTTTGGGGTCGACTCAATCCACACTTTGCTGCAACTCAAGGTTAGATTCATCCATATAAACAATGAAATGCATCTTTATCTTATTATACAAATATAATGAGAGTAACAGACTTATAAATGAAGTATCGAATTAACTTGTAACATACTCTTGATTATTGCTTGTTAATCATCAAAATAACACTATCATCCTCAGAGAAGGGAGAAATTGCAATATAGGGGGAGAAGTAAGAGAAGTAGAATAAGTTATAAGAGAAGTTAGAGAAATTCTTCATACCTAAGATATAAAAGGGGAGTATATATATACATCCTTAAGCAAAGCTAAGTTGGAAGAAAATATAAGAAAGCAATTGTATAGAGATATGTGTAACAATAAAAAATTCTGCACTCTAAAACTTCAAAACAAGAAAATCTGGAGTTTAATCAAAAATTCTAAATGTGGCACATACTTCTCTTGTCTCGATACATAACTTGAAACTCTTATTGTGACACAAATTTTTGGAGTCTTATCTTCAATAAAACACAAGAATAAGGGGGAGCAAAACTAGAGTTCAATTGGCATAAATTTAGATTAGATCGAGGAAGATTTTGGTTGGCACACCCTTTAATTTAAAAAATTCTGAATTTTCAGCTTTTAAAGCATTTTCTAAACTTTAAACCTCAATTCAAATATAAACGCCAACTTCGGTACACTCAATGTTTTGTAATCATCAAAAGAGGAAGATTGAGGATGATAATGTTATTTTGATGATTAACACAACCATTGAGGCCATATCAAATTAGAAATGCAAATTAACTCGATACATCATTAAGGAATGGCACACCCTCGATACATTCACGATACATTAGGAAAATACAGTCAAAACAACTCTCAAAGATTAACAACGAGATAAAATTTGTAGTAGAGAATGATAGAAAGCTTTTAAATTCATTTCGGCAAAGTTTCAAGTAGAGTATATTCTAAAGGGCAAAACTATAATTTTCATTATTAAGGGTATGAAACTCTAATGTGCCATATATTCTAATTTACTTGGAATATGTTTTATTGATCCTATATGCTAGTCTAACTCTAATATGCAGACAATCATGATTAGAGTCGACCCCAATTAGTTTCGAGTCAACCCCGATATATTTGGCACGCCTGGGAACGAAGTGGCACGCTTTTGAAACACTTGGCACAAAGTAGGAGTCAACCCCAGAAGAGACTGAGTCGACCCTGGCACGTTTTGGCACGTTCTGACATATATGGCATAGATGAACAGTAAATGGGGCCGACCCCAAGTTTCCATGAGCCGACCCCAGATTCAGCCACTGCAAAAAAAATAGCTTTCTGAAAATTACTGAGAGGGTCGACCCTAAGCTTTCTTGAGCCGACCCCAGGTGGAGCCGACCCCAGGAAGCCTTGAGCCAACCCTAGTGGAGCCGACCCCAAGATGAGAACTCAACATACATGTCTCTGGAATCCCTGAGAGGGCCGACCCCACTGTAGCTTGGGTTGACCCCAAGAAAGCATGAGTCAACCCCAGCCTGAAAAGTCGGAAAAACAAGCTTCTTGATTTTCTGAGAGGGCTGACCCCACTATAGCAGGGGCCGACCCTACTGTAACAAGAGCCGACCCCAGAAAAACTTAAGCCGACCTCAGCCTGATGAACAGTGACTTGAGCCGACCCCAGCATGGGTGACAGCCCAACGGCTAGTTCTGCAGAATTATTTTTTAAGTCCCCAAAGGCTATAAATGGCTACTTTCTCCATTCCAACGGTAGGAAAGTGTTCTTTAGAGGTTGGAAAAGTATTTAAGAGGCACTATTCATCAAAGGAAGGCATCTTTTGAAAATCAAGAAGCACATTCAAGCGAAAATCCTAGAAAAGCAAGCCTCATTCAATTGCTTCATCTCAAGAGCCCAAAGAAAGTGGTTGAGCAGTGTTAAAGAGTCATCAATAGCTCCACCAACCCTTGTGAAGTGAAGCAAACTTGACAAAGAAGAGAATAGCTCCTCCAAAGCGATAAACATTCTCTAAACTCTTCTTTGTAGTTTATAATTGCTTTATTTACTTTTTTAGGAGCTTTCATTCTTTGCTTATTACTCACTACAGGAGAACTTATCTTTTCCGACACTATTTAGGGCCTTTAGCGACGCTTATAAGCGTCGGCTAAACATCCGGCGACGCTAATCAAAGCGTCGCAGAAACGTCGGCGATACCGGAGTGGAAAAACTTTTTGCCGACGCTAATTAAAAGCGTCGACAAAAATCGGGATTTGCCAACGCTTTTTGCCGACGCTTTAAAGCGTCGGCAAATATTGTTTTTCGATGCTATAAAGCGTCGGAAAAAACCATCATGGCACGCGGGTTACGCCTAGGCCGACGGTTTTTACCGACGCTTTAAAGCGTCGGGAAATGTAATTATTTTAAAAAAAATTAAAAATATCAAACTCCATATATTTACATATATCATAAAACACACATTATACAATATGAACCAAACATTCAAATTACATTGATATTGATACAAACATTCAGATCATTCGAAATATTTATATTGTCATATTTGATTAAATTTACATAAAAAGTTATGAATTACAATGTACTTTGAAAATATAAAAAATATATACATATCAAACTCCATAAAAAAATAATCTACAAAGTATCAGGGACGGGATTCAGCTCCATCATCATCATCTCTGCGAGCATTTGAAGTATCAGGAATCTAAAAAAAAAAAAAAGAAACCTTAGATATTTGTAAAAATGGGATACATTAACTTATACATCATAATTGATAATATGTAAAGTATTCAAAAATATATAGTTAGTTACCTGAGAAGGGAGAAATCGTTGTAACAAAGATGAAATATTCGTAAGCTGGGACTGCAATTTTTCTTGGTTCGGCACTGGATTTCGACTTATTTATCCAACTTTTGTCCATTCTATTAAAATACTGATTGAGCTGCAACTAATATAAAAAAAAATTAGACAACTGAAAGGAAGAACATGCTCAATAATACATACAATTGCATGTGACCTATACGCAGCCAGCATGCCAACGAAGCTTGGATCAGCATAAGGGTAAGGAACGCAAGCCTGTTACAGAAACACCGCAATAACCATCAAGCATATGCAGAAGCATACACATGAACACAGAAATATGTGGTTACAAACGGTCTAAAGCAGTCAAGACCACTTAAAATTTCAAGAATATGGCATCAACTTACAAAAGGCCGGCTATAATCGGGTCTTGGAGGTACAAAGGCAGCTTCTGGAGTCCCCAGAGATAAACCTGAGTTCATGTGACCCTCAACCCGCTTTCCACATGTATTAGCATTACCTAAGTGGGAAAAAAAAACACCCAACATCAGATGGCTTACATCTGGTGGCACAATGGCAGACCTCATTACATTGCGAAAAAAAAGAAAGCCTAAGATATAGGTTTCAAAAAAATATATTTGACAACAATTACCACCTTATATATGCACACAAGGTCAAATCAGTGACTTAGAATACCATTCACAATTGAATAAAT
Source organism: Phoenix dactylifera (assembly GCF_009389715.1). NCBI lineage: Eukaryota > Viridiplantae > Streptophyta > Magnoliopsida > Arecales > Arecaceae > Phoenix > Phoenix dactylifera. The sequence continues at coordinate 23,704,800 of NC_052393.1, forward strand.
AATAATGACTGCCAAGCTGCCAGCTTATTGCCAATAAATTGGCCGCAAAACTTCTTTATATCGTGAGAACTCCCCAGATCAAAACTTGAAGAACATATTTTGTACCATTGATCATCTCTAAGATTGCATTAGGCATTTAGTCAGGATTTTGTCAAGTAATGTTCTTCTAAAGTAAGTACATAATAAGAGGAAAAAGTAAAAAATGGTAAAACAATTGGCTACACAATTTGATGCTGAACGGACAAAACTACTCTCTGAATATTTGTTGCTAAAGGGTTGCCTGTCATAAGCCTTTACATTATTAAGAGGCATCTCTCAGTTCCATAGATATTGCAAGTCCTAAGAGATGTTGCACGCTTCTTGCTTTTACTGCAATATCGTTATAATAAAAAACCAAGCTATTTAATAATCATGCACTGAAAGGAACATAAGAAAACTGCAATCCAGAATTTAAATCATCCTAAACCACTGTCACAAAGAACTTGATATACATATTCCAGCACAATTGAATGAATTTTTATAAACAAGAGGGCAGTATCATTGGAAGGCTGAAATAAACATATTAAACCATACATCAGGAGTTACCAAAGTACATTAGCAACTAAATAGAATGGTAAGAAAAGGCCCAATAGATATCAAAGAAAATTTCTGAATTTGAAAGTTAGAATTGAACAAATACACAAAGAGAAACTAATAAATGGCATAAGTACCTAATCTGGGAAAAAACATCAAACTAGATACTAACGATCAAAATCAAAAAAAGAACATATTGCAGGTATTAGTTGTAGTTTTTAAAAGCAGTCCAGTTGGAAGCCTATACAGGCCATATAATTTTTTCTAAAAAAATTAGGAATAAGAATGACTAATACGTTACTTTTTCAAGTTGTATGTTTGAAGCTTTGATATCAAACCTCTTGATTTATTAACTTGGAAATCACATAACAAAAATTAATTATGTGCAAGACTCCTTTGCTATGAGCAAAAAAAAAAATGTGGGCTCTATATTCAAAATAAGAGGAAATTAAAGGGGAGTGTGGGCACAAAATATTCATTCATTTAAATCTTAAAGTGTCCCTCTGATGATCAGAGCAACTTAACATCCAACATTCGGACAGAAAAGATTTCAAATAACTTGCAATAAAATCTACAATAAATCTAAACAAATCCAGCGTTGTTCTCCTCGATGAAGCTGATCGTCAAGTTGATCAGAAGCAAAAATGCACCATATGGGTTCCTGCCATATAATTTTTTAATCCCCACGAAATCCTGCCAGTCTGGGGGCTTCCCCTGTTGAACGGAATCAAGAACCCATATGGGTTCGTCACAGAAAAAAAAAATTAAAAAAGAAGAAGAAATGCACCAGAGAAAACAATTAGATTATGGTGTTTCCAGGACTCACCCCTCCGTTCGCGAGGGCGATGGCCATGATGGCCGCCGCCTCCATCACCCACGACAGCGGATTCCACATGAACCCTAAGAATTTCAGAAACTTGCTCTCCTGCAACCACAAACAAATTCAAAAAATAAATAAATAAATCAACAGCTAGATTAAAAAACAAAAAGCACATACAAGAGGGTTGTCTCACAAATCTATATCAGTTGAAGTGGTGTGGGAAAGAACACATCCCCTCCCGCGTGCATCTCAGATTATCAAACACCTCCTTCAAGGGTATGTTGTCGTCGAATCACATCCCGCCCGCCACCACCGCCGTATCCTCAGCTCGGAGGGGTAGAACACCTTTCTCGACGGCGCGGGGTCGTCCTCGAAGCTCGAAGGGGGAGGGGGATCCGGAGGGGGAGGGGGATCCGAAGCTCGGTGGGGGGTTTGGGGGGAGATGATCGGGGAGGAAGGAGGGGGGGAATGATGGCGGCTAGGGATGAAAGGGTTAGGGTTTTTTCCTCCGCACGAGAGAGAGAAAGAGACAGAGGGAAAAGGCAGGGGATCGGGAAAAAGGCAGGAGATCCGTGGGTTTGGTGGCCTTTTCCTTCCGACGACGCTTTGAAGCGTCGTCTTATTTTAATTTCATCCAATGCTATAAAAAAGCATCGTAGTATGTCAGCGCTGTTTCGAAATTTGCCGACGCTTTCTGTTAGCGTCGGCAAAAAAGAGTCGGCAAAACCCTATTTTGTTGTAGTGACTCTTGTTGTAAGGTTTGTTGGTAAGCCCGTAAAACAACATGTAGGTTGTTCGTGAGCCTGCAAAACCAATATTGAGGTTTATTGGTGAGCCCGGAAAACCAATTGTAAAGGTTTTAAATTGTGAGCCCGGAAAACAATCCTACTGTAATCCGAGGGATTATAATAAAATTTTCAAGGAGACGGTTGGGGAGTGGACGTAGGTGCCTTGGGGTGCACCGAACCACTATACATCGTGGTGTTTGGGCTGTGGCTTCACTTGTGATAATTCTTGCATTATCCTTCATCTTTGCTATAGTTTAATTCATTAAAGTAATTTAAGAAAGTATCCACCGCACTCAACTAAGGAAGTTTTTTAAAGCACTAAAAATTTAGAAAAATCCAATTCACCCCCCCCCCCCCCCCCCTCCTCGCCCCCCCTCCCCCTCTTGGGTTGTCACCTTGGGTAACAGATATGCTCTTTGAATTTATAGTCATATTTCTTTTCAGTTGTAAAAAAGGTAAACAAATATTAATGTTAATTAAAATAGATATGTTATTCAATATTAAAGGTAAATATTTCTTTTCAGTTGCTATTATCTCTCCTGCATGCATTTAACCATGGTGGGCATCAAATTTGGAAAAACTTTATTACCCAATATTTGTGTTATAGTTGCCATCCTCGTCCGTTCAATTTTAGTATACAACATTTATTTATTTTGGCCACCTTAGTTTAGCCATCCTTTCATTGGGAGATAGATCGATAGAGTAACAAACTCATAGAGAGAGAGAGAGAGAGAGAGAGAGAGAGAGAGAGAGAGAGAGAGAGAGAAGTCAGTCTTGAGATACTGAGCATCCATGTCCAAGACCATTTTCTTGGTATATGTTGAAAGATCTAGTCCCATGCTAAAAGTGCTATAAATACCAGCAGGTTGATGGCAAGTTTTATTTTCATCTCAAGGGTGTTAGTTTGATGCTCTATAAAGAAATGAGATTGTTTAAGGGTTTGGGTCTCTTCATATGGGCTGCTTCAGCCTTTCTTCTTGTTCATGAACTACACCCAGTATCTTGTGGTGGTCTAGGAAATAGGTTCGTTGAGAATGGAGACCTTGTCACCGATTTGCCTGGCCAACCAGTAGTCCAGTTCCGGCATTACGCCGGATACGTGACGGTGAACAAGAAGAATGGGAGGGCCCTCTTCTATTGGTTCTTCGAGGCTGCATCTCATGCTGATGAGAAGCCTCTAGTCTTGTGGCTCAATGGAGGTAAGGATCCTTGCTTGTTCGTGATATGATGGGGATTACAACCATCCTACTGAGCTGTTTAAATTTTGGTGTAGGTCCCAGGTGTTCCTCCGTTGGCTATGGTGCAGCGCAGGAGATTGGTCCTTTCCTGGTTGAAAAAGATGGGAGTAAGCTCAAGTTCAATCCATTCTCTTGGAACAAAGGTACTGCTTGAAATAAAATGACATACGTATATATAACATACATATATATACATATATGTAAGAGGTTTTTTGAAATTTAAACTGAAATTTGCCCGTTGAAGAACTTAATGAACGGCCGTTATCAACTTGAATGATTTGCGTGTTGAAAAAACTCAACCGGTTATCAAAACCTTCTTGAATAGAGACCAATGTTTCTTTAGGTGAAGCCTAAAAAGGGCCTCACCAAGAGGGAAAGAGAGGGTCCTCTCATTTTCATTTTTTTATAGCTAAAACGGACATTTCATACATCACGGGTACGAATACACCTAATAGAATCAGAAAACAAAACGTCCTGAAGTGCTCCGGGCATCTTTCTCTCTCCAGTCCATAGGATACCTCCTAAGTGGCTTGCAACATATGCCGCCACCCAATTGGCCGCCCCATTGGCCTCACGATATACATGCATAGCCTGGAATGTGACACCTTCCCTCGCCATCTCCTAAATGTCATGGAGCAGGGGATGAACTACTCCATAACTGCTCAAGCCCTTTCAGACCCAGCTGATCACTGTGGCCGAATCTCTCTCCAGTAGGATTGAACTCGCCTGAAGTACTCGCCGTGTGTAACTCATACCCATCCAAGCCACCCGCATCTCTGCCCCAGAAACCGAAATGTCGAAAATCTAACAGCCACCCGCTGCCACCGCACCAGAACTCGGACCTCTGATGACGAATCCAGCCCCACCTCTCCTACCTCCATCCAATATCACAGTTTCACGCGAAGAAAGAGCCTTTCAAGCCCCGTTTTCTTCCTTTTTTGTTGAAAAAGATGGGAGTAAGCTCAAGTTCAATCCATTCTCTTGAAACACAGGTATTGCTAGAAATAAAATGGCGTACATATATACACATATGCATGCATGCATATATAATAGTATGCATATATAATAATTTTGTTCTAACGAGAAGAAAGCTGATTCTTGGTGATAAAGAGACATTATCTGAGATTTGGTCTTGGAGATCAATGAGCCAAGATTTGCTCTTTCTAGATACAAGAGGAGGACTACATCAATTCAACGATATATCCGAAGGTCTATTGGCCAAAATATGGTTTAAAAACTAAACATTTATGTCTTGAATTTAATATTTAGTAGTTCTCCATTTTATGTATAGAAAAAGAATATAATAATTAGTGTGTTGAAACTCATTCAGGATGATTTTACAAAAAGAAATCCAAAGGATCTTTGCTGCTCTAGCTAGCTTAATTATCTAGTTTTCACAATAGTCTTCCACTCACCTTGGTTAAGATCTATTTGTATTGACTACCATTAAAAAAGTTTATAGTAGCCAACAACATAAACTTCTAGTATGAAGTTATAGTTTATTATACTTATTCAAAACTTGTTTAAATTATAAAATAAACTTATTCCAATTATATTATGGTATTTTATTTGTTAATAATTAATTGTTCTTGTAAAAATTCAATCCTCTTCCTTTTGGTAAAATAAATAACTCTATTTTCTTCTTTATAATATCTTGAAAATATTTTTATTTAAAATATTTAAAAATACTAATAATTTCGATATATTTATATAATCATTTAATTTTTTTCTAAAGTCCTTTAAAAATAGATAATGCATATGCTTCTTTTTATCCATGTTATAATTAAAAAGTAATGGTATTTAATATAGAATATTTTTAATACATTATATTACATATTTTATCTAAGTAGTTTTAATTTTTTACATATTTTAATCTAAATCCTTGGTTAGATCGGTCTCCATGCAAGTTTTTAATAATTATATATTGGATCAGTACCTAGTTATGGTGTGTCATCTGCAATATTGATAGTGAATTTTATACCGAGAACTATTTTTGTCTATTTATTAAACTGACTCGACTCATGTAATTTGTCCATTAAATGGTTCTGGTCAAATCAAGTTGACAATAATATATTTAACCCATAAAAAAATTTAGGTGAAAATATAATACATAATCAATTTCTTTAAATTTACTATGCTTCTAATATTCAATAAGCATTAAAGATTACCTATCTTAAAAGTAGGTACGTTATGCACCCTCTATATTAATAAATTATTTATAACACATCTTTACTAAATTAATAGTTATGAATGTTTGTAAAATTATTATAAAATAGATTAAAAATCCCAAGCTAAAGCAAACCTACATTTCTCCAACTATTTATCCAACTTGACTGATCATGTAACCCATTCAGGTAGTAGGTTTGGCCAAATGAAGTTGAAAATAGCATATTTAACCTGCTAAAATTTGTTAAGTACAAATAGAACATATAATAGTTGATCAATATATGTATTTAAAACCTCATTACTTCTAAACATCATTAGGCAAATGTAATATATTTAGTGATGAAATACTATCATCACAAAGAATCCAAATTAGTTTGCAATGATACTAATTTATCATAAAAAATAAATTATAGAAAATTAGCAATCAAAACTATTAGTTATACAATGATGTATGGGGAGCAAAATTTATTTCATCAATAAATAGTCAATATCATGCAACAAAATTGTATATAATGCTAATTAAGTTTTATTTAACTAGAAAAAAATTATCCTTACAAGATAATATCACAACATAAAAAAATATTGCAATATCTATAAATAGCCATTATAATATTATATAGGTCTTTTAAAAAAAAATTTATAACTGTTACTATAGAATATGTGGCGATTTTATGGTATATATACCATCATTATATAATAACTTTTCAGTAACACTTCTGACAAGCTGCTACAATATTATATATCTTTTATTATATTTTTTTAAAATCTATTACAAGAAAACTTTCATAGAAACACATTTTGCCGAACATTACTAAAATTCCATCGCTATAGACTATTTTTGGTGTAGCCTCCACTGTTCCGTTAGCTATGCAATGTTTAGCTCTTTGCAATGCATGAAGGTACAAAACATTTGTGGTTGCTCAATAACATAGATCTAATAATTTTAATTCTTGGCCAGCAATCCAATAAAAATATTTTAGGACCACCACTTGCTGTTTGCATCCCATAAGTAGCAGAAGATAAGTGTGTTTTTGTCATCCTTAATTTGAATGACCAACATATCATATAATTCCTAGTTTCCTTCGTTGTTATAAAAAAAGTGGTAAGCCAACTTAATTCTTCAATGATTCTAAGAACTTCACATAGGACTTCATTTAAAACATCAATATATAAACTAGATTTGATTACTTTAAATTATGTAATTAACTAATCCAAACCGCTTTTTAACAAAATTACTAACACCATGTAATCTTATACCACCAAAATAAGCATCTACATTCATAAAAATGGATAAAAAGAATGTAAGGATATAAAATATACCAGAATATGTACTTTACCTGCATAACAGTCATTCACATTAACATAACCAAGAGCAGTAACAATTCAATACACATAAACTGTCTTTGGTTAACCAAAATAAATGCGCCAATAATTGTTAACTAATTTTGTTGAGGCCAACTTACTGTTCCTTGAGTCTCCAGTAGGTGTAGGCTTTTCCTACTCAAACACAACCAGCGACTATGAGATTCTTGGAGATTCCTTTACAGGTGAACTATGTGAACTATGCTTATTGAAATACCTACTTACGCTCTTCTTATACCACAAGCATCTAAGAATTAATACCACTATTCATGTTTGCCTGAGTTTTTTAGTTTGATTTACATATTACTTACTGTTGCTGGAAATTGGACCCGGGGGCAACCTTCGGTCGAGGAGAGGGAGCGACTGTTGACTCTCACGGCGGGGCGGCGGTCTGTCGGCGGGCGGCGTCCTCCGTCCGGGGCGGTCGGAGAGAAGGAACAGCAGGTCCTCGCAGCGGGGCGGCGATCCGTTGGCTGGCGGCGTCCTCCGTCCGGGTGCCTGCACACGAACCGGTGGCCGGGTTCTCCGGCGCCGGCCCTCCGACGCTCAAGTCAGGGAGGGGGCAAATAGTGGGGAGAAGGAGATAGACAGTGATTTTTGGGTGTATGAATGTTCCAATCCCCTCTTGAGAGGCCAAGGCTCCCTTTTATATGCGGGGGTCGGTTTACCTGTGATGTAACAAGGCGAGGCCGTAGTACGGCTTGGCATGTTGTTCAGGTCGGCGCTCGGTCAGGCGAATCATTGCACTGATGTCGGCGGTATGGCCGAGATCAGAGACTTATCATAGTCGACTAGACCCTGCTGGGTCGATTTGCCGTGGAGAGCTGGGGATCCGTAGATGTCAGGAGCCATGCGCATTTATTGTGGAGTAAGTCGGAGATCCGCATTTATTATGGAGTAAGCCGGAGATCCGCATTAATGGTGGAGTAAGCCGGAGATCCGCATTTATTGTTGAGTGTGCCGGAAGATTACAGCGGCCATGCGCAATAAATGCCGGAGGGGTGTTAGAGTACGGTCCTCGGACATCGGGGTTTCTCTTAGGTCGGAGGTTTCGGGGTCGGTCGTCTCGTGGCCGAGCGTTCCGAGGTCGGACGCTGACTTCGGCTGTCCGGGGTCGGAGGTTGTACGGCTTCTTAGGGGCATTTATGTCATTTGGGGGGAAACTTTATTCCCCCCAACACTACCCCCCGACTTCCGAGTTCGAGCGGCTTGTGGGGCTCGGACGTGGGAAGTAAAGTCTGTCACTAAGGTTGGGGGGAAGGTCTCGCCCGCCCCCTTGTGCTTTCCGGAGCTTTCATGGTGAGATATGCGCCCTTTGGCGTCTCGAGGCTGCTTTATTCGGTGAGCTAATGATGGAGCTCGTATCATCATGCTTCTTGAATCGCCAGGATCATTTTACGGCGGATTAATGATGGGGGACCTCGAGCTCGTCGAGGCGGTGTCTCGATTCCGTAATCGACGTTTCTGGCTCATTAATGAGTGTGCCGTTACGGGGTTTGAAACGGACACGCGGCGCGACCCGAGGTCGGACGCTTTCGATTTCATGTTACTGGATCATAATTCCGAAGAAGTGGAGGCCTCATCGGGGCTCCACGTGTCCCAGATCTTATTAAACGAGGGGAGCGGGGGTTACGTCCGCTCGTTCCTCAAGACGATTTGATTCTGTGGATCCATGATGAGGCCCCGAGATCCGATGGGACAACGCTTCGATTTCGTATCCGATTTATCAAACCGGAGTGAATACGGTGCCTCGGCTTCCGAGGTCGACACGCGGCGCAACCCGGTCGGGGGGATGGGAACCGACCCCGTCGATCTGAGCCGTCAGGGGGGTCTATATAAACCCCACGAGTCTGCCCTAAAGGTCTTGTTTGGCCGCCTCTTATTTTCGTCGTCTTTCCCCCCTGCTTCCTCCCTCAGCTGAATCTTGCTGGTGGTGCCCGGAGCGATTTCCGGCAATGTCCAGTAGGTTTTCTTCCTGTTTTCACTAGGGTTTCCTCTTTTCTCCTCCTCGTCAACTTCCATTTTCTACTTTTAACTTTTGCTCCACTCTTCCGTGAGAATGGGTTCCGGTCCCGAAGAGGTTGGGTCAAGTCTGTCGGAAGAGGAGCTGGAGTTAATCCGCTCCCGTTTCTTCTTCCAGCCCGGGTTTTGCCTTGAAACCGCAGGGCCGGAAGACAGGGTGACGCAGCCGCCCCCAGGTCGGATCGCGGTTTACCGCGAGACACTTTGGGCGGGCCTGCGTTTTCCCACCCATGAGTTCGTGAGCAACTTGCTGGCCGAGTACCAGCTCGTCCCGGCGCAGTTGGCTCCGAACTCATGGAGGACCATAATCGGGTTTTTATCCCTGTGCCTCGGGCACGGGATCCCGATTTCGGTAGGCCTTTTTCGCCGGTGTTTTCTGTTAAAGAAAAATCCGGCGGACGTAGGGTGGTTATATTTCGCCTTTCGGGGCGGTATGTCACTCTTCCGGGGCGCCCCTTCCTCGATTCACGAGTGGAAGAGGAAGTTTTTCTTTCTGGCGTCTGCGGCGCCTTGGGGGTTCGAGCCAAGGTGGGGACACCCTCGGCTGAAGGCCCTCAACAAACTCTCCGAGCCCACAGGGAGGGAGCTGAGGACCCTGGACTCTTTGCGAGCCCTCGGGAGGGGCAACGACCTGACCGAGCTCCTGCGGGAGGACGCCCTGGCGAGCGTGGGTCTGAGCTCGGCGCGCCCCGAGGGTAAGGGCGGTTGCATTATTCTATTTATTTATTTCTTGCTCTTCGTCTTTACGGTCACTGGTCTGACTCTTAACAAAATTCTTGATTTCAGATATTCCACGCATGCCGACCAGCAACACATCACTTTTCTCTCGCCTGAGGAGGCGAGAGGCCGAGGCCGGGGGTGCTGCGCCCCAGCCTCGGAAGAGGGCGAGGACGGACGGCGCTTCTTCGTCGGCCGGGACGAGTGGCCCCGAGGCGGGGGCCCTTGCAGCCGACCCGAGGCGGGAGCGGGTTGTTGGTGATGCGGGCCCGTCGGCCCCTCCTTGCCCTACCCCCCTTGCCCAGCGGGGGGAGCCGTCCGTGGTCCGGCCGCAGCAGCCAGGACCCGGGCTTACCCGAGGCACCGAGGCGAGCAGCTCCGGGACCTCGGGTTCGATCGTGCCGAGCTCTTCCCAGGCTTTCCGAGAAGAGTCGGTCGAGCCGGATTCTTCTATTCCCGAGGGGCGCTCGGCCTTTCAAGATGCCGAGGTTGCACGCTCCATGTTGCGGCGTGCGGTGCTTCCAGCGGACCGGGCCGTGTTCCGGGGTATTTCGCTGGAGGAGGTCGTCGGCAGTGCTTACTGCAACACCGCCCGGGTAAGCTTCCTTCTTAATTTCCCCGAGTTTTTAGCGTACATATGTGCTTTTCAACTCACAATACCCTCGTTTCTTTCTTTTCAGCATATTCTCGAGCTCGACACCATGGCGTTCATCGCCCATGGGTATCGGGAAGAAGTTCAACAGCTTGGCCAGCAACTGGAGTCGGCCAAGAAAAGAGTCGCCGAGCTGGAGGCGGCGTTGGCCGCGGCCGAGGCTCGGTGGACAGCCACCGAGGCTGAGCGCCTTGCCATGGTGGGGGCGCTCGAGGAGGAGAAGGCGGCTCATGCCCTGACCAGGGCAACCATGCGCGGCACGGAGGCACGCTTAGGGGAGGTCCAGGCCAGGGTCGCGGCCCTCGAATATGAGGAGGGGGTCTTCCACCTCCGACTCGGGCAACTTGAGGCCCGGGAGAGGAGGGCCCTCGAACGGGCCGAGCATGCTGTGGAACTCTTCAAAGAGTCGCAAGAGTTCCGCGACATGTTGGAGGAGGAGACGGTCGACGGTTTCCTTCGAGGCTTCGAGAACTTCCGGGAGCAGGTGCGCCGGTACTGCCCTCAGTACGACTTCTCGACGGTCCGTCCGAGGGAGGACCGGGGCTGGGGGTCCGACGTGCAAGCCCTTTCTGCCATCCTGACGTCCGAGGCGGGAATATACGAGCAGGACCCCGCCGAGCCTTCGACGGGGGTAGCCGAGGCGGACGGTGTCATGGAGGCGGCTCCGGCGGCCGAGATCGACGCTGTCCCGGAGGCGGCGCCCGAAGCTCCTGCTCCCGGCCCCGAGCCTGTTTCGGAGGAAGATCATGAGGTCATCAATGTGCCGGATGACCCCCCGGATGTGGCTCCCGCCGCTTAGGACTTAGCATATTTTTCTTTTCTTTTTCATTGTATCCGGGGCCGGCCCTTGAGTGGCCGACTTCCAATTTTGTAATTGGCCTTCCGGCCCTTTGTTAATGAAGAAATGTTTTTGTCATTCTGTGTTCATCTTTTCCTCTGTTGTCGTGGATGAGGCTAGAACCTTAGCTAACCGCCTCGACGACCTCTAACTTCGTATTTTAATCTATGGGCTGCTTAACGAAGCTGCCCTTTTCCCTGGCTATATCTTAGCCTTCTCAGATTCCAATCGTCTCGACCAAAGGGAGCTCCGAGCTTAGGTTTCTAGAAAATTTCTCTAAGTCCTATAACTCGGATCTTAGAGTCGTGGGAGTTGCCATGTTTGGCCTTTAGGAAAATCTTAAGGCACCGAGGTCGGGCCTTAGCCACTTCAAGTGGGACCGGAATAGGTCTATTCGTGCCGCTATTCGGAGAGTTTAGTCGGGTTTCCGAACTCAACTCCGAACCTCTCATAGGGAGCGCGGGCTAATAAACAAGTTATTGCCGAAGGTTTTCATAGTTATCGTTCTCGGATCTTGCCGAGATTTCGGTGAACAAGGCTGGGATTCCCAAAGATTGTCTTGGTACCTGTGCTTGGCTGGTACATTCGTGGCCGGGACCACTTTCTCAGCTGGACGTCGGAGTTTACTTAGAAGAGCCGAGTTGGGCCCTACTTTATGAAGCCTTAGTACGGATTGCGGAGACTTGACGAACAGAGCAGGCATAATGAAGTTGGGAGGTCGGTCTTAAGCCGACCCAACGAAGAAGCCCGGCTTTGGGGCAAAATAAGACTCCAACATTGGACGAGATCCCGCTCGGCAATATGTAGATAAAATTTGACAAGGAAGGCGTCTAGTTGGGTGTACCTCTTGCATTCTCGGGGTCATGCTTCGCATGGTGGAGTAGGTCGCTTCCCTTCCTCGTCGACCTCCGGAGTCATTTTTGACTTGTAAAAGGGGCTCGGGCTTCCCATGGACCCGACGACTCCTGCCGGAGTTGAGAGGATCTGGGGAGGCTCTGTTGATTTGTAGCCCTTTTTGAGATCGAGGGGGCTTAAGACCCTATGGTCGGACCTCGGAGCGCCTCAACCTTGGTCGAGGGATCTCACGTCAGGTCGGCGGATTCGTGGACGCTTTGCTGACCTGTGATACCTCCCGAGGTCGAGGGAGTCTGGTTCTCTACGGTCGACCCTCGGGGCATCCCGACCTTAGTCGAGGGATCGTTCGCTTCGGGGATCGGGGATCGTCGACCGCTCCCGGGGGTCCACTTTGCGGCGCCCCGGGTGGAGCCACCCTTTCCACCCCTCACGGTGCCTTTCCGAGGTCGAGGGAGTCTGGTTCTCTACGGTCGACCCTCGGGGCATCCCGACCTTAGTCGAGGGATCGTTCGTCAGGTCGGCTGGTCTGGGCACGCTCTACCGACCGGCGACGCTTCCCGAGGTCGAGGGAGTCTGGTTCTCTACGGTCGACCCTCGGGGCATCCCGACCTTAGTCGAGGGATCGCTCGCTTCAGGGATCGGGGATCGTCGACCGCTCCCGGGGGTCCACTTTGTGGCGCCCCGGGTGGAGCCACCCTTTCCACCCCTCACGGCGCCTTCCCGAGGTCGAGGGAGTCTGGTTCTCTACGGTCGACCCTCGGGGCATCCCGACCTTAGTCGAGGGATCGTTCGTCAGGTCGGCTGGTCTGGGCACGCTCTACCGACCGACGACGCTTCCCGAGGTCGAGGGAGTCTGGTTCTCTACGGTCGACCCTCGGGGCATCCCGACCTTAGTCGAGAGATCGCTCGCTTCGGGGATCGGGGATCGTCGACCGCTCCCGGGGGTCCACTTTGTGGCGCCCCGGGTGGAGCCACCCTTTCCACCCCTCACGGCGCCTTCCCGAGGTCGAGGGAGTCTGGTTCTCTACGGTCGACCCTCGGGGCATCCCGACCTTAGTCGGGGAGGCGCTACGGGGGGCCGCGAAGGTACTACTCCGTTGTTGGTGTTGAGCGCCACGGGGGACTGCGAAGGTACTACCCCGTCTTCCCGAAGTGTCGAGGGGTCTGGGCACGCACTGTCGACACTCGGGGCATCTCGACCTTCGTCGAGGAATCTTGCTCCAGTCGACGTTTCACCGTCCTGTGATTCTTCCCGAGGTCGAGGGAGTTTGGGACTCTACGGTCGAGCCTCGAGGCATCCCGATTTTGGCCGGGGAATCTGAGGATCACAGACGACCCAATATTAGAAGAGGATTACAGTCATCAAAATGAGAGAAATATTTGCAGAAAAAGGAGCTGAGTCCATTATCCTGATTATCTTGAACCCCTTGGGGTTTCACTGGTAGTACATTCGTAAATTCTCGGAGTTCCAGCTTCGTGGGATCAGAGTCCCTTCCAGGGACTTTAATTTGTACGCCCCTGGCCGTTGTACCCGGGCGATTTGATACGGTCCTTCCCAGTTTGGGGCGAGCTTTCCTAGCTCGGTCGATTGAGAAGCCTCGGCTTTCCTGAGGACGAGGTCCCCTACTTTGAAGAGCTTGGGCTTAACTCTGGAGTTGTAGTATTGGGCCGTTCGCTGTTGATATCTCGCCATGCGCACCCGGGCGACCTCTCTTGTCTCTTCGACGAGGTTCAACTTGCTCCTGAGCTGGGAGGAATTGGTATCGGGGTCGTAATGCTCCACCCTCGGAGAAGGCAAGCTGATCTCCAATGGGATGACGGCCTCAGAGCCGTATGCTAGGTTGAAGGGGGTCTCTCCCGTGGGCAGTCGGAACGTGGTCCGGTACGCCCAAAGGACATTGTACAAGTCCTCGACCCACTGTCCTTTGGACCGATCAAGCCTAGCTTTGAGTCCCTGCAAAATAGTTCGGTTAGTTACCTCAGTTTTCCCGTTTGTCTGGGGATGGGCAACCGAGGTGAAGCGATGATCAATGCCGAGCTCAGAGCAAAACTCCCTGAAATGAACATTGTCAAATTGTCGACCATTGTCAGATATAAGGATACGGGGTAGTCCGAATCGGCAGATTATAGACTTCCACACGAAGTCCCGCATCTTTTGCTCGGTGATCCGGGCAACAGGTTCGGCCTCGACCCATTTGGTGAAGTAGTCGATGGAGACGACCAGGAACTTTCTCTGTCCGGTGGCCAGGGGAAAGGGCCCCAGGATGTCGATCCCCCATTGGGCAAACGGCCAGGGGGCGATGATGGAGGTCAGCAGAGCTGAAGGTCGGCGCTGGATATTGGCGTTTCGTTGGCACCGATCGCACTTGCGGACGAAATCTGTTGCGTCCTTCTGGAGTGTGGGCCAGTAGTATCCCTGCCGCAGGATCTTATGGGCCAAGGCTCGACCCCCCAGGTGATTTCCGCAGATCCCTTCATGGACCTCTCGGAGGGCGTAGTCCGCCTCGGAGGGGCGGAGGCATCTGAGAAGGGGAGAAGTAAATGATCGTCGATAGAGTTTATTCTCGTACAAGACATACCGGGGAGCCTGGCGCTTGATTCGGCGAGCCTCCGTCTCGTCATGAGGTAGAGTTCCGTCCTGAAGATAGCAGACGAGCCCGTCGATCCAGCTTGGCTCGGAGTCGACGCACATAGTGGGCTCGGGTTCCTCCGTGCTGGGGACCCGAAGATACTCGAGCGCTTTTCCCTTGGGAAGCTCGCTCATGCGGGAGGTGGCCAGTTTGGATAGCTGGTCTGCCCTGAGATTTTCCGCTCTGGGAATATACTGAATATTGAAAGAATTCAGGGCAGATGTGAGTTCCCGCACCTTTTGGAGATACTTTTGCATGGATGGCTCTTTAGCTTCAAAATCTCCTTGGACCTGGTTCACCACCAGCTGGGAGTCGCTGAAGGCCGTCAGGTCTCCCACTTTTAGTTCTTTCGCCAGCTTGAGCCCGGCGATGAGAGCCTCATACTCGGCCTCATTGTTCGAGGCCGGAAACTCGAGGCGCAGAGCTTGCTCGGCCACCACTCCATCTGGACTGGTGAGGATAAGTCCGGCCCCGCTGCCCCCCGGGGTCGAAGACCCATCCGAGTGCAGGACCCATTGCTGCTTCGGGGTCTCCTCCACGGACTCAGATGGCGGCTCGAGGTCGTCCGGAAGGGTGCACTCCACGATGAAGTCGGCGAGTATCTGAGCTTTGATAGCCGGCCTGGGCCGATATTCTAGGTCGAATTTTCCGAGCTCGACCGCCCATTTGGCGATCCTCCCCGCACGATCCGACCTCTGCAATATCTGCTTCATAGGCTGGTCGGTTAATATAGCTATCGTGTGGGCTTGGAAGTAAGGCCTGAGTCTCCGAGCCGAGATGATGAGAGCGAAGATGGTCTTCTCAAGTTTAGAATATCGGGTCTCAGCATCCCTGAGAACCCGGCTGGTATAATAGACCGGCTTTTGGAGCTTGTCTTCTTCCCGGACGAGTACCGAGCTTACTGCAGCTGGGGAGACGGCCAGATATAAGTAAAGAATTTCGCCCTTCTGGGGCTTGGTGAGCAGCGGGGGAGAGGCCAGAAGGCGCCGAAGCTCTTCAAAGGCTTGCTGGCATTCTTCTGTCCACCGGAAGTCTTTCGGCCGTTTGAGGCTCTTGAAGAAGGGGAGGCAACGCTCGGCTGATCGAGAAACAAACCTTCCCAGGGCGGCTACCCGCCCCGCGAGCCGCTGCACCTCCTTAACTGTCTTTGGAGGCGACATCTCTTGCAGTGCCCGGATTTTCTCAATTCCGCGTTGGGTCACTATGAAACCCAGGAACTTGCCCGAGGTGACCCCGAACGCGCACTTCGCCGGATTGAGTTTCATTTGGTATTTTCTGAGCTTGGCGAATGTCTCGTTGAGATCGGCTATGTGGTGTTCCGCCGCTTGGCTCTTTACCAGCATGTCGTTCACATAGACTTCCATGTTCCGGCCGATCTGGTCTTTAAAGATTTGGCTGACCAGTCTCTGATAGGTGGCCCCAGCATTTTTCAGGCCAAAGGGCATCACCTTGTAGCAGTAGGTGCCCTTGTCGGTGATGAAGGCCGTCTTCTCCTCGTCTTCTGGCGCCATTCGGATTTGGTTGTATCCTGAAAAGGCGTCCATAAAAGTTAGCAGTTGGTGTCCTGAAGTGGAGTCGACGAGCTGGTCGATGCTCGGGAGAGGAAAGCTGTCTTTTGGGCAGGCCTTGTTCAGGTCGGTGTAGTCCACGCACATACGCCATTTTCCGTTGGCCTTCTTTACGAGGACTACGTTGGCGAGCCAATCCGGGTAGGAGACCTCCCGGATGAAGCCGGCTCCGAGGAGTTTGTCCACCTCCTCGGCCGCAGCTCGTTGTCGCTCAGGGGCGGAGCCTCTTTTCTTCTGCTTTACAGGCCTGCTGGTTGGCCTCACCTGGAGTCGGTGGACCATGACCTCGGGGTCAATTCCTGGCACGTCCGCGGGCGACCAGGCAAAGACGTCAGCGTTGTCCCGCAGGAAGCTGACGAGGCGATTCCTCTCAAGGGCGCCGAGGCCGGAGCCAACCTGCACGGTTAGCTCGGGAAAATTTTCTTGTAGTGGGATTTGAATGAGGAGCTCACCGGGCTCTACTTGCTTCTTCCAGAGAGTGTCCCTCGCATCGAGGGTTTCTATGGGCAGTGAAGGGCCCATCGGGCGGTCTGGTGCCTCGGCTGGTTGCTTTACTGTGTGGGCCGCCATGTAGCATTGCTTGGCGACCAGTTGGTCTCCGCGGACCTCGCCCACTCCTTGGCCGGTGGGAAACCGCATGAGCAAATGGCGAGTTGAAACCACGGCTCGAAGGGCGTTTAACCCTGGGCGCCCAAGGATGGCGTTGTAGACCGAGGGCAGATGGACCACCAGGAAGTCCATCCTCACAGTGCTCTCCCGGGGGGCGAGGCCAACTGTGACAAGGAAGCTAGCCTCACCTTCAACCGGGACCGCATCTCCGGTAAACCCGACCAGCGGGGCATTGATTCTCCGGAGGTGTCCTTCTGTCAACCCCATTTTTTGGTAGGCATGGTAGTACAAAATGTTGGCTGAGCTTCCATTGTCAACTAGGACACGCTTTACATCAAACCTATTTACAATCATTGAGATGACCACAGCGTCATCGTGAGGGGTCTCGACCCCTTCTAAGTCCTCGTCCGAGAACGAGATGACTTCATCAGTGCGTGGGCGCTTCGGGGGTGCTCCCTGGGCGGCTGTTCCTGCCGAGGTCCGCCCAATCATGTTGATGGTGCCGGCGATAGGCCTGTTGCCGCCAGGATTTTCGGTTGGTGCGACATTCTCCGCCGGCCTCCTTTCCTCATGTCGGTTCCTCACGAACCGGTTGAGTACTCCCCGTCTGATGAGCGCTTCTATCTCGTCCCGGAGTTGGAAGCAGTCCTCCGTGTCGTGCCCGCGATCTCGGTGGAAGCGGCAGTACTTCCTGGAATTTCAGGAAAATCCCGTGTCTCGCATAGGAGGCGGGGGTCGGAAGAAGTCCCGACCCTCAATTTCCATCAGGATCTCGGCCCGAGGAGCATTGACGGGTGTATAGTTCTCGTACCTCGCCTGGTACGTCCGGGGCCGCGGTGGAGACCTCGGACGAGGAGGTGTCCTCTGCTGAGGTCGCCCCTGCTGACGGGGCGGGCTCCTCAGTCTGGAGAGATTCTTCTCTCGGCGGGGAGACCGGCTCCTTTGTCGACCGCGCTCCTCGCGGCGCTTCTTCCGCTTCTTCGAGGTGGGCTCGATTGCCCCCCGCCTGGAGGCGACTGCCTCCTCGGCCTTGGCGTACTTCCGGGCTCGGGCCAGCATTTCGGTGAAGTCGGCCGGGAAGCTCTTCTCGATGGAGAAGAGGAATCGGTAGGAGCGGACCCCAGTCTTCAGAGCCGACATGGCTATCGACTGGTCTAGCTCGCGAACCTCCCATGTGGCGGCGGTAAAGCGGTCCAGGTACTCTTTGAGGGACTCCCCCTCCTTCTGCTTGATGTCTAGGAGGGAGTCTGATGTCCGTCGCTGGCGCCGGCTGGCAGCAAAGTTGGTGGCGAACTGCCTGCCGAGCTGCTCAAAAGAGGACACCGTGTTCAGCTTCAGACCAGAGAACCAAAGCCGAGCGGTCCCTCGGAGGGTTACTGGGAAGGCCTTGCAGAGTATGGCCTCCGAGGACCCTTGTAGGGCCATGAGGGCCCGATAACTCTCCAAGTGGTCGAGGGGGTCGGTGATTCCGCTGTAGGGCTCCACCTGAGGCATTTTGAACCTCGCGGGAACTGGCTCGTCCTCGATCTGGCGGGAGAAGGGGGACTTGGTAGTGAACTCAAAGTCCCCTTCCTGTCTTGCCTTCTTGCTGTGGAGTGCCGCAATCTGGCGCTCCAGATACTCGACTTTTCGGTCGAGCTCCCCCACCCGTGGGATTGTCGCTGTGGTTTGCGCCAGCTCACGGTGATCCGGGGCCGACTCCGCCTCAGAAAGTTGGGGTCTCCGGTCGAAACCTTCTCCCGGTAACTCTCTCCGGGGAGAAGCTCGTTCTCCATTGTTGGCTCTGGAGGAGCCATGCAAATTTTGGCTGGGGAGAACCGGGCCGTTGGGGAGACACTCCGGCGGGGCCTGGGCCTGCGGGGGAAGTGCCGGTAAAGCCTCCACGCACCGCAGGCCCTGAACGGCGGCGGCCAGGGCCTGGACTTGCTGTGCCAGGGCATTGAACTGTTCCGGCTGGACCTGAGGAGCTGGGTCAGCCGGAGTTGGAGAATTCTGGACGGAGTGTCCAGGACTTTGCGGGGGACGCCGGGAGACGTTAAAGGCTCCCTTAGGTCTCAACTTCATGACTGCTACTCGGTCCCTTCCTCTAGCGCCAACTGTTGCTGGAAATTGGACCCGGGGGCAACCTTCGGTCGAGGAGAGGGAGCGACTGTTGATCCTCACGGCGGGGCGGCGGTCTGTCGGCGGGCGGCGTCCTCCATCCGGGGCGGTCGGAGAGAAGGAACAGCAGGTCCTCGCAGCGGGGCGGCGATCCGTTGGCTGGCGGCGTCCTCCGTCCGGGTGCCTGCACACGAACCGGTGGCCGGGTTCTCCGGCGCCGGCCCTCCGACGCTCAAGTCAGGGAGGGGGCAAATAGTGGGGAGAAGGAGATAGACAGTGATTTTTGGGTGTATGAATGTTCCAATCCCCTCTTGAGAGGCCAAGGCTCCCTTTTATATGCGGGGGTCGGTTTACCTGTGATGTAACAGGGCGAGGCCGTAGTACGGCTTGGCATGTTGTTCAGGTCGGCGCTCGGTCAGGCGAATCATTGCACTGATGTCGGCGGTATGGCCGAGATCAGAGACTTATCATAGTCGACTAGACCCTGCTGGGTCGATTTGCCGTGGAGAGCTGGGGATCCGTAGATGTCAGGAGCCATGCGCATTTATTGTGGAGTAAGTCGGAGATCCGCATTTATTATGGAGTAAGCCGGAGATCCGCATTAATGGTGGAGTAAGCCGGAGATCCGCATTTATTGTTGAGTGTGCCGGAAGATTACAGCGGCCATGCGCAATAAATGTCGGAGGGGTGTTAGAGTACGGTCCTCGGACATTGGGGTTTCTCTTAGGTCGGAGGTTTCGGAGTCGGTCGTCTCGTGGCCGAGCGTTCCGAGGTCGGACGCTGACTTCGGCTGTCCGGGGTCGGAGGTTGTACGGCTTCTTAGGGGCATTTATGTCATTTGGGGGGAAACTTTATTCCCCCCAACACTTACATTTTTGTCATGCTTCTTTTATGGAATTTGAAGTATAGCACATTTAGCACCCTTTTTCACAACAAAATATCATCAAATAAAAAAAGTTGCCCACTGAAAGGAAGAGTTATATAATTATAATCTGATGTTGGAGATTGTCATAGGTTGAAGGCGAGAGACAAGCATTGCAGCGAGACAACATGTTCATGCAAATTAGTTTGTGGTTCTATTTAATTTTTGTAGCACTAATGAACTTTTAAAGAAAATGAATGACCTTAACTTGTTTTACCTTTTACTTAGTAATTTCTTTGATTTTATAGTCATAAATTTTTAATTTTCTGACTTATATCCATATTTATATTCATACTTTTAGTATCGGATTTATATCAGTATCTATATAGAAAAATATTGATATAAATTTTTGCATCCGACTAACATTCATATTCGTATATGTATTCATCAAATAAAACAAATATGGATATGGATATGCCGGTATCCAATCCGTATCCGATCTGGTTTAGCCTTAGGTCTTAAGTGGAATAGAAAATTTTTCACCTCTAAAAATATAGCAGCCCATTCTTTTGCAGTGATCACCCTCTAGTAGCCATTGTTGTCTAGTACCGAAGATGCTTGGTCCTTGAAAATAACAGTCACCTCCCACCAAACCTTCCCATATACAAAGGATATGGCATCAGAAGAGCCCAACCTTCAATACTTCAAACAAGGTTACTTCTTTGCATCAACATACCTGTGCAGCGCACGCACATCTCACTGGTTTTTCTAAAAATATTCCACTCTATTTCGAGATTTAAGAAATGATTAAAACATGAGAAATATAGAGAGTAAAATATACTCTTTAATTAAAACATAATATGGGTGTGTAATTTGTCTGATCTATTCATTATAAATATATTCTTAAATAAAACATACATATTATTTTAATAATTTTAACAAATTATCATGAAAGCATTATGGAAATACGCTAACATAGTTAATTTCTTTAATGTTTACAAATTTACTAGGCATATGCAGCAATACAGGTGATCTATGATAAATTTTAATTTTTTGTTCTTTGTTAAACTGCAGAAAAATATAGCATGTTTCAAATTTCTTGGGAGTTTCCTTTCTGTGCCAAGATTTGTTGATTTAAACAAAGTTTTGTTTATTTTCTTCGTATCCAATTTTAAAAATGTGCAGTTGTAATTTGAATTCGTACCCATCACATCTTCATTTGCTCTATTATATAGACTTCATCATCCATGTGATGGATGAGGTAGAAGTCTCTATAACTAGGTAACTTTTGCATGCCTTAGAGTCACAAGTTTGGTATAACAACAATTTGGTTTGGGGAAAGATTCAGAATTTGGATGTTAATGTTGTAACTTCAGCAATATCTGGAAGGAATTGGGATACTTAAAGTTTAGAAAAACAAAGTAGAAGAAGACAAGGTACATGTAATATGAACATTAAATGTTTTGCTCGTGCAAGAAAAAAAAAAGGGAGAACTAAGAGTACCAAACAGTTGCAAACAAAATCAGCACTAACAGCAACGAGTAATATCATTAAGTTGTAATCAGTAAGCTTTTAGTGAAAAATATGTACAGAAATCATGAGTAATTCGAGAACATGTCAATAATTACGAGAATATTATTAGTAGTATATGTTGGGTGAGCGTGTGCATGTGTACTCACTAGCTAGAGATGCACTTAATTTGTCAATATGACTTCACCTAGTTATAATCATTTTTAGCTTTTTGGAGTTCTTACCTTGCTTCGTTGTTATTTCTATGGAACCATTGTTGATTAGCAAATGATACATACACTTTTCTGCACAACTGGTTCGAAAAGTTCCCATCCTACAGAAACCGAACCTTTTACATGGCAGGAGAGAGCTATGCAGGTATGCTTCAGCTCTGGACTCTTTTGGTGTTTAATTTGTTGCTTCATAAGTCTAATATTCTCTGGTACTGCACTGCCAGGAAAGTATGTTCCGGAGTTGGCTGAGCTCATCTATGACATGAACAAGAATCCTTCATTGTTTATAGACCTCAAGGGTTTCTTGGTATTCCTCCCTCTTGTGTTTTATTATCTATAATCTCCAGTCTGATTTCAGCCCATAACAGCAATTAAAATTCCTTTATTTCTTCTATGGATGTTGATTAGTGGACAACATCGGTTTACTGCTTAAATAAGTTAATCATATGTTCAACAAGCATCTGTCATTAGTCCTGCAAGACTGAGCAGTGACATGTCTTGCTTACCAAATTTTTATGAAGCATACATAGCTTGACTGATAAGATTCAATGGCGCATGTTTCTCATAGTCAAGGATACCGAAACTAACAAGGCTGTAAGGTTTTCTTGATTGTCTCCTTGTATGTTATGTCTGCGGTAATTTTCACACACAAGTAGTCTGATGGATGGATGTCTCATGATCTCATTAACTCGAGTTCACTATTCTTGTTCCTGTTTTTTGTAGTTGGGTAATCCTGAAACCTCTGATAGTCATGACTGGCAAGGTTTGGTGGATTATGCTTGGAGCCATGCCATCGTCTCGGATGCAACACATGACATCACCAGAGATAACTGCAAATTTGACAGTGATGACCCATGGAACAACACTAAATGTCGGGATGCTGTCGAGAGGTCCTTAAACAATATGGTGAAATTGATATCTACAGTCTATACACTCCAACCTGCATCCAGAACTCATCAGGTTCCAACAATGGTGGAAGAAGACTACTCATGTTCAAGTCCACCTCCAAGATGGTAAGAGACTTGTTGATTGCAGTTTTAGTTGCCACCACCAATTACCTATAAATATTGCAACAGACCACTCCGTTTTCCACAAGGATCTGACATTTTTCTGAGAGTTCACAAAAAAGACTAATGCCTGAGCAATATTGATAATTATTTTGAAGGGAAAATTTCCAAATAAGAATGATTATTTGAAATTACCTACCAAAACAAGATTATTTTTAGTCATATAAAATATATAATTCTTCTTCATTATGAAGTGCGGACACATTATGGTGATCAAATAAACAGTATCAATTTCAATAATAAATACCAAGTTATCATAATGATTTTATGGAAATATATGCAAAGTGCTTGATCATTTCAATGTTTATCGAGATTTTTAAATTTTTATGAGCTATGATACTAGGTATCCTATACAATTTTAATTCAAGAATTTCCCATATAAAATGTGAGAGAAGCAAAATTGTTTTAAATATCTCAGGAGTTTACTGCATAATAATAACCCAAAAATCGGATTTTTTTACTGCGCCTACAATGATTGACTATGATTAACATGATTGATTAGATACCGAGGATCATGGGTAGCTACGATCCATGCCTTGATGGTTACACAACATCTTTCTACAACAGACCAGATGTTCAGAAGGCCCTCCATGCTAGTGATGGCCACAACATCAGGAACTGGAGCATCTGCAAGTAACTCTCTCTCTCTCTCTCTTTCTATGTGTGAGTGTGTTTTTCTTATTTTTGGTGATTGTGCTTATAGAAATGTTTAAACTGAGCACAGCAAACAAATTTTTAACGAGTGGAAGGACTCGATGCCCTCTGTTCTCCCCATATACAAGAAGCTGATTGCAGGAGGGCTCAGGATATGGGTCTATAGGTATGATCTCGAAGCTGACATCCCATGATCCATCAGCTTACTATGTTAATATTTCCATGATCATGACATCCATGAAATCCTTGTTTGCTTGTCCAGTGGTGACACAGATGGAAGAGTCCCAGTGCTGTCAACAAGATACTGTTTGGACACCCTAGGATTGCCTACAGTTGGTCCCTGGAGGCCATGGTACCATAAGAAACAGGTGCTGCAGTGAATCATACATCACTTGATTTATGATGCACTGACATATTCATGCATACGAGTGCCGACAGGTGCACGCATGCATGAAACCACATACTTCGATTCTACGTAAACCGATGTGCTAACAAAAATCTGGTACATTTCGTCCCCAGGTGGCTGGATGGCTACAAGAGTACGAGGGGCTAACTTTTGCAACATTTAGAGGAGCTGGCCATGATGTGCCAACGTTCAAACCAAGCAGTTCCTTGGCTTTCTTCACTGCCTTTCTTGCTGGCAAAGCTCCGTCGTCTACCCGTTGAGTAAAACATTTCTCTGAAGGTCTAAAATCAATGGCTTCGTTGCAAGCTACTCAGCTCAAGAATGTAGTTTGATGGTGAATAAACTGGACACAATTTAAAAACAAAAAATAATGTAGAATTGTTGATCTAATCCAAAGTCATTATCTTAGTGAACAACTTGTTTGAACTAATTGTGATTGCGTCAAGAAATAATGTAGCATTTCTTGACTTCGTGCATTTTTATTTTCAGGCCCCAGTCAAAATGAGTTCTCATTTAGTCACACCTCTGATCTTAGATCATATGTTACAATTGATTATAATCTCAAGCCATGAACATTCTTGCATGCATCCACTTTATCTTCATTTACTTCTCCATTTTATCCTATAATATTGTATCATATTGTAATGAAAATATGAACAGTTCGTCATTTCTCAAGAGGTAATATTATTACCTCAATAACAGGGTAAGGGTATCTCTTTCGAGAGCTATTATTGCATATGCAGTTTTCAATTATAGTCAACCAAACAAAGCCCATTTCTATGGCTGCAATTCTAATTATAATTTAATTTTAGGCAATTGAATCACTGGCAATGAAATGGTGCCTTACTATAAACCCAAATTACAGGTACAGTAACCAATCCACAATAACTTTACACTTGAGACAATTGGCACCTCTTAATGTTTAATAGACCAAGATTTAATGAAATAGAAAAATCTTGATAAAAAAAAAACTATTTTCAGATTTTCTAGAACAAAATTGAGTTCAATTATTCCAAATCTAATATTTCTAGTTACCATGCATGTATCATAACTGATTCTTAACAAATGCCCCAGGTCATTCATTAACAAGACCCTATCTTCAGAAATGGAAACTTATATTGAGAACGAAGTCTTGCAACATCGGCATAATGTTCTCGACAGACTCAAGCAAGCAAATTTATGTCTATCATAAAAGACACAGAGCAACAACTATAAAAAATTATTTGTATCAAAGCACCCCCTCAAATCCAACTTGCATCTTGATAGATGGAGAAATTGCTGATTGTTGATTTTCTTTTTCCCAATAAATTATGAACCAGATCAACAGTTCTCTTCCAAAGAATATTGTCTCCATTAGTTAGCTGCGACAGACTCTGATTGTAGTTTTGATTTTTCTAAGAAACCTTAATAAGAAATCGAAGGACGTATCTGAAAAGTAATGACTATAGAAAGACTAGGCATCCTTACCATCCCACCCACCACCACTCCAGAAGCGAAGCTCCTTTGCCGAAGTAGTCAAAAAGCCATCACGAAGACACTGCCACCTCTCTGGGCATGTCGCATTGAAATCTGAGAAACTGCTCAGGTATGGCCGCGGACTGCTTGCTGCAGCCCCAACCATACCGACCACCATCTCATCCTACAACCTCTCGGGTCCTCCAAAACCTCACCTCCATCTATTCAAAGCAAGGGTTTGGCTTCGCTGTGGAGGAGGAGACCACTACAAGGCCTCATGCAGGATGTGGCCATGAATTGTATATTTATTGACATGAAAAGATAAACTAGGTGAACAAAGTGAAACACATCCTTGTTGGCTACAATAACGAGGAATATGAATAGATAAGTCATACAATACTAAAGTTTAGTAGTAATCTGATTTTAGTCCTGGCGAGGAGGCGTTAAATATTCAAAAGAAAATCAGTTGTACATCTCCGATGAGCAAAGAACCATCACCATTATATCCACCAACAGGGTAGAACTCCCCACAGGCCACACTTCTTCAAGAGGGAAAATAACCTTGAAGGGGAGAAGTTGGCTATAACATCACTTACAAATCCCAATACTTTTCAACAAGGTAATATTTTCAAATAAAAACACATTAATTATGTAACTATAAAGATATTGTAAACCCCGGCCCATCTGGAGACTTGGAAGGAATGGCGGTGGAGATCGGCAACTGTTGAGGCGGTTATAACCGCCTGACAACCACGATCACCACCACCTCTCTCTCCCGCCGAGGTCTATAAGAACCAAGGACTCTTCTCTCACCCCCTCTCATTCCCTTCTCCTTCTGTGTGAGAAGCCGGATCGAGAGCAGTGGCGCCGGAGGAGGAGGGAGCTCGTCCCCGCACTGCGTCGCCGGAGCAGATGCAGCAGCTCGCCGGAAAAGCCCCACAGCTCCTTCCCGGAGCTAGGTGAGTCTTCTGATCACTCTATCCCTCTCATTTCATATTTCGATCTATTCGGATGAGTGATCAAAACAAAAGAGAAATAAAGAAATAATAGTAAAGAAGAGAAGGAAGAAGATGAGGAGGAGGGAAGGGGGAGGTACAACCTGCAGTGTTTGGCCTCTGAGCCAACATTGACCCCGATCGTTGATGGCCGAAGACTATTCTCCTCCCGATCATCTTCTTTCCTTATTAGCCAAACCCTAACCGAGCACATCTAGATTTGGTAGCTGAGAAGATGGTCGCCGTTGGAGGTGTTCTCCTCCCCCTCTGCTGCGACAGACTCGGAGAACCGTTGGCTCGGCCGCAGCCGCCATTGGTCTCGGCGAGGGTTGCGGCATGGCCGAGGGGCTCTCCCCTCTCTCGGGTGACTGGTTTCGGAGACCCTGTTTCCCAGAAGGGGGGAGAACAGAAGAAGAAGGGGGAAGATGAAGAGGATGGGGGGGTCGGCTGCTACAGGCCGAGCAGCGGGTGATGTTGGCCGGCCGCCGGCACCGCCGACCTCGGACTCGGCTTCCTCCCGAGCACTTCCGAGTTTGCCCCCTGCCCCATGGGAAGAGAGGAGAAGAGGAGGGAGAGGAGATTGGGACGGGAGGAAGAAAGGAGGAGAAGAAGCTTCGGGAAGGGAGAAGAGAAGAAAAAGAAAAGAAAAAGAAGAAAAGAAAAGAAAAGAAAAGAAAAGAAAAGAAAAAGAAAATAAAATAAAAAATGGATGTGGGCCGAATTGGGCTTGATTTCGGCGGTGGGCTTCAAATGAACAAGGCTTTAAAGGCCTGAGGCCGGACTAGGCCCTCGTCTGAGCCCAATATTCTTAAACCCAGAATTAACTGAGCCAGAAGCTGAATCAGATTTGAGTCAGAGGTTGAATCAAGTCTGAACCAGAAGCTGACCCAGACCAGAACCAGAAATTAAATTGAGTCATGGGCCTGAATCAGAAATTGAATTAGGCTATGGACCCGAAAATGAAATTGAGCCCTATGGATGGGTTGTAAATGACTTTAAGATTATAAATGAATAAAGATTAAATGTGCAAGTGACATGTAATTTAATGATCTTGCTAGATATTGGAGAATTGGCATTTGGGTGAGCAAATTAAGGTAAGTAACATGTCTTAATCTTATTATGGATCATGTATCACGTTTTATATGGTGAAAAAGTATTATTTATAGAATTGGAATTGTGTATATGAATTGTGGAAAATATAAGTAACCCGGATATAATCTTATGTTTTATCAAATACTTGTGACTATTTGATTATGAAATTGTATATGATTATTTATATTTTCACAAAATTAGGATCCAACATGTGTTAGCAAATGATTGCATGATTTTGGATAAATAGCATCCATAATGATTATTATATTATTTACACATTATTATGATGAGGTAGAAAGATGCATGGAAAGAAAAATAAAGTTTTCAGCATGATCATAAATTTTATTCAGCATGATGCCATTACTCACTTTCCAATGTACCGATGAGAAAAGATTTATGAAAAGCATGATATGTTTTTAAGAACTCTCAGATCGCTATGTACGGCCCTCGCCAGCGGGTTATAGTAGCTTGGTTTAGACCCTGCCAACAGGGAACAATAGTTGGCAAAGATTATGGCCCTCGCCAGCGGGTTACAGTAGCTCGGCATACGGCCCTCGCCAGCGAGTTATAGTAGCTTGGTTTAGACCCTGCCAACGGGGAACAATAGTTGGCAAAGATTATGGCCCTCGCCAGCGGGTTACAGTAGCTCGGCATACGGCCCTCGCCAGCGGGTTATAGTAGCTTGGCTTAGACCCTGCCAACGGGGAATAATAGTTGGTAAAGATTATGGCCCTGTCACGGGTAATAATAGTGACCATAGCTGCACTATCATCTGAGAGCACGAATTTCAAAGTATGAATAATGATGAGTACGGATTTCAAAGCATGAATAATGATGAGCACGAATTTCAAAGCATGAATAATGATGAGCACGAATTTCAAAGCATGAATAATGATGAGCACGAATTTCAAAGTATGAATAATGACGAGTACGAATTTCAAAGCATGAATAATGACGAGCACGGATTTCAAAGCATGAATAATGACGAGTATAGTTTTCAAAGCATGGGATAATAACAAAAGTTTTATAATGCATAGCCATGTTTATGAAGTTGCATAAATGGACATGCATAGTGTTGCTGGTGGTCCGAACCGAGAACGATTGACACGACGGTGTGAACGGGGTTCCGTCTGAGTTGCCTTGGTTGGTGTTGGTTGCGCTCCACCTTCCACCGGGAGACCTGCAAACAAGCCTCGCACCACCACTGGGGTAGTGGGGGCCCTCCGACGATCAAGTCAGAGGAGATTGGAGGAGGAGGAAGGATGATAATCGCAAATAAGAGAATGCTCTGGGAGATGTTGCTTACCCCCCCTTCTCCCCCCATCCGCATATATACCTGGCTGGGGGGTCTCTCAGGGGGGTTTGTCATCGTGGGGCACGATGGAGTGGCCACTGACATGGCCGTTACAGGGCGTCGTGGAGCAGTGCCGGGTACGGCCATGACAGGGCGTAGTGGAGTTCCGTTTTGTACGGCTGATACAGGAGATCGTGGAGCAGCATCGGATACAGCCGTTGCAGGGAGTAGTGGAGCAGGAGGCCGCGGCGTGCCTCTGGGGAATAGCCTGTCATTGTCGAAAGATATCCGACAGCCGTGGTCTTCCTGGGCGCGCGCGCCGGTCCCGTGGGGCATGGTGGCTAAGTTCCCCCGTAACAGTAGCCCCCCACTCCCGAGCCTGGAACCAGAAGGGGAACGGGTGAAGGGAGTGATGCTTCGAGATTGCCACCATCCCTCAGAAAGGCGCGCGCTCTTTGAGTTTCCCGCCTTCTTTATGGCGTAAGGCGGTTGTTGCTGACCTGGCAGGCTGAGGATTTCGGCGGACATCCTTCCTTAATGGTGTCGATTCGCCTTTGGGGCGCGAGCGATGTTTCGGCAGCCAGGCGTCTTCTGGCGTCATCGAGGCGTCACCCGCCTTTCCGCCTATTTAACCGGGGGCCCTCCCCCGTCCGTCTTCCTCTTTACAGATATTTTCGAGTTTCTCTTTTGCGCTGCCGTTGTTGCCGTTCTTCCTTCTCTTCCGGTGAGTTACCCCATTCTTCTACTTAGGGCTCTCCATACTTTCTCCTTTTATACCAGTGCACTCCAGTCGTTCCGGTCTTTCCCCCCTTCTTGTCCCCGTCCCGACCGTAGGATTGGCCATTAGGAATGGGCGAAGTGAGAGCAGACCACATTAAGTCGGAGCTGGTCGCCGAAGACTTAGACAAACTCGTGGCTCGGTACCACCTTCCCGAGGCCTGCAACGTCACGCTCCCGGGGCCTGAGGAGAGGATGTCCCATCCTCCTCCAGGGAAGATCGCCATTAATGAGGGCATTCTCCAGGCCGGGTTCCGCTTTCCCCCTTCGGACTTAGTCGTGCAGGTGCTCCGGGGTTTAAAAGTGGCGCCGATGCAACTGGTGCCGAACTCGTGGCGTGCCCTGACGGTCTTCCAGGTTCTCTGCCGTATGCATGAGATTCCCGCCACCCTGAATGTTTTTTGGGAGCTCTACAGCCTGAGCGGGCACCCCCAGGACAAAGGGTGGTGGTGCTTTGCAGCGCGGCGAGGGTGCGGCCTCGTCAAGGAGGCTCCTACCTCCATTCACGGCTGGAAGGAGCGCTTCTTTTTTGTTGATGCAGATCCCTCTTGGGAAATCAGGGCGACCTGGGAGACACCGATGAAGTCTCAGATCGGCCTATCGAGACTGTCAAGGGAGGAATCCGATGGCTTGGCCGCCTTGAAGGGGTTGGTTGCCGAGGGCCAGCTCCCCCCGGTGGCCCGCCTTATTTCCGAGGACACTTTGGTGAATGTCGGTCTGAGCTCGGTCCCCACCGACCGTGAGTCCGCCACCGATTCTTTCTTGACTTCTTTCCCTTCTTTCGTCCCGTTCTTTCCTTTGGTTTCTCCGCCTCCGACTATCCCGTCCTTTTTGCAGAGATCGACGACGTCATGCGGTCGGTGAAGGCAAAGGCTGTTAGTAGGACGTCCCTACTGGAAGCAGTCCAGAGGAGGAAACGAGCTCCTCCGAGCGGGGCCCCACCGGCGAAGAAGTCCCGCAAGGAGGTGCCTCCGACGCCGACCGGCGAGTCCGGGCCCGCCGATCAGGGAGACGCCGTGGGCACGGACCGACAGCTGACGCTGTATCAGCCTTCCGGTGGTAAGATTGCCGCTATTCCGGAGGTATCATCCGAGCCTGCTCGAGACGAATGGGTCGGACGTGATCGGTCCCCGGCCCGGCCTTCGACTCAGTCGGCTCCTGTTGACTCAAGGAGGGACGCGCCGAGGCCCCGGCCGAGCGGGACCCTATCAATTCCTGGGGTGTCCCCCGCCCCGAGCACAATCAGCAGGACTCTTCTCCAGGCGACGGATAAGGGTAAGGCTGTAGAACCACCATCCGGCTCCGGGGAGAAATCGGGGTCGGCCTTCACTACCGACGGCGCCCGAAATCTCATCGAAACAGTGCTGCTGGAGAAGGACCGTCGGCGGGTCCGGGAGTTGGAGGTCTCTGACGTTGGGGCTGCCAGCTGCGTCTGTCTCATGTCGGTGAGTGTTCTTCTGGCCGCTTTTCACCATTTATCGGCTCTGTTGTTCTCCGCCTGACGCCCTCATTTTTCCTATTTCTTAGCTCGCCCAGTACATGGTCCGTCTGGAGGAGTGCTACAAGGAACAGGCGGGGCTTCTGGCGAAGGCCGAGGACCGGCTGAAAGCAGTGGAAGAGGGAGGCCCGGCTGCGGCGGGCAGGACGACCGGGGACCTCGAGGCGAGGCTCCGGGAGGCCGAAGAGCGGGCACTCAGCTTCGCCGCCCTCGAGAAGCAACTGTTGGAGGCTCAGGAGCAACTCAAGGTTGCCTCGGGCCTCGAAAGCGGGATCAAAAAGGCGGAGGAACGAGCCGAAAAGCTGTCCCGGAAGGTCGCGGATTATCGAGAGAGGTGGGAGAAAGCCCAGCGGTCTGCCGATAACGCCCGCAACCGAACCCGGTCTTTTGAGGCGAAACTGGGTGAATTGGAGTCGGCCTTGGAGAAGTTCCGCGCGAACGACCAAGAGCTTCGTTCGCGCCTGGAGGAAGCTGAGGCCGCTCGCACTGCTGCCGAGGCGAAGCACAAGGAGGCTCAGGCTAATCTGCTGAGGGTCTCCTCCGAGGCTGACGACCGGATTGTGGCGAAGGTCTTGGAGGCTAAAGCTCAGATTACGGAGCGAGCGGAGGCGGCGCTGGCCGAGAAGAGTGCGGAGATCGGGCGTCAGGCGGTGCAGACTTATCGTCAGTCCGCCGAGTTCATCCGTGACATGTCGGAGGCGGTACGGGCCTATCGTCAGTCTGACGAGTTCATCCGTGACGCGTCGGACGCGGGGTCCGAATCCTTCATCTTAGGCTTCGAGGAAGGCCTCGCAAGGGTGTCGGCTAAGTACCCCGAAGTTGACCTGAGTGGGATCTCCCTTCTCGACTCCTCTCCGGCGCCATTGCCTGCTGATTCTCCAACCGCCTCCCTACCCCCTGCGGACGAGCCCGACGCTCCCGACCCGGGGGTCCCTCCAAGCTGACCTTCTGTACCTTTCGTTTTTTTTTTTTTTTTTTTGGCGGCATTTTGTCAAATTGTATGGGCCTCGGCCCTGAGACAATGAAAATTAATGCAAGTTGAATGTTTCTTCATCCCGCTTTCATCCTTCCTCTTTTTAGCTCTTGGTTGCGTTTTGCCGACTTCTGATTCCCGAAGTTCTTCCGGCGCTAAGCCAGGCATCCGAGGGTTAGGCCTCAGGGAACTCTTCCGGCGCTAAGCCAGGCATCCGAGGGTTATGCCTCAGGAAACTCTTCCGGCGCTAAGCCAGGCATCCGAGGGTTAGGCCTCAGGAAACTCTTCCGGTGCTAAGCCAGGCATCCGAGGGTTAGGCCTCAGGAAACTCTTCCGGCGCTAAGCCAGGCATCCGAGGGTTAGGCCTCAGGAAATTCTTCCGGCGCTAAGCCAGGCATCCGAGGGTTAGGCCTCAGAAAATTCTTCCGGCGCTAAGCCAGGCATCCGAGGGTTAGGCCTCAGGAAATTCTTCCGGCACTAAGCCAGGCATCCGAGGGTTAGGCCTCAGAAAATTCTTCCGGCGCTAAGCCAGGCATCCGAGGGTTAGGTCTCAGAAAATTCTTCCGGCGCTAAGCCAGGCATCCGAGGGTTAGGCCTCAGGAAACTCTTCCGGCGCTAAGCCAGGCATCCGAGGGTTAGGCCTCAGGAAACTCTTCCGGCGTTAAGCCAGGCATCCGAGGGTTAGGCCTCAGGAAATTCTTCCGGCGCTAAGCCAGGCATCCGAGGGTTAGGCCTCAGAAAATTCTTCCGGCGCTAAGCCAGGCATCCGAGGGTTAGGCCTCAGAAATTCCACTCGTTGGTCAACCAAGGCTGGCGCAAGCCAAGGCGACCGGTCGGGGCTTCAGGCTAGTCTGCTCCCGGGATGGTCATCGGGTTAGCCTGGCATCCGAGGGCCGAGCCTCGGGACATTCCACTCGTTGGTCGGCCAAGGCTGGCGCAAGCCGAGGCGACCGGTCGGGGCTTCAGGCTAGTCTGCTCCCGGGATGGTCATCGGGTTAGCCTGGCATCCGAGGGGCCGAGCCTCGGGACATTCCACTCGTTGGTCGGCCAAGGCTGGCGCAAGCCGAGGCGACCGGTCGGGGCTTCAGGCTAGTCTGCTCCCGGGATGGTCATCGGGTTAGCCTGGCATCCGAGGGCCGAGCCTCGGGACATTCCACTCGTTGGTCGGCCAAGGCTGGCGCAAGCCGAGGCGACCGGTCGGGGCTTCAGGCTAGTCTGCTCCCGGGATGGTCATCGGGTTAGCCTGGCATCCGAGGGCCGAGCCTCGGGACATTCCACTCGTTGGTCGGCCAAGGCTGGCGCAAGCCGAGGCGACCGGTCGGGGCTTCAGGCTAGTCTGCTCCCGGGATGGTCATCGGGTTAGCCTGGCGTCCGAGGGTTGTCAAGCCTCAGGGGATTCCGCTCGTTGGTCGGCCAAGGCTAGCGCAAGCCGAGGCGACCGGTCGGGGCTTCTGGCTAGTCTGCTCCCGGGATGATCATCGGGCTAGCCAGGCATCTGAGGGTTGTCAAGCCTCAGGGAATTCCGCTCGCTGGTCGTGCGCCTGTCGCTTGCTGCCCGACGGGATTTCTCCGTGGTCAGCTGCGATCGTGTTTCTCCTCTTCTCCAAGCGTTGCCTGGGGAACACCAGAAGAGCATTAAACGCTAATTAGTGCGTTACCTGGGGAATCAGATCGCCAGTTGCTGCTTGTGGGGAGTGTCAGTTAAGCGGCCGCGATACGCGCGTTCTTCGAGGCGGATGCGGCCTGGACGCGAGCGGGGATAGGTTGACCTAGGGGTACATGCCACCCGGCGTGTCCTGCACAAAGAATGGGATTAAGGAGAACGACGCTTAGAAAATCGCGGAGAGATACGCCTCGGGAGCCGGAACGGCTCCGGATCCAATGCGTCCGCATTTATTGGAGCCACCCGCATCGGAACGACCAGGGGGCCGCAGTTTGGCTATAAATACAGGTGTAGGTACGACGGAGTTTGCCAAGCCGGAGCTGTTCAGGTTGCCATGGATCGTGGACCTCCTCCTTGGCATATGACTGAGAGACTCCTGTCGAAGGAAAGGGGAGGCGCTCCCCTTGCGACTTCAGCCAACTAGCCGTTTCATCTGGGATCAACAAGGAGGGTCTCCCCGACGGAACTCCGCTCTAGGCGTTTCATCCGGGATCACATCTCCCCTCCTTGAAGTTCAGCCTCCCGATTGAGCTCTGCACCAGACGCTCAATCCGGGACCGCGCCTCCATATGCTCTTCCCCCTTGTATCCCTTCTCTTTCCTACCACTGGGGAGGATGGGAATATCCTTTGGAGGCGGCGTTCCCTGGGGGCAGCGGGAGCTTCTTCTGCGGCGGCTCTTTGTCTTCTTCGTGAGGCGTGGATGGCGCCTCCGGTTAGAAGCACCCACTTCCGGTGGGATTGCAGCCGCTTTGGGTTGAGGGTTCGGGATCCTCGATCCTCAGCTCCACGGAGTCCCCACCTCTTCTTTGCTTTCTTTACTCCCTAATTCCCCTTTGGGAATTCCTTGTAATCACACGAGCACGCCATTGTAACCAGAAATTATTGAAATGAAAAGTGTTATACATTTTCTTGATCTGTCTTTCCGGCTTCTTCTTTCTACTGGTAATATACCCGCAGGTTAGCGGAGTTCCAGCTCCTCGGAATTTCTCGACCATCTAGGGCCTCTAGCTGGTAGGAGCCAGGTCGGTTTACCCAGCGAACCCTATACGGGCCTTCCCAATTCGGCGCTAGCTTCCCACCTTCCGTAGGTTGAGATGCTCTAGCTCGCCTTAGCACCAGATCTCCGATTCTGAAAAGCTTCGGTCGGACTTTGGAGTTGTAATATCGGGCCACCCTCCGCTGATACATTGCCATCCGAACCTGCGCCATTTTCCTTGCTTCTTCCAAGAGATCCAGGTTCCCTCGGAGTTGCTCCGAGTTGGCCTCGGATCGGTGCGCGGCCACCCGAGGTGAGGGGAGTCCGAGCTCTACGGGGACAACGGCTTCCGTGCCATAGGTTAGGCTGAAAGGTGTTTCCCCGGTAGGAGTCCGATGCGTGGTCCGATACGCCCAAAGGACATTCTCGAGTTCCTCGACCCAAGCTTGCCCCGTCCGCCCGATCCGCGCTTTGATACCTTGGAGGATTGTCCGATTTGTGACCTCGGCCTCGCCGTTGGTTTGGGGATGCGACACGGACGTGAACCGATGCTCGATCCCAAACTCCTCGCAGAAGTCCCGGAAATGCTTGTTATCGGAACTGTCGACCGTTATCCGAGATGAGGACCCGAGGTACCCCAAATCGGACAATGATGTTCTTCTTTACGAACTTCCGGACTTGCGCCTCCGTGAAAGTGGCCAGTGGCTCTGCCTCCACCCACTTGGTGAAGTAGTCGATGGCGACAACCAAAAATTTCCGCTGGGCCGAAGCGATGGGGAATGGTCCGAGGATATCCATTCCCCACTGTGCGAAGGGCCAGGGCGCGGTGATTGGCGCCAAGGGAACAGAGGGGACTCTCTGGACGTTGGCGTGGCGCTGGCAGGCGTCACATTTCCGTACGTGATCCTTCGAGTCCTCCAACAAGGTCGGCCAATAGTAGCCTTGCCTCATGATCTTATGCGCCAAGGACCTAGCCCCCAAGTGCGATCCGCAGATGCCTTCGTGGACTTCGCTGAGGGCGTAGGCCGCTTCCGAGGGGCGGAGGCACCTTAAGAGGGGGGCGGTAAACGAGGTCCGATACAGCCTCCCTTCATAAAGTACGTAGTGGGCGGACTTCATAACAAGTCGCCGAGCTTGGTCTTCGTCTTCAGGGAGGATCCCTTCGGCGAGGTAGGCTACAAGCGGGTCCATCCAAGATGGCTCTGGATCGATCGCCATCACCGCTCAGCCTCGCCGATGCTCGGGGCGTCTAGGGTCTCCAAGTATATCGCCCTTGACAAGTTGTGTGCGTCTGCGCCCACCAAGCGGGACAGCCTGTCCGTCCTGGCATTTTCGCTTCTTGGGACCTGCTGAATGTCAACATTGCCGAGGTCTGGAATGAGTGCTTGCACCTTCCGGACATAGCTCTGCATGGTCGGGCTTCGTGCCTCGAACTCCCCTCGGACCCTGCCCGACCACCAGCTGGGAGTCGGTGAAGACCTTCAGACGCCGGATGCCGAGCTCCTTGGCGAGTTTGAGTCCCGTGACTAGGGCCTCGTACTCCGCCTCATTGTTGGTCACTGGAAATCTGAACCTCAAGGCATACTCGGCTATCACTCCATCGGGACTGGTAAGGACCAGCCCAGCTCCTCCCACCTTCAGGGTTCGAGCGACCCATCAATGTGGAGCGTCCAGATCGGGAGGTCGAGGCTGGGTGTTTCCGGCGGCCTAGGTTCCGCCTCCGCACAGTGCACTCAGCGAGGAAGTCCGCGAGCACCTGGGCCTTGATGGCGGGTCGGGGCTGGTAGCGAATGTCGAACTCTCCAAGTTCTACTGCCCCACTTCACCAGCCGTCCAGCATTCTCAGGATTGCTGAGGATCTGCCGCAGTGGTTGATCGGTCAAAAGGGTGACAGAATGAGCCTGGAAATAGGGGCGAAGCCTCCTGGTCGTAGTCAGCAGCGCGAAGGCGATCTTTTCAGCCTTCGTGTACCGCGTCTCGGCATCCCGGAGGACTCGGCTGATGTAGTACACAGGCTTCTGAAGCTTTGCCTCTTCCCGAACCAATACTGCGTTGACTGCGGTTGGGGAGACCGCCAGATAAAGGTAAGAGCATCTCCCCCTCTTGCGGCTTGGACAGCAGG